>NC_072476.1:7366482-7668473 GCF_027574615.1 Eptesicus fuscus | reverse complement strand
GGATATAAAGGTGAACAGTTATTTCATTGGTCTTAAGAGACCCACTTTTCACTCCTGAACATTTCTGAAATCACGATGCACTTTTTAATCGATGACACCTTACAACTGTAATTAGGAGGGTTTCCTTTTTAATGACACGAAGTAAGCCATTTTACAACCAAAGGCATCTTGGAGTCAATGAAAACGAGGTCTGGTTTAGCACTAGAGTGGGTCTGATTATTACAGAAACTGGAGGCCTCACTAGAACATCAGGTATCCCCTCGTTCTGGCCTGGCCCCTCTACCCCCGAGGTGTCCCATGCCTCTGGTGCTCAGCTCTCCAGTAACTAACAAACTCCACCAGAGCCCTGGCCACACACATGATCAGCTAGGGCCTACTGCTAGGCTACCACAGAGGCCCAGGAACTGCCCTCCCCAGGTGTAACCTGCCTTGGGAGTCAGGCCGTTGTTCTCCACCTGGCCACACATTGGAAACACCCAGGAGCTTTTAAAAGACCCAGCCTCCAGGCCATTACCTAGAATCTAGGTCCTAGATCAACTCATTCAATTAATTCTCTGAGAAGTAATTTGACAGCTCCCCATGAGATCCCAATGGCCAGCCAAGGTGAAAAGTGGAGAAATCAGCCTAACTTGGTGCAAGTGAGGAGACCTAAGGCAGCACTAAAGGGCTTGGCGGGGGGAGGGGAGCAGTCAGGTCTCACTATAGAATTATACCTGTCTGAGACATGGTATAGTTCCACCCCACTCCCTCACCCAACTCTGAATTCCTGGAAGGGGACCAGCTCAGTTATCTTAGTCCCCTCAAGGCATTAGTCCTGTGCTAGGCACACTGTGGGAGCCCAGAAAATATAAGCTTCAGGGCCTCAAATGCCAGGCAGAAAAGACCTGGTACCAAGAAAGGTCTGGGAAAGGAGCCCTTTGGGTCTGTGCCAACCCTGATTCACTGTCACCTCCAGTGAGGCACAGCCCCCTCAGTGCTTGGTCAATGGGCAGTTGTCCCAGGTGACCTTCAAGGGTCCTTCAAGTGCCAACACTGAGTCTGCACTTCACCTAAGGAGCTTGAGACAGTGAATACCAGGCTTCCTGCTCACACCCAACAGATGTTCCAGCCCTTCACGGCCTGCAATCTCCACTTCTGGGGCTCTATCCTACACTGGCTGCAAGGACAGAGACTCTGAGGTCCTAAAAGCAATGACCTAAGAACAGCGAAACAGGAATCCCAATACTGGAGAATGACAGGGAGTGAAGGGATTTTCAGATGGTGGGCAGTCCAGGCGGGGAGGCCACAGGACACCTGGCAGCCCTGGCTCTGCCCCTAGGAGTGGTAAACAAAAACCAGAAACTCTCCAAGAGAAACGTCATGAGGAAATACTCAGGGACAGAGGCAAAGCCAAAGGGGCTGTGGAGGTCCCTGGCTTCTGGCCATCAGGCAGTCAAGGACCTAATACACAACTATAGGCTTTTATTGGGAAAGGAATTGACTGAAAACTGGCCCCCAATATTCTCACTGCCTGAGGCAACTGGGGCCTCCTCCAGAGTCCAGGAAAGAAAGAGCCACTAAACTGGCCCTCAGAAGGCTCAGGTGTAGAGGTCAAAGTCAATTCGTTTTGAGTTGTAGAACTGTCCACCAGGGGGGTCCAGCTTCCGGCAATACACACCATCAGGGAAGTAGCCTTCATTCACCCACGTCTGCAGGAAGAGAGGGCAGAACTGGAGGAGGACTGAGGGGAGGGTTGGGAGGGGAGAGAAGAGGCAGAGGGGGCTTACCTGCATCTGGCTGCTGGTGAAGGGCCCGTATAGCTCAGCATCACCTGTATTCTCCCACTTATACTCCCACATCACATCCAGCAGACCAGCTCCTGGTGACTCTGCTTCTAAAATAGCAAGCAAAGCCATTTGGGCTTCCAGTGTTCTGCCCCTGCCCGCAACACCGCCCCTCCTCCCCCCCGCCCTCTGCCCTTAAATCTCACCTCCTCTCTGGACAGGGGTTGGGGTCTCCAGCTCCCCTTCTGCTACTTCCTCAGCAAACATGTCCAGAGAAGGTTGGGGCATGGGGTCAGGGGGTCCCTGGGTCCGGCATCCCAACCCCTTCAACTGCATGGCCAAGCGTTCTCTTGTCTCCTGATAAACACCAAGGTTGCCTCGAGCCACCATCTGGTCGGCCAAACCGCACAGCCGGTCCAAGCGCTGGGGGGAGCTGGGCCGCCCGGGCCCCTTGCTACCCCCTTTGCCTCCTCCTCTGGCCCCCAGACGCCTCAGTGCCCCAGCCACTGTCTCTCTTGGCAGCAGGAGCTCCAGAAGGCCCTCCAGGAGGGCTTGGGCACTCATTGGTGTCTGGCCCAGGCTGTCCTCCTCCTCTGAGTCTGTCGGTGAGCGCTGACCAGGTGGCCGCTCCCTGATCTTCACCTGTAATGTGAAAATGGGGGTGGGGGGGGTTATTTCCTACAAACTGCCAGCAGGGCCCAAGCACTTGCTGCCTCCAGGCCCCAGCCATGCCAGCCCCTGAGCCACACCCAGTCAATGTTGTCCAGCCAGCTGTCTCGGATCTGAGCATCCTGGTTCAGGAAGTAGTTGCCATCAGCATCAAAATGACCTTCTTCCATCTCTTCCTGTAGGTTGAAGGGTGTGATCCGCACACCCCCCTCACTGGGGAGTGTGGCTGCTTCCTGACCTGCACCAAAGACACAGGTGTCCATGCTGGCATGCAAAAGGGACAGGAGCCTCCTGTGTCCACATTCCCAGAAGCCCATTTGTCCCCCCGGCAGAGTCAGTTCTTGGGTATAACTCACCTTCCACATCCTCTGAGGCCAGGATGTCATATTTGCTGGACCCCTCCTCCTCCTCATCCTCCTCATCGCTGTCCAAAGAGTGTTTGCCTTTGAAGCGGCTCCCAGGACCTCCTGCCCCAGCCACAGGGTCCACTAGCTGTGAGCAGGAGCCAGACAGTCCACAGATGCAGGTTACTGGTTATTGGAGGGAACCAAAGCTTGCCAACCTGAAACTGCCTTTTTGGAATATTAATTTTAAGCTATTAAGAAACAAGACTCAGAAAGAACCTTTGGCCCGCCCCGCTTTCCTACCCAATAGATTCAGACAAGAGAAACCTGTTATAGGAAGGAAATCTTAGGATGTTCACCTCAGTCTAATTTGAATTAAGAATGGTAAACAAGACAGCTTTTAGCTAGGGTCCCTGTGACTCATTGTTCCTTGAGTTGCCTAGCAAGAATTTGCCTGCCATGTGTATTCTGCTCTTCCTCAACTACCTGTAAATTGCCCAAGTCTCACTTCTAAAAACTAAGAGTTGCTGAAACCGGTTTGGCTCAGTGGATAGAGCGTCGGCCTGCAGACTGAAAGGTCCCAGGTTCGATGCCCAGTCAGGGCACATGCCCAGGTTGTGGGCTCAGTCCCCAGTGTGGGGCGTGCAGGAGGCAGCCGATCAATTCTCTCATATCATTGACTAGAGGCCTGGTGCACAAAATCCGTGCACGGGTAGGGTCCCTAGGCCTGGCTGGCGACCAGGGCTGATCAGCAGGGTGACTGGTGGGGCAATTGGGAGGCCCCTGCTGGCACCCACCTTGGCTGGCCTGGTACCACTTGCTCGCTGGCCCAGCCCCTTGCTGCCACCGCCAGTCACCTCCCTCTGCGGGGCGATAGGGGGGGTGGGGGAGGAGCTCCTGCAGGCACCCACCTTGGCTGGCCTGGTGCCGCCCACTTGCTGCCCCCGCCCCCTGCCACCACCACTGGGGGCAGCTCCTGTGTTGAGCATCTGCCCCCTGGTGTCAGTACGCATCATAGCAACCGGTTGTTCTGCCCATCATTCTGCTGGTCATTTGCATATTAGGCTTTTATTATATAGGATGTTTCTATCTCCCTCTACCTCTCCCTTCCTGCTCTGAAATCAATTTAAAAAATTGTTTTAAATAAAAACTAAGAACCCATTTTACTCCTTTGTCCAAAATGTCATATATACCTAATGTTGCCTCACTGTCTGGGATTTTCATGCCTATGTGAATTTCCCATGTGCATGTATTAAAATTTGAGTTTCCCCTGTTAATTTGATTATTGGCCCAGCTACAAGAACTTGAAGGTGGGAGGAAAAGTATTAATTTTTTTTTTCTTAGCACCCGCACTATTCCTCAAAATGCTCTAGGATCTGGACTCAACCTGAAAATCCTCCAAACCCATTTCTCTGAGAACATGAAAAAGCTTGCCCTTTCCTTCTCCCCCAAACGTTTCCCCGCTTCTGGCTTCCGGTTCCTTTTCCTCCCCCTCACTCCTCCCCAGGACATAGGAGTCTGGCCTCCTCACCTTCTTCTTGGGAACACTGATCTCATCCTCCTCATCCTCATTTCCCACGCCTTGGAAGGTCACTTTCCTCTTTGGCATGGCTGGACCGAGGGGTCTTCCCCAAACTGAGCTGAGGGGAAAGGTGCAGGTTAAGGGAACTGGGCGAGGAGGACACTCGCCGCGAGAGGGCCCTCCGCTCAACAAACGTTCCCCCGGTACCTACTAGACCCAGTTTGAGGGCAGGGAGCACAGAAGCAGGGGCCGAAAGGGGAGTTGGCAGCCAAGAGGCCCCCGGGACCTGGACCGGCATCCAAAAGATGTGCTGGAGCAGGGTCCGAGAGGTGAACACACGGCGGGGATCCCACCGGCACCCCAACCCTAGACGCAAGGAGACCGGCTTCCTCACGTGCCCACCCCATCCGACTCCCGCAGTCCTACCGCGGCGCGGGTCCGCGGGCTGACACCCGCTCCTCCACCCCAGCTCCCTCGGATCCCTGAGGCCCGAGAGGACCTAGCGCCCTGGTCTCCCCGCTCCTCCCTGCGCCGAACTCCCAACTCCGCCGCGGGCTGACCCCCAAGTGCCGCGGGCTACGTGCACACAGGGGAGAAGCGGCAGAGCCGCAGGGACTCCACAGTCCGCCGGCGCGCTCACCTAAGGGCCCGGGCAGGCTGGCAAAGGAAAGGGGAGCTGCTCGCGCCAGGGCTACATCCGGGGCACCGGCCTTCACCCGGAAGAGAACTGTGGAAAGCGCCCGGGGAGACCGGAAGTGGCTTCGCTCTAGTGTGCGGACCAACTGACGGAGCGAGCGAGAGTTCGTGTGGAGCGGGGAGGACACCCCCCCCTCTCAGAAGTGACGTAAGCTGTTTGGGGCAATACAACGGGAAGACGGGGCCTGTGGACTGCTAGACCCTCATCGAACGAGAGGGATGGCCCCCAGCAGGGTTCATCCCCTCCCACAGCAGTAGAGGCTCTGGGGAGAAGGGGGGCGCCCCGGGTCACGGTGGAGAGCAAATCCGAGTAGGGCCAATGGGTTCCTGCCCTAGTTACTCTTTCTAAGGTTGCGACACCTTTCCTCAGGGCTGGCCAAGGGCTCTGCGCCCCGCACCATCCCATTGGAAACCCTTCTTTCCCACTCTCGGCGTCCAGTCACCTGCCCTCTCCTAGTCCGAGGTACAGTCCTGCTCCTCTCCCTGGGGGTAAGCCCGGCTCTCCTGCTGGCCCGCCTTGAGGCCCACGGCCGCTGTGGGGCACTTTCCGGACTCGGCTCCCTTTAGGACCCAGGGGGAGTAATTTACCCACCCTACCCCCTGGGCTAATTCCAGGTTCTGAAGTGGAAAGGGCCCCACTACAGGAGAGGTGGCCGTGGCACCGGTTCCCAGCACCTAGGCCAGAGCCCCCTGTGCCGTGATCTCAGGTAGACCAGAGCCTCTCTCTCCAACCACAGCCGCAGAGTAAAGACCCCGTCTTAGCAAACGGCCCCAGCCCAGTGGCCCTTCCCAGGTTCTGTAACCTGGCCCAAGAGGCAGAGCTGGGGTGGGGAAGTGGGTCTCCGTGCTGCGGGGACAAGGCCTCTAGTTTTTGAGGACACTCAGAGTCTGAATCCCACTAAGCTAAGGCTGTGCCCAAAGAGCCTACCGGAGCCACAGGAGGGCAGCATGGGCGTCCCCAGGGTAACAAGATGAACCACCCCTCCTCCTGCCATGAAACTGCACCAAAGGTCTGTGCTCAGTTTCTCCCACAGGTACAGAATACAGGTTCCAGACGGGGAGGGCGTCATGCTAACGAAGGGGGACCAAAATACCAGCTACCAGCGTCTCTGGTTCATCTTCCGGGGAAACCTCCTCTTCTCCCAGGAGCACCAGGCAGACAGCATACCCCTGGGCTTCATCCTGTTGGAGAACTGCCAGGTGGAGCCATGCCTTGGGGCCACAGAACCCTATGCCTTTACCATCCTGACCCCTGGGGTAGAGGGCACAGAAGTTGGGCAGGCCAACAAGTTGGAAGCAGAAAACCAGGAGCTGGGAACCTGGCTGTGGGTTCAGGCTGGGGTGAGCTGGAGGCAACTGGCTGTGCTACTTCCCCCACCCCCTAGAGGCTCAGTACCAAAGCCGTACCAAGCAGCTGGCCAAGAACCCAGCTCACCCCCACATCCCCCATCCCCCCCAGGACTGTGGCCTTCTAGCCACCTTCAGTCCCCACTCCAGGTTCCAGGAGTTGCATGAGCGCTTTGGGAAGGAGATCCGGGCGCTGCAGGTGATACGTAGAGGGCTTCAGGAGGCCAGCGACAATGGAGACAGCCAATCCCAGGCAAAGATGGAGCAGGAGCTCAACCGTTGTTTGTTGATGAATGACTGAGAGATGGACCAAAGGCCAAGGGGTTCCTACCTGCCAAGAACAGCCAACTGCTTTAATAGATCCTGGCTCACTCATCACTTGCTCCCTCCCTCTCTAGTCCTTATTCTAACCCCTTCATCAAATAACAAGGCAGAAGACATGCCCAGGTATAATAGCAGGTTCTTTTCTGGTTCCTCAAAGCGCCACATGGGGTGGGGGCAGATACAGAAGAGAATGTAAACATTGGGTTCCACCCCCTGGAGCTCAAGAAAAGACCCCTTTCCCAAATAGGGGCTGGAGAGTTAGAAGGAAATAAGGTGGGGGTCCTGGTGAGGCAAAGCAGGGGAGGCATGAGAATACAGAGAAAGGTGGGTGAATGGAAGGAGAGCAGGAGGATGGTGGGTGAGGAAGTGGGGGACATTTCCTGTTCCAGTGCATGTCCCCTTAAATAGAGTGCAAGAACATTGTGGAAAGAGAACCAAAGGACAGAAGATTAAGCGAACACCCCCACCCCTGAGCCAACCAGGTCCTTTATACATAATTACAACACAGAGATGTCCAGAAGTCAAGGAGGCCCCCGGCCAGGAAATGGGGGAGGCAGGCAGGACTGAAGAGAAAAAGGAACCTAGCTCCACTTCATGGGTAAGGGGAGCAACTGGAGTGTAAGAATCTGAAAACTTCTGACTCCCCCATTGCCAAGAGTCACCCCTTTGGTGACAAAAGGCCAATCAGGACAGCACCTGGAAAGGGACCCCAAAGGGAACTGGGACAGGAGACCCCAGCTAGACCTAACTGGAGGTGAGGGGCTCCCGACTTGTTCAACAGCTGCCTCGGAGAAATGCAGCTGCCCCATGCACTCTGACTGTCCTGGCTGTGTAGGGATCAGCAGCTGGCAAGGAGACGGGGAATCAAGCCACTTTCCTCAGAAAGAGGGACAGCCTACTGAGGGGTCTGCTCTTGGCTGAGGGAAAAAGAGGGGGCCATGCAGTCCAGCCCCAGGGCAGAGATCAGAAGTAAGCGTCCTGCCGGGTCTCAGAGGCTGAGGACCTGTCCCCGCCATCCTGGGGGGCTGAAGGCCCATCTGCCTTTCGACGCAGCGAAAGCTTCCTGCCTTGGGCCTTCTTCTCCTGCTTCTGCCGTTCCTTCTCTTGCTTCTGCTGTTCCTTCTCCAGCTCTTTTTCCCACTTCTGCCGCTCCTTCTCCTGCTTCTCCCGCTCTTTCTCTTGTTTCTGTCGCTCTTTCTCACGTTCCTTTTCCTGTTTCTGCCGTTCCTTCTCCTGCCTCCGGTCCTTCTGCCTCCGGGTCTCCTTGCTGGGACCCAGAGGGGTGCTGTTACCAGTGGGCGAAGGAAGGGATGGGTGCAGTCCCTCAGCGGTGACCACAGGCCCTGGGGCAGGCCCAGCACTGGCCCTGTGGGAAGGAAGGGGTGGAGATGGGACGCCTCCAGCTGCCAGGGAGCCCCGGCTCTTGAGGCCAGGGAGGCTGAGGAGGCTAGAGGAGGGGCCCAGGGGTGGCTGCTGCCTCCGGCGTTCCTCATGGATGGCCCGGGTGCCATGCAGTCGCCGTGAGGGCCGATACTGTAGTTCCCCCCGGGTTTCCCGCCACTTCTTGAGCTGGGCTGTGTTTTCTCGCTCAATCAGTGCTTCTGTCACTGGGAGGTTAGTCACCTAGATGGAGAAGAAATGCAGATGAGGTGGGGATGGCCTGAAGCAGATGGGGGCTTTGCCAAAGCCTCTCATGCCTACCTCATGCACCAGAAAGTCCTCCTGCATGCACTGCTGGGGCAGGTTGCGCAGCTGCTCCATGGTTTCATACATGCCCTGGCAGGAGCGCAGCTTCTCCACTGAGCCCAGCGTGTGCCGCAGCAACACCAGGGCCACCCGGAAAATGATCTTTACGCCTGCAGAGTAAGACAGCACGGTGATCATGCCTGGGGTCTCAGCATGTCCCATGTAGGAGGGACTCACAGCTCCCATCCCTATCTACTGTAAACCTCACATATGAGGAAACTGAGGTCCCAAGATGGGAAATGAGCTGCCCTGGGTTTCAGGTTCCTGGGAGGGAGAGTAGGCTCTGCGCTGGTGGCAGAGCCAAGACCAGGCCTCAGTTTCCAACCCCCAGACCCAACAAGCACCTTCTATCAGCGGACCACCACCTGGCACCCACCATGAAAACCCCTACAAATGTACCTTCACAGAAGAACATATCCCAGACACGCAGCACTGAAGCCCAGGGCAGAGTGCGGGCAAAGATGCACATGAACCATTCTGTCATGTAGAGCACGGGGTCAATGCGCTGCCGCCGCAGGTGTCTGTGTGCCAGTGGGGAGGCACGGCGCAAGAGTGCAAAAAAGATTTCTCCGTCCAGCTGAATGGCCTCCTAAAAGTGAGATGAGCCATGAGAAGGGGCCTACTGTGGCCCCCTTGAGCAGGGGTCCTCACCTCAGTGGGAAAGGCCCAGAGCAGAGGGGACAGAAGGGCAGAGGGTGGGGCAGGACAAGGACCCCCTGCAGCCTTGGGGAAAAGTCACAGGCTGTTGTACCAAGCCCTCAGATACTCACCAGCCCTGCACTGTAGTAACCCGGGAGGTACTTATCGCAGATCTGTACCAGGCACCAAAAGGCTTGCTGAAGAACAAAAACGGAGGGAGGGGGCCTGAGAAATGGAGAGAGAGCTCCCCCATCACCACTGTAGGCCAAGATCCTCCCCACCCACTCCCCAACCAGGACCAGAGTATGCTGACCTCAGCAGGCATGTGCATGAGCAGCACTGCGGCCACTGGGGCCTGGGCCTGGCAGTAGCCCTCGTCGGGCCGGTAGATAGTGTAGGCCTTAAGGATTCGATACAGGTCCTGTTGCCTGTGGGTATGGGAAAGACCATGAGGGCAATCACAAGAGTTGGGAGCTCTCTGCCCCAAACTAAACCTGCCCAGCCTCCAGCCCCAGCCCAGACCCCTCCTAAATCTAATTCCAGATTAACTTCTGAGCTTTACTACCACACACCTCAACCCCCTTCCTAGTCCTGCCTATCAAGCTTAAACCAAAGACTCAGACCACACAAAACATTCCAGGCTGCAGACTTCCACCCTTGCCTGCACACCCCACGTGCTCCCTACCATTCCCAGCAGTCTCTGTTCACTCTCTCCATCTGCTAGCATCTAATAAACCTTCAAGGTCATCTTCTTGCAGAAGCTTTCAATAGCCACAGCTTCAGTCCTCCTCTAGCACAGTCTGAATGTTTGTATCACGCCCCCCTCCCAAACCACCCCCCCAATGGGCCCTGGTTCTTGGTGAAGGCTTGGGAAGCCAGGTGTGCCTTAGACCTTTCTCTTGTCTCTGCATCCAAAAGGATAAAATCTCTCCCCTAGACTTGCTCCTCTTCCTTGAGGGTGCCGCAACGCTGTGTCTGGGAATTCCATCCACTCAACCCCACATCAGGAAACAGAAGCCTTCCTTTACTCCCCATGGCTAATCACCAGTCTTTGCAACACTACGACCTAAATTTATTCCGTCTGTTCCTGCACAGCCACTTCACAGCTCACACCCTCATCACTTACCCAGGAAAAAGTAATGACCTTCCAGATCACCTCCCTGCATCCAGTCACACACATACTCCTGACCACTGCTTACAATCGTGTTCCCAAAATTCAGTCACTGAAGTGTGATCTTCATTTGTGCTTTATCTGCATTCCACCCCTACTATTACTCTCCACTTTGCAATGGCATCATGAAATGACAGGTTTGATATACTAGTTAGTTACCTAATACCTGTCTGCTTTTATGCCCTGCCTTCTCCCCTGCTGCTATGGGTGAACTGTCTGTGATCCTGGACAAGCGCAGCCTTTCCACTTGGGACTGGGTCCCATCCCCTTGCCTACACAGGCCATCTCCAGTAACCTTCCCATCTCTCCTGCATCATCAATTTTCCTCCCTCCTACTGTATCATTCCCATTGGCAAACTACATCTGTTATTTCCTTTAGTTTAAAGTAAGTCTCTTGACCCCACTTTCCTCTCCAAATACCACACTGTTTCCTTCCTTACCCATTAAGTGAAACTCCACCAGAGTATAGACTCACTGTCTTCTATTTCTTTCCTCCCTTTCTCCAGTGAGGCTTTAATGCACTGTTCCCACAAAGCTGTTTTTATCAGTCACCAATGACCTCCCACAGTTTTAGTCCAGAGGTCAATTTGCAACTTGACTTTACTTGACCCATCAGAAGCATTTCATACAGCCGATCCTGAAACCCCTCTTCACTTTGCTTCCAGGAATCACATACTCCTGGTTTTCCTTCTACCTCTCCAGCTTCTTCTTCCAGTCCACTTCCTGGTTCATTCTCAATAGTTACTATTCTTGAAATGTTGGAGCTGCAGGGCTCAATCTCTGAGCTTCCTTTCATTTATACACTTGCTGCCTTGACAACCTCATCCAGTCCCACGGGTGAGATTTAATCCCATCTAGATAGTGACAGGTCTTCACTTTCCAATTTATTTCCAATTTAAACCTCTCCCCGAAATCCCTACTTATATTTACCTCCAACCTACTTGACATCTCCATCTTGATGTCCAATAAGCATTTCAAACTACACATTCCAAAACTGAACTCCTGATATACCTCCCAAACTTACTTTCCCCCGTTTTCCCACCCATATCAGTATATGGTAACTCCATTCTCCCAGTTTCTCAGGCCCAAAACCTTAAGAGTCATTGATAACTTCTCCATGTCCCTCTCTCTCACACTCCACATCTAATCAACTGGCAAATCCTTTTGGCTCTACCTTCAAAATACAACCAGAATCCAACCATTTCTCCCAGTAGGTCCACTGCTACCATCCTTATCTATCAGTATCTCTCCTGAATTATGGAAAGAGTCTCCTCACTGTTCTCTCTGCTTCTGTTCTTGTCTCCTTATAGGCTATCCTCAGCACAGCAGCCAGGATGAACCTTTTAAAATATACAAGTCAGCCCTAGCCGGTTGTTCAGTGGTTAGAGCATTGGCCTGTAGACTTGAGGGGTCTCAGGTTCAATTCCAATCAAGGACACATACCTGGGTCGCAGGCTCAATCCTAGACCCCGTGCAGGAGGCAACCAATTGTCACTCATACATCGATTTTTCTCTCTCTCTGCCTCTCCCCATCCCTTCTACTCTATCTAAAAATCAATGGAAAAAATATCCTCAGGTGAGGATTAACCAAAAAAGTAAAATAAAATACAAGTCAGATCTGCTCAGCTGGTGTTGCTCAGTGGTTGACCAAAGACCCATGAACCAAGATGTCACCAGTTCTTCCTGGTCAGGGCACATGCCCGGGTTGCTGGCCCGATCCCCAATCGATGATGTTTCTCTCTCATCAATGTTTCTATCTATCCCTTTCCCTTCCTCTCTCTCTAAAAATCAATAAAAACATATTTTAAAAAAATAAATGTAAGTCAGATCCAATCACTTATAACCCCAATTTCCATTCACATTCTCTATTACCTTCTTACTTTAAACTCCTCTTTATTACTTACCATCATTTATTTCACATACAATATACTTTCATCTTATTGTCTATCCCCACTAAAATATAATAAGCCCCATGAGGGCAAGAGTTTTTGCCTCTTGTTCACTGCTGTCATCTGTGACTAGAAGAGTGCCTAGCAGATAGTAGATGCTCAATAAATATTTGCTGAAAGGATGAACTTGTTGATGAAAAATGTCCATTCGAGAACCACCTAAGATCAACTTGCATATTACTGGGGAGCAGTAAAAATACATCTTGAAAAAGCCTGGGAAAAAGAACAAAAATTCAAGTGCCTTGGCACAGTATTTAAGGGCCCTTGGTGATTAGGCCCTAAATTACTTTTCCAGCCTCAACTACCCAACCTCACTGCCCAAACATAGCTTACATAACCCCCAGGCAGGAAAACCTTGTCCCCTGCTCTGCTCCCATCTAGCCTTCAAAGCCCAGCTCAAATGCCATGAGCCCTTGCTGTGCCTCCCTTTCTTGCCCCTACAACAGCCCCCCAACCCCACCCACCAAGTCAGAGTCTTCTGAGAGCACTTTCCTCAATATGGCTTGACACTCAATCCATGAAGGATCAGCCTTCTAGAAGTCCTGGAGAGCATGAACTGCTTTCAACTGTCTTGTATCTACCTGGAGCCATCAACAAATGTTTGCTACCTAACCCACATGGCCAGGCCACCTTACCCATGCCCCCCTCGAGCAGCAAACATCTCATGGAAAGGGAACTGGCGGTGCAGGTCCTTCTCGATCACATCCAGCCACTTGGGGTCCCCAGGAGCCCGTTCCAGCTCCTGCAGTGGGAAAGCAACAATTACCTCAGGATCTGGAGGGAGCTGATGATATCCTTCAGCCAGTGTCACATGTCCCCACACCCTGGACACACCTCAAACTTGCCCGGGTTCTGCTCCAGGAGTTCCTTGCTATTGGACAGATACTGCCAGGCCTTGGCTCTGAGGGAGGAGGGTATTCCCTTCCGGCAGCGCAGCTTCACCTAAGGCAGAATGGCAGGCAGGGGAACAGCTTCAGGGACTGGCCCAGCCTCCGAGTTTTCCCCGGCAATCCTCAGGCTCCCTGGGGCACCGCTCCCACATCCATAGGCTTAACTCCACTCCACTAGACCTTGCCTGGCTTATCTTGAAAGTTACTCCTTCCCCCAGGCCCAAGTCCCACTTCTCCCCAGGGTGCTCCATAGAGCAGATACTATCATGTTCCTGGGCTTCCCCAGAGCACGAGGGCCCACCCTGCCCCTGCCCCTTGTGCATTGCCCTGCCCACCACTGAGCCTTCTCAAACCTTCTGGAAACGTCGTGACAGCCACTTATCCCAGTTACTGAACATCTCCAGCCACTTGAGCTCCCGCTGCCGAGCCACATCCACGGGAATGGAGCTCTCTCTGCAGGAGGGGGAGCATGGAAAGGGTCAGTAGCAGTCGTATAATACCAGGATTGCCGAGGGAACTGAGGCAAGCCACCTCTCCAGGCTCAAGTGAGAGATTGGCCATAACAACACTTTGTGAGCTGCCAAACATCAGATGTCTGGCCATTTAACTATCCTAGGCCCTAGTTAACCAACTGAAAGGACTTCTTCCCTTTGGAAGGAATCTCTGCAGAGATTGTGTTCTCTCTCATGCTGGATTTCTATACAGAGGTGTGTTTAAATCCTACTTCTGGTATACATAAGTTCGGGGGAGAGTACAGAATATTTAAAACCATAGTTTGCATTAGACCTCAATTCAAGTTCTAGCTTTTAATAGTGATTTATTGTATAACCCTGGGTAAGTCACTTAACCCTTTGCACTCACTTGCTTTTTTCTCGATTCCTTTATTCTACTCGGGATTTAATGTTAACCGTGTCGAGTCACACTCGACATCCGAGTGCAAAAGGTTAATTCCTCAAAGCCTCAATTTCCTCATGTATAAGATGGAGAGATAAACACTATCTACCTGACAGTTTATATGAGACAATACATATAGGGTTGCAGGAAATAATAACAATTATTATCCATAAAATAAAATATAGAATATACTTCTCTGTCTCCTTAGAAGAAACTGTCTGAGTTTCCTCCTATTAGACTCTTGAGATTCCCTTGGGCCATCTGCAATTCTCTTTACCTCCTCCTCTCTGAAATCACTCCAGATTCCCAGGCAAATGAAGCTTTCTTTACACTGTTTGCTCACTGTCTATCAGAGCTACACATCAAGATGCCCCATCAGTCTTTGTTTTTAATAGACTTTTCAAAAATATTTTTGTTGATTTGAGAGAGACAGAGAGAGAAAGAGAGAGAGAGAGAGAGAGAGAGAGAGAGAGAGAGAGAAAGAGAAAAAAAGAAGAAAGAAAGAAAGAAAGAAAGAAAGAAAGAAAGAAAGAAAGAAAGAAAGATTTGTTGTTCCACTTATTTATGCATTCATTGGTTGATTCCTGTATGTGCCCTGATTGGGGATCAAATCCGCAACCTTGGCATATAGAGATGATGCTCTAACCGCGTGAACTACCCAGCCAGGGTCCTCATCAGTCTTGAAATAGTTACTTTTAGAAGCCAATGCCAGGAGGTGAGTGGAATGGAAGAGCGAGCTTGGGTTTCCAGACAGACCTGAGCTCAAATCCCATTTCTGTCCTTAGAAGTTGGGGTGTCTTGATAAGTGATAACCTGAATCTCTTCCTCATCTGTAAAACAGGGATGTCACAACCTACATCACAAAGTTATGAGAGCCCTAGCTGGTATGGCTCAGTGGATAGAGCATCAGCCTGTAGACTGAAGGGTCCCAGGTTCGATTCCAGTCAAGGGCACATGCCTGGGTTGCAAGCTCGATCTCCAGTGGGGGGCATGCAGGAGGCAGCCAATCAATGACTCTCTCTCATCATTGATGTTTCTATCTCTTTCTCCCTCTCCCTACCCCTCTGAAATCAATAAAAATATAGTTAAAAATTACAAAAACACACACAAAGAGATGAGAAGTCTATTGAGAAACTGTATATAAAGGACTATTAAAAGAGAGGGCTCACTCAGCCAGCAAGGCTCAGTGATTGAGCGTCAACCTATGAACCAGGTCACAGTTTGATTCCCAGTCAAGGCATATGCCCAGGTTTCGGGCTCGATCCCCAATGTGGGGCTTGCAGGAGGCAGTCGATCAATGATTCTCTCATCATTGATGGTTCTATTTTTCTCTCCCTTCCTCTGTGAAATTAATAAAAAATATATGTTTTTAAAAATGCACAGAAGAGCCTGGCCAGTGTGACTTAGTGGTTGAGCGGCAACCTATGAACCAAGATCTTGGTCACGGTTAGATTCCTGGTCAGGGCACATGCCCGGGTTGTGGGCTTGATCCCCACTGTGGGGCGTGCAGGAAGCAGCTGATCAAGGATTCTCTCTCAGCATCGATGTTTCTTTTTTGTTTTTCTTTTAACATATTTTTATTGATTTCAGAGAGGGAGAGAGAGAGATAGAAACATCAATGATGAGAGGGAATCGTGATTGGCTGCCTCTTGCATGCCCCACTCTGGGGATGGAGTCCGCAACCCGGGCATGTGCCCTGACTGGGAATCGAACTATGACCTCTTGGTTCATAGGTCGATGCTCAACCGCTGAGCCACGCTGGCCAGGCTCATCGTTGATGTTTCTATCTCTCTCTCCCTCCCCCTTCCTCTCTGAAATCAATAAAAAAATATTTAAAAATAAATAAAAATAAGCCCTAGCCGGTTTTGCTCAGTGGACAGAGTGTCGGACTTTGGACTGAAGAATCCCTGGTTTGATTCGGGTCAAGGGCACATACTTCAGTTGCAGGTTCGATCCCTGGCCCTGGTTAGAGTGTTCGGGAGGCAATCAATTGATGTGTCTCTCTTACATCAATGTTTCTCTGTGTTCCTCTCCCTTCCTCCTCTCTAAAAATCAATGGAAAAAATATCCTCCAGTGAGGATTAACAAAAATTAAAAAATGCACAGAAGAGGCATCTAATTGAAGTGGATATCAGGAAAGGCTCCTGGAGAAGGAGTCGTGAGGTAAGCCACAAAAGCCACAAAAGTCGTGAGGGTAGAACTTAGCAGGAAAAGGGGGAGAAAGTATGAATCAGTTCAACAGGACCACAGCACTACGTGATGGTGAGGAGCAGCAGGAGAGAAGACCAGAGGGGCTGCCAGGGCCAGGCTGAAGCACTTGGACTTTATCCTGTGGCCAGTGGGGAGCCACTAAAAGTTTTTAAGGTACATATGGCCCAGTCAGCCTTTCGCCTCAGTAGATTCCTCCAGCACAGAAGATGGATTTCAGAGGGCCAAAACTACAAAGCAGAGAAACAGCACTCAGCACAGTGCCTGGCATACAAGTGGGGCTCACTAAAATCCAACTCAATCCAAGAGTTCCTTAGGATAACATGGTATTCAGGAGAGAGCCATTGATTACAGAGATCCAGATTGAGCAGAGCAATTCATTCAATTGCTGCTTCATCTGTAAATTGGGTACAACACATCCCTCAAGCATGGGAAAGCATCAGGGTCAAATTTCAGTTGCCTTCCCCTTACAGGACCAAGAATGTTGGTGCGCAAAGGTTTTCTGATTTATTTATTTTTGGTGGCTAATAATCCCTGACTAGAATACTCTCACCACCAGGCAGGTACTCCACCAACCCCAACAGGCCCAGCCATGACTGAATCCTACATATTAAGATTCAGATTAGCTTCAGCAGGATTCCCAGACTGGGCAAAACATCCCTTCCCCAGGTGCTCACAAAATCCTGTGATCATCTCTAAGCGAAGCCTAACATACACTGGAACCAAGTATTTAGGTTTATTTCTCCCTCTAAATGATGAGCAACTTGAAATGACTGTTTTGTCCTTAATATCCTGCACAGGGCCTGCAACCTGGGTACTCAGGTGATGCTGAACTGACCAGCAGGTCAGAGGGGTAGAGGAACAATGTGCAGGATCCAGAGAGAGAGAAGGAAGAAGTCAGAGGTGATCACACCCCCACCTCAGGAGTGACTCAGGCCCCTGGAGGGAACTAGGAAAGAGTAAGCTGGGCTGGGGAGATGAGAAAATGGGGAAGAGACCTTCCCCACCCCCTTTCCCTCAGTGAAAACACAAGACTGTCCTCTGTTCCGCAGAGACGCCCTGTTTCCAGGGTCTCCCTCCATCAACCAGATTTCTCCGCCTCCCCACCCCATCAGACCTAGGGCTGTGAGGAAGGTGAGATGCCTGCTTCGCTCACAGACTCTCCCACTAGGGGACCAAAGATCTCTACCAGAATCCCTGCCCAGCCAACACTGTGGAATATCTGGCTCAAAGCTAGAGTTTCATATTAAGGAGCTGGGATGATCTTAGATATCATCTCATTCAGCCTTTCATTTCATAGAGGAAACTGAGCACGGAAACGGGGAAGACACCAGCTCAAGGGCACACAACACACCAAAGGCAAAGCTTAGGCTCAAACCCAGAACTCCTGACACCTGCTCTGAAACACAAACATGTGCAGAACTTCCGGATGAGGATGCTCTAGGCTAGGGCATGACAGGAATCGCCAGGTATCCCACACCCACTCATCACCCCTGCATCCTCAGAGGAGGCTGGGCTGCCGGAGTCTCCCCCTCCCCAAACCTGCTTCACTGAAGCAGTCCCACTGGGTGCCCACTGGGTACTCACAGGCTGCCCGAATATTGGCTGCCCCCAAGGAAGCCATACTTGTCCGTCTTCCGCAGGGCCAGCCCATTTATCTCTGAGTCTGAGCCCATGGAGCTCACATCATCCGCCAAGGACTCCAAGGTCCCAGACATGAGGCTCACGGAGTCCAAGTAGCTCAGGGTGTCTGGGGCCTGCCCTCGAGGCCCAGAGATGCCAGGTCCCAGGCTGGACATGGAGCCTAGATCCTGCGAGTTTTCTGCAGGCTCTGGAGCAGGGGTCACCATCACAACCGCCACCAGAGGCTCACTAGCCCCTGAAGGCCCTGTGCCAGGCCCTGAGGGGTCCTCTGGAACCTGTCCTGTTGATGCTGATGTTGCAGCTCCATGTCCACTTGTCACCTGTCCTGCTGTCACTGCTGCAATCCGTGCAGTCACTCCTGAGGCCACTGTGGTTCCCGGCTTGGGGGCAAGCGGGGGTTTGGCGGTCAGCGCTCCAGGAGCCGTTCTGGAAGACGTTCTGGTGGAGGTCCCGGTGGAAGTTCCTGGTCCAGAGGCGGGTGAGGTTCTAGTCTCCTCCGTCTTTGGAGAGTCTGCCCCTAGGGCCTGTGCCATTGACGTCTGGTCCCCTACTGACGTCGGGACTGCCGCGGGCACCAGGACCTCTGGACCGGGGGAGACCTGCGCTTCGGGTGAGGCCTCCAGTGTTAGCACCACCACTGTGCTGCCCGTGACCGTCGGTGCTGGGGCTGAAGCCGGGACCGGAGCTGAAGCCGTGGCCGGGGCTGAAGCCGGGATCGGAGCTGAAGCCGGAATCGGAGCTGAAGCCGTGGCCGGGGCTGAAGCCGGGACCGGAGCTGAAGCCGGGACCGGAGCTGAAGCCGGGACCGGGGCTGAAGCCGGGACCGGGGCTGAAGCCGGGGCCGGAGCTGAAGCCGGGACCGGGGCTGAAGCCGAGATCGAAGCTGAAGCCGGGGCCGAGGTCGGCCCCGGTAACCAGGTGGGCCGCGCCTCCCCGGGGGCCACCAGGGTGACCGGGGCTGAAGTGGCCGTGGTCACTGGCGGCCCCGGAGCCACCACCAGGACGGGCCCGGCCCGGGAGCCGCGGGGCGGCGGCGAGGGGGCCGCGGGGGCGCCATGACGGCGTGGCGGGGCCACAAGGGGCGCCGGGCCCGTCTCCATGGCCGCGGGCCGCCCCTCACATCCCCCTCCCGGCCAGGACGGCCGCAGAAGGCGCCGCCCTCAGGCCGCTCCGCGCCGCCCGTCGAGGAAGGGGAGGTGAAGGGCGCGGCCCGGCGCGCGCTGGGGGCGGGGACGGCGCGCGGGCGGCCGCGGGCCCGCGGAGGCGGCGCTCGGGTCCGGGGGCTCCGGGTGCCGGGGTCTCTCCCGCGCCCTCTCACCCCTATCGCTCTCTCGCCGCCGCCCCCTCCCTCCTGCTTTGGGCAAGCAACCGACCTCGCGCCTGCGCACACGACCGGGTGCCGGCTAAGCGGCCAGCGTTTCGGCGTTTCACGCCTGCGCACGGGCCGTCCCATCGCGCTTCTTTTTGCTCCCGCCTCGTTAGAGGGTTTGGGCGAATAATAGGAGAAAGGGAACTGGGTTTCTGCCAATCGTTGTACGGGTGGGTGAGGTTGGAGGTGGGAAGAGGAAATGGAGAAAAGGTATAAGACCAATGAGAGGGCGGGTGAAGGTAGGAGGAGGCGGGACGAAAGGAGTAACTAATAGAAAATCAGGAAGCTGAACCTCCTGGCCAATAAAAATGGCGGGAGAGTGAATGACCGCGGAAGGAGGCGGGTACTATGCGAGAAGAGGCGGGCTTGGCTACTATAAACGATAGAAAGGCAGCCAATGAAAAGGAGTAGGCGGAGGTCAAATTGACAGACAGTCACATCTATTTGGGCGGTGACAGACAGCATCCGCAGTCAATAGGAAGAGCTGAGACATTCTTTACGTCTCTCAAGAAGGTCAGAAGGAATGACAGCTGGGGGGCGGGCAAAATTTGCAATTAACTTGCCTCGTCAGCCAATGAGCGCATTCTCTCACTTTAGCAACCGGCCAAAGGGGAGGGGTGCTGCCAGCAGGCGGTGCCAGCCCAGGGATATCAGTAACAGCCGGAGACTAGCGCAGGAGGGAGGTGACAGTTGGGGACAGCGCGGAGTAGAGACGGGGGGCCGGGGGCATTAGCGGAAACCCTTAGCCAATAAGAATGCCGCTGCCCTGCCCGAGTCCTTTCTGGGCCCCCAGTCTCCATCCAGCTACCGATCTTCCCTCACACTCCCCACTCTGGTGGCATGTGAGACCCTGAGCTCTGACACAGATCCAGCGCTCTCCACCTCCACTCTGTCTCTCACCCCGGCTCGCAACCAATTCCTACACTCAAGCCCAGGCGACTGTAACCAAAACCTCCAATGGCCAACTTCTCTGAATCCTCCATTTCCTGTGGGAATCCTAAGCCCCACGTCCTCACACCTCATCCTTTCAATTTGCCCCATTCTAGTGCGGATCCCAGACCCCAAACCATGAAATCTTACATCTATGTTCTTATTCTTTTGGTAATTAAAGACCCTTCAATCAACTACTATCCCCTCATTGCCACACTTCTCTGTGCTCATTTTCTGCTAAGAAACCGGACCCCAATCTTATGAGCGCCCCAGGCTATCCTAGACCACAAACACAAAGTCCTGACTTTCTGAGCCTTTTCTCTCTCTGACCCTCATTACCGAGTTCCCGGATTATAGGCTGCTGATTTCCAGAGTCCACCATCTTGAAACTTCAATCAGGCCTAACTCCCCTGTTTCTCCTTGGTTTCTGAGTTCCGGAACTCCCTCCCATTCAGTGTCTGAAATATATTGCTCCTGATCTCCTTCTCAACTTCCCCACTTTCCAGTTGACCCAAGCTTCCCCCATTCCTGTCTTTGGAGTTCTCCTCCCCTCCCAGAACCCAGTAATAAGTGGGTTTCCCCTTGGCCTGGACCCCCATAGTAACCTTATAAGGCGAGGCAGCTGTCAAACGAGGCAGGGAGGGGCCAGTTCAGAAGGCCAAGAGCAGCTGCTAAGTTTAGGGTGGTTTCTTCTCTCTTCTTAGAGACAACAGGTGGCTGGGCCCCAGTGCCCAGAAAAGAAAATGTCTTAGAGGCATTGGCATGAAGCTGGAGGAGGGAAAGGGAAGGAGGCACCTTGCTCAGGACATTGGGTCCTAGAGGGAGCAAGAAGAGGAGATGTCATTGCCAACCATGGGCCTCCGGGAGCTTCCTCAGCCAATATTGCCCCAGACCTCCACTGTATGGAGGGGACTGGGACACTGAGGCCTAGAGGGGTGGGAGAGAATACTTCAAAGTCGCACAGTCAGCCAAGCTGGTTTTTGTCCAGAATGGATTGAGAAGCCACTTACCATTCCAGTCAACCAAGAGGAGGTGACCAACTAATTTCTCTTTTCGTGTCTCTGACTCCCTTCCTCTGGGTTCTAACTTTCAAACTAGTATCCAAAGAAATGGTTCTAGACTCACATTAGACTATGTCCTTCTCCTCTTTCAAACCTTTTCAAGGCTCCCAAGGCCTCAGGTCTCAGCCTGGCGTTGAAGGCCCTCCAGTTCCAGTATCAGAGGTTTCTAGCCCCTCTGTTCATGCCCCATCACGATTCTGGCAACCTGACCACTTCTGATCTTGCGCTTCTCCAGGCCTTTGCCCATCCATGCCCTCTGCTTGGCACACCTGCTCCTCCATGTTCACCTGACTCACCTCTACTGATCTTCATAAACTCATTTTTATGCTCCTAGACAGGGCTGCTCTGTATTTATCCTGTCTTCATGACTGGACTGTAAGTTCTACTAAGGCAGGGCCTAAGTAATAATATGATTACATTTCACTAAACTGTTTCCAAATAGTGTTCAGATCCACAAGTTCTGTGGATGAGCATTAAATTCCATTTTACAGAAAGGGAAACCAAGGCCCAGGGAGTTGGAGCACAAAGCCCAAGATGACAGAGCAGGCTCTCTGCCCTAGGCTGTCTAGTCTCCTCATCCCTAGTGATTCCACGTTCTATATCTTTCCTCACAAATTCCTCCTTCTCCTTGGAGGGAATGTAGACAACTTTCCTGTCCTTCAGGTTCCCCAGACGGCTCTCTCCCACCTCTAAACTCTGCCACTATCCCTACACATACTCTCACTGACTGTGAACTCCAAATGGGAGTGGGTTGTGTTTGTCAAAGTGCACCCATAAAGCACAGCACGACACCTGGCACCCTATAGGCTCAATAAACTTACTGGGTTTAAATCTAGGCACACCCCACTCAGGGGTACAGGAGTGTGGTTCATCTCTCCAAGCACTGTGGCCCGGCTTGGGCCTTCTCTGAACTCTGGCACATTCTAGCCCCCGTTTGAGAGAAAGAACAACCCTTCCTGCCCAGGTCCTAATGAGACATGCATCCCAAGACTCATTCCCTCCTCCCTCTCTCCCTGGACTCCAGCTGCTGCGGGCCCTCCAAGAAAGGAAAGGCCCTGAGCCAGGCTATTTTGGTCCCTGGGGTGGGCACCCGCAGGGCTAAGGTTACCCTGGTATGTTAAGGGCTCCCTGGGGCAAGACTATATAACCCCAGAGAGACTGCGGCAAGCTTGCTCTCTGCTCCTTTCCAGCCTCGCCCCCAGGAAACTGAAGACATGGTAAGAATCCCCCAGCCCCTGCCCAGATCCCTCAGACCTCAGAGCAGCCTCACCCTTTGAAAGAAGGTAGCTGGTTCCCAGTCCATCAAGAGGAAGAAAGATGAGTCCTTCTTTCCTCGGTATCACTAATGGGGTGCATAGGATAATCCACTCAGACACTCTTTTCACTGGAGCCCAATCCCCCTCAAAGCATGCTCCATACTTTCCTGCTCTCCATCTTCCTAAAACCCTCTGGGGCCAAGCTGGCAAGGATTCCCATTCCCATGTTTTTTTTTTTAAATCTTTATTGTTGAAAGTATTACAAATGTCCCCTTTTCCCCCATTGATCCCTTCTGCCCCCGCCCCCACCTTCCCCACTCCCATTTTATAAATGAGAAAGTAGAGGTTCATACAGAATGAATGAGTGGATCAGGGTCACACAGGAAGTCTGGGACTCAGGAGGCAGGCTCAGGACACTAAGAAGAGGAAACTTCCACTTGGGTAGGATGGAGGGATGGGACTCAAGGGCTACAGAGAGGAACTTGGGGATGCAGCTGAAACAAGCACCCACAGCAAAGCAGTCACAGAGAGGAGGAAGCCTAGGGCCAGATGAGTTGCTTTACAAGAAGGGACTCAAAGAACCCTGAGTCTAATCCATTGCCTCCAGAGAATAGTAGGATCTGGCCCATGGATGTCTTTGTCCAACCCTCACCCCCCAGGCACCCAAGAAGGCCAAGAGAAGGGCAGCAGCAGAGGGTGGGAGCTCCAATGTCTTCTCAATGTTCGACCAGACTCAGATCCAGGAGTTCAAGGAGGTGAGTGAAGGGGAGGGAAGACGGAAGGCTGACCAAAGGCACCCTTGCTGCCCTCCCCCACCCTCCCACCCCGGAATGTGCACCTGTTTCAGTGGGAGGGGAAGGGTTTAGAATTCCTTGCTCCCCTCTCTTCTTGGCACGAAAGAGGACAGCTGGCTGGGAGCCACAATCTGATCTGCCTGGAGTAAGGATGCTAAAGCCTGGCCATGGGGGACCTAACCCCTCCCTGCCCTTGCCCTCCACAGGCCTTCACAGTCATTGACCAGAACCGTGATGGCATTATTGACAAGGAAGACCTGCGGGACACCTTTGCAGCCATGGGTGAGCCCCCCACCCAATCCCCTTAAAGATCCAAGGCCGTAGAGTCCTGGGAATTCAGCAGCCTTGGGGGCCAGCCCTGCTGACTCCACCTCAGTCTACCCAGATGAAAAATGGGCGGGATGACCTGAATTTATGAGAAATACCACCCCCTGGTCCCAGGACCCCACTCCAGCCCATGCTTCCCCTGCCCCATTCCAGGGCGCCTCAATGTGAAGAATGAGGAGCTAGATGAAATGATGAAGGAAGCCAGCGGTCCCATCAACTTCACCGTCTTCCTGACCATGTTCGGAGAGAAGCTCAAAGGTGAATGAAGTATCCTGGGTCCAAGCTCCCAGCTGCCCCTTCCCAGATCTTTCAGAGACAGACCCTTCAGGGACCCTTATGCCCTCTGACTCCAGGTGCCGACCCTGAGGATGTGATCACTGGAGCCTTCAAGGTCCTGGACCCTGAAGGGAAGGGTTTTATCAAGAAGCAGTTGTAAGTGATCCCTCCAGCGGCTCACCCACAGAAAGCCTCCTTAAATTCCTGCCAAGGGTTAGGCATTGCCAGGGATAAGGGAGAAATGAAGACTATGATTAGGATTAAATTTTCACATCACGTGTGGGGAGAAGGGCTAAAGCCTTTTGTGTTCGTGTTTGTGAGATCACTGGAATGATTCTAGAATAACCCTGGTTTTCAGGTGAAATTGGGAATAGCAACAAGGATGAGGTGGGAGTGGAAAGAATTCACAGGCCCCATCTCAACTCCCCTTATGTCACCTCTCTCCAGCTTGGAGGAGCTACTTACCACCCAGTGTGACCGCTTCTCCCAGGAAGAGGTGAGTGGGGCAGGGGCCTGGGAAAGGCAGAGGGGTGGGGCAGGGGAGCCCAAGGAACCCGCAGGAAACGCGATCTGGCCATCTTTCCCAGATCAAGAACATGTGGGCGGCCTTCCCTCCCGACGTGACCGGCATGGTAGACTACAAGAATATCTGCTACGTCATCACGCATGGCGACGCCAAGGACCAGGAGTAGAGGGCCCTTTTAGGCCTCCTCTAGCCAACGCCTCCTGACAGCTGACCCCTACCCCGAGTCCTAATAAAATTGAGCTGGTCTTTGTTTCTTACCCGCGGCCCGGCAGCGTGTTATTGCGAGGGCGCCGGCGGGAGAGTGGGCTGAGTCACTGCACAAGGCCAGTGCCCGACAAATGAATGAATGAAGGCCTGGGCCCGCTAAGCGCGCCGCTTATTCCCGCAGGGAAAGAGAAGGCGCGTGGCCTCAGGAAACTTAGCTTTGTTTTTTAATTTTTAAAAATATATTTTATTGATATTTTACAGAGGAAGGGAGAGGGAGAGAGAGTTAGAAACATCGATCAGCTGCCTCCTGCACACCCCCCACTGGGTATGTGCCCACAACCAAGGTACATGCCCTTGACCGGAATCGAACCTGGGACCCTTGAGTCCACAGGCTGACGCTCTATCCACTGAGCCAAACCGGTTAGAGCTGTTTTTTAATTTTTTAATTGATCTTAGAGAGAAAATGACATCTATTTGAGAGAGAAACATCGATGTGAGAAACATGGAACATGGATCGGTTGCAGTTGCCTCCCGAACGCACCCCAGCCGGAGTCCAACCAGTGACCTTTCGGTGCAGAGGACAACGGCCAACCAATTGAGCCACACTGGTCAGGGCTGAAACAGTTTTTATGGAAGACACTGCTGGGTTTAGCGGGGCTGGGCTGAAGCTCCGGCTCCGGGAGGGGCGGAGGGCGGGGTGGGGCGGGACCAAAGGCAGGACTCCCCGCTCTGGGATTGGGAGAACCTGTTTGCCCCGAGCCCAGTGCACCAGCGGGCTCCGGGGTTAGGCGCCGGGCTCCGGGGTTAGGCGCCGGGCTCCGGGGTTAGGCGCCGGGCTCCGGGGTTAGGCGCCGGGCAGCCTGGGGCTCGGGGATTGGACAAGAGACGGAGGAAGGCGGAGCTGAGGTAAAGCTGCACCCGGGCGGGGTCCTCAGAGAGCGTCCGACTGCTCGCCCTGGGCCTGGCTCTGCTGCACCTGGGCCTGCATCTGCTCCAGCATCTCTTGCATGCGACGCAGCTGTGCGGGGCAAGATTGCAGGCGGTGGGGCCGGGCGTGGCCAGAGAGGGACTTCTGCGCAGAGGACCGGGGCTTTGGTCAGGGGGGAGGCGAGGTGCTTGCTCACCTCTTCGTCTTTCTCGCGGATCAACTTCTCCGTCTCGGCCAGGGGCAGCATGGGCAGCATGGGCAGCGGGATCTCAGCGGTGCTCCGGCGGGAAAGCTTACTAGGGGGGGAGGAAAAGGAATAGGAACCAAGGGCGGGACCGTGGTTGTGTGGGTCACGACCCCGAGGCCGGGCCTGGAAGGGGGTTGGACTCTAGGAGGGGGGCTCTTGTCCTTGAGGTTAGGGCCGGAAGCAAGCTGGGTGGGGAAAGACTTTGCGGAAAAGATCTGGAGTCATGGAAGCACCTATGAGTCAACTCCTATGGCTCTCACCTGCGGCTGGCCCGATCACGAGCCCCGGGCCGGGCCAGGCTCTGTAGACAGCGGGCCCGGTAGCCCTCATAGAGCAGATCGTGTGTCACCTCCTTCAGGTCCTGCAGGTGTGTCTGCACCAGCATCCGTCGCAGGTTCAGGAAATCGCAGTGATGTGGGTTCTCCACTGGGGGACGGACCGCGTGCATCAGGAAGCTTCCGGTCCAGTCCCACCCTCTGGGTAAGGTCTTCCCGAAATCCTACCCCGCTGTAGGGGAGGGTCCACGCTCTGCAGCTCAAAGACCTCTCATTTGGCTCCTAGGACCTCCAAGACCAGAGCTCACCCACCATCACATGTTGGGTGCGGTTGACTTGGAGGTGGCCTGGGCTCCTGCTGGCCACAGAATGCATGCGCAGCCTTACTCACCCTCCACGGTACCCCAGGAGTAGCGGCGACCCCTCACTGGTCGGGAGCCGATGTCCCTCACTACCTCGCATGAACCGACAACTGCGAAAGGGATGCTTTCCTATAGGGCAGGAATCAGGGATCACCACTGCCCCTCAAGGGCAGAAACTTCTTTCTCGGCTTCCGCCTCCACCTCTGCCTCCCCTGCTTCCCTGCCCCTTCCTCCCTTGCCTCTGCACCTTCATCTCTGCATCCTGCCTCTTGAAGTCTTCATCTTCATCTGAGTCACAATCGGGGAACTGGTAGATGTTGATCTCCTCCTCCTTCAACTGGTCCCGTATCTCAGAGGAAACAGATGCAGAGACAGTGAGAATCACAGAGGCTGTGAACAGATATTGCATGGCTGAGACAGATTCAGATACTGACACTTGCCCTAGCCGGTTTGGCTCAGTGGACAGAGCATCAGCCTGTGGACTGAATGGTCCTAGGTTCGATTCCAGTCAAGGGCACGTAACTAGGTTGCAGTTTGATCCCTGGCCCTGGTTGGGGCACGTGCAGGAGGCAACCAATTGATGTTTCTCTGTCTCTCCCCCTCCCACTCTAAAAGTCAATGGAAAAGTCCTGACGGGTTTGGCTCAGTGGATAGAGCGTCAGCCTGCGGACTGAAGGGTCCCGGGTTCGATTCCGGTCAAGGGCATGTACCTTGGTTGCGGGCACATCCCCAGTGGGGGGTGTGCAGGAGGCAGCTGATCGATGGATGTTTCTCATCGATGTTTCTGACTCTCTCTCCCACTCCCTTCCTCTCTGTGAAAAATCAATAAAATATATTTTAAAAATTAAAAAAAAATAAGTCAATGGAAAAATATCCTCAAGTGAGGATTAACAAACAAACAAAAAAAAAGTGCTTAGATACAGACACTGGGTGGTCAAGACAGGAAAGACAGATGGTGAGAAATGCACTGAAAGTGCAGCCCTGCGCTGTGTGGCTCAGTTGGTTGGGCATCATCCTGGGCACCGAAAGGCTGAAGGTTTGATTCCTGTCAGGGCACATGCCCAGGTTTCAGGTTCTGTCCCTGGTCAGGGTGTGTGGAGGAGGCAATTCATGTTTCTCATGTCAATGTTTCTCTCCCTCTCTCTTCTCTCTCTAAAATCAATAAAAAAGAAAAGAGCTCTAGCCAGTTGGGCTCAGTGGATAGAGTGTTGGCCCTCGGACTGAAGGGTCCCAAGTTCAATTCTGGTCAAGGGCACGTACCTCAGTTACAGGCTCAATCCCCAGCCCTGGCAGGGGACTGTGTGGGAGGCAACCAATTGATGTGTCTCTCTCACATCGGTGTTTCTCTCTGTGTCTCTCCCTGTTTATTCCACTCTCTAAAAATCAATGGAGCCCTAGCTGGTTTGGCTCAGTGGATAGAGCGTCGGCCTGCAAACTGAAAGGTCCCAGGTTTGATTCCAGTCAAGGGCACATGCCCAGGTTGTGGGCTCGATCCCCAGTGGGGGGCTTGTAGGAGGCAGCCGATCAATGATTCTCTCTCATCATTGATGTTTCTATCTCCCTCTTCTT
This sequence comes from Eptesicus fuscus, assembly GCF_027574615.1. NCBI lineage: Eukaryota > Metazoa > Chordata > Mammalia > Chiroptera > Vespertilionidae > Eptesicus > Eptesicus fuscus. The sequence goes on along the minus strand of NC_072476.1, from coordinate 7,640,540 downwards.
TCCTCTATGAAATCAATAAAAATATATTTTAAAAAAACACACAAATCTCACACAAGGGAGGGGCATCACTGAATTTAATTTAAAATTTAAAAAAAAAAAACATCAATGGAAAAAATATCCACGGGTGAGGATTAACAAAAAACAAACAAAAGAAATGAACATAAAATCTCAGAGATAATGAGAGAGTCATAGGGTGAAAAGACTCGGACAAAGACACCCTAACAGCCAAGGCAGAGTCCTGGAAAGATTCTAAGATGAGGCAGATACCAAAATACCAGGAGAGAGAAATATAAGCAGGAACAGTGGGAGAGGGCTCTGCAGACACTGGAGGGCGGGGGCCATCAGGGGTCATCATGTCTATGTTCCTGCCCTCAGACAGGCTAAGCATCCAGCCCAGGGATTCCATCCCGAGCTTCCGGAGACATGGCTCTTTCAGGCCGCTTACTACCTGCCTTCCTCAGAAACTTTCTCTAATAGCATTACCCATCATGCTCCAAGAAGTCTACCCCAAGATCAAAGGAGTCAAAGCTGAGTTCAGGTTTGATCATGACTTTTGGCTTCATGTGGGGCCAAAGGTCGGAAGTCACCACACCCACCTTCTGCTTGAGAGCCTGGGCTTCCCTAGGCATCAGGGCATCTGCTTTGCCGATGACCGGGATGATGTTGACCTTCTCGTGCACCGCCCGGAGGAAGGCCACGTCTAGGGGCCGGAGCCTGCACCAAGGATTGGGCAGGGCTTGGTCTCAGGATACAGAGTCACCTCCCAAGCCCTCCCCAAATGCCCAACCCCCAGGGCGACCCCCAGACCCCCGGCCAAAGGGCGAGATGAAGTAGAGGCAGCAGTGGACACGGGAATCCTGGATGTTCTTCCGGTTCAGGCCACTCTCATCCCTAAGATACTGCTCAAATTGCTCCTCAATGAAGCGCACCACGGGCAGCCAGCTGGGATGTGGGAGGGGAGAGAGCATGTGGTGGGCGATGGGGTCACATGGCAGGGAAGGGGGCAAGACTAGCCGGACTGTGGGGGTGGGAAGTAGTTTCTTTGTCTCCAACCAAAGAAATCAGGAAACTGGCAGGGTCATAAGTGAGATGTCGGGAAGCACAGGGCACTTTGGGGCACACAGCCACCAGAAATGCCCCCCACCTTTCAGTCGGGATGGGTGGGAGGCCAGGGCAGACCAGCCCTGTAACTGACCCCTCCGTTTCCACCAAGTAGCCAGCCATATTGGGAGACTATCCCTCATTCCCTCCCCCACTCCTCACCAGTCTGAGCAATCCACTGAGTCCCCAAAGCCAGGTGTGTCCACCAAGGTCAGCTTCACCTTAATACCCCCCTCCTCGATCTCCACGCCCCGACGCTCAATCGTCAGTGTCTGTGTCAAGCGAGCTATGGGCACGGGAAGAGATCAGGGAACTGGGTAGGGTCTGAGGCAGCACATTTCCTCTCTCAGTATCACAATTGCCCCCACCTATTTTTTTCGGGGAAGAAGCAGTAAGCTGCCTGAGTCCCCCAGAAAGTCATGGGAGACGCAGATGGAAAGGAAGACAGTGTAGCCTAGGGATATAGGAGAGGGTGGAATGCCTAGAGAGGATGGGGAGGGTCTTACCACTGGCCTCTGGCAGTTGCCGATCCTCATAGAGGTTGGTGAGAAACAGGCTGTTGATGAGGGTGGATTTCCCCAGGCCCGACTCCCCTGTAGACAGGACAGGCCCAGTTGGTCGGGTCAGAGGACAGCCAGGGTCTCTTGAGGACCCACCCCCTCCAAAGCCCCCAGACCTGCCACCATGAGCGTGAAGTCAAACCCCTTCTTGATGGACTTGCGGTGCAGCTGGTTGGGAAGGGCTGCGAAACCCACATACTCCTTGTCCTGTTGGTGGGGGGAGACAATACAAGGCTGCTGGGAGCAGCAGTCAGGGCATCAGTATAACCTGATCTCCGGGGCTAGAAGTCAGCCTCCTGTGGGTTGACCTGAGCCTGGCTGCCCTTGCGGTTGAGGCCTAGGGACCTGGATTCGTAGGCAGAAGGACTCACCATGGCCCCCGTAGCTGTTGCTGTACCTGCTGTCTCTCCCCACTTCCTCTGGTTGGGCAGGAAGTTGAGTGCAGCAAACAAGGGGGCGGGCAATGTAGAAAGCTGAGATGCTTAACTGACCCAGAGAGGCGGGGAAAGCCAAGACCAAGAACACCTGGGGTCCTCACCATCTGGATCCCTTTGCCCATCATCCCTATAGGAAGCCTGAACCCCTCTGTTCTTTGCACACCTTTCTCCCGAGTCCCATTGTCTGGTGCATCACCCTGGTGGGAGGTGGAGTGTGGGCAGAGAGGAAGGAAGCAGGTCAGTCTAGCAGTGAGATGAAGGCTTTGACAGGGATGGTTAAAAAAAAAAAAAAAATCCTAGGTCTAAGTGATAAAACCCATAAAAGGATTGGAGGTGGGAGGGGCCATCATTTTTTCTCACCAACTCATACAATGGATTTCTTTTTCTTTAAATGCAATGGATTCTAAAAAAGACTACAGGTCATTGGACAACTGCCAGAGAGACCTTCCTTAGAATCCTGGCCGAGGCATCCCCTGCTTGAGACTCTTCCAGGGTTCCCCAGTGATCTCAGAATCAAGTCAGATTTCTGACCCGCAGCCAAAGCCTTCCCCACCTGGCCTCTCCCTTAGCGAGTGCCCACATCCTTGGCTCCGCCCATTCTGAGCTTTCCCCCTTTTTGCACCAGGTGAACTCTTCCTCCTCCGGAATCTTCCTCAGCTGACCCTAGGCTCCTCTGGACTTCCCAGCACCTTTAGCAGGGCCCTCCGATGACCACATTTGCTTACCTGGGTGTCTCTTCTATTCTGGCTGAGCTTTTTAAGGGCAGGGACCATGTTTTTAATTTCTATATCCTCAGTGTTTTACACAAAGACTGGCACAGAGAAAGTGCCAATAAAACTCAGAAAGAGCCCTAACCGGTTTGGCTCAGTGGATAGAGTGTTGGCCTGCGGACTGAAGGGTCCCAGGTTCGATTCCGGTCAAGGGCATGTACCTTGGTTGCAGGCACATCCCCAATAGGGGGTGTGCAGGAGGCAGCTGATCGATGTTTCTCTCTCATCAATGTTTCTAACTCTCTATCCCTCTCCCTTCCTCTCTGTAAAAAAAATCAATAAAATATATATATATTTTAAAAACCTCAGAATTTCTTCTATGTGACCTTAGGCAAGTCATATGGCCTCTCTGAACTCCATTTTCCTGATGTAAAATGAAATACACACATTTCCACTTTGTTATCAGGACTCAGTGGTTTCAGATGACATAAACTTGGGAGTCAATCAGTTATATACCAATTGATCTTAGCATTTATGAACTGAGTGACTTTTCTGAGCCTTTTTAAAAAATTTATTTTTATTTATTTGTTTGTTTTTAAAATATATCTTTATTGATTTCAGAGAGGAAGGGAGAGGGAGATAGAAACATCAATGATGAGAATCATTGATTGGCTACCTCCTGCACACCCCTTACTGGGGCTTGAGCCAGCAACCCACCCATGTGCCCTTGACCAGAATTAAACCCAGGACTCTCAGTCCACAGGCCTACGCTCTATCCACTGAGCCAAACCAGGTAGGGTTCTGAGCCTTTTTTTTTTTTTAAGATTTTTTTCTTGAGTTTTATTTTTTAAAAGACTTTTAGAGTGAGAGGATTGGAGAGGGAGAGAGTGAAACATCCATGTGAAACATTGATCAACTGCCTCCTGCACAACCTCCCCTCCCCCTATCAAGTCGAAACCCAAAACCTGGGCATGTGCCCTGACCTGGAATCGAACCAGCAACCTTTAAGTGCACAGGAGGATGCTCAACCAACTAAGCCACACAGACCAGGGCCTCTCTGAGCCTTTGAAGCCAGTCTCCTTGCCTTGGCCAGTGTGGCAAAGTGGGTTCTTGTAGATTAGGGCCTGCACACTGAAGGATCGCAGGTTTGATTCCCAGTCAAGGGCAGGCACATACTTGGGCTCTCCACCCGCTGGACAGGGCACGTTGGGAAGGTAGCCAGTCCATGGGCTCTCTCACATCGATGTTTCGCTCTCTCCCCATCCCTCCCTCCCTTCTATTTTCTCTGAAAAAGCAATGGGAAAAATATCCTCAGGTGAGGATTAACAACAACAATAAAAAAGCAAGCAGTTAAAAAAAAGCTAGCCCAGCCAGCATGGCTCAGTGTGAGCATCGACCTAGGAACCAGGAGGTCATGGTTCGATTCCCAGTCCAGGCGTACGCCTGGTTGCTGGCTGGATCCATCATTGATATTTCTCTCTCTCCCTCTCTGAAATCAATAAAAATAAATTTAAAAAAATAAAAAAGCTAGTCTCCTTATTATGCCTTATAAGGGCCTGCTTGATCTGGATCCTGCCCATTTTCTTTCTCTACTTCTTGTGGTTTTATTATGTCCCTTTTAGCCCATGTTACGGACTGACTTGTGTTTCTCAAAAATTCATGTGTGGAACCCTTACCCACAAAGTGACTATATTTGGAGATAGGGCCTTTAAGGAGGTAATTAAGATGAAAGGAGGTCATAAGTGTGGGGCCCTGACCTGGTAGGTCTGGGGTCATAAGAAGAGATACCACTGATCTCTCTGCAGAGAGGAAGGACATGTAAGGACACAGTGAGGAGACAGCTATCGACAACCTCTGCAGAGAGGCCTCACCAGAAACCAACCCTACTGGCACCTTGAGTTTGGACTTCCAATCTCTAGAACTGTGAGGAAATAGTGTCTAGTTAAGATTGTGGCATTCTGTTACGGCAGCCTGAGCAGATTAACACAGCCTATAGCTCAATCCTTCCTCCTCTTCACTCTGATGAGTTTAATGTGTCATTTTTGTATTTGTATACATTTTGAAATATGTGTACAATACAGTACATTTTTTATTTTATTATTATTGATTTTAGAGAAAGAAACATCGATGTGAGAGAGAAACATCTATCAGTTGCTTCCTGCACACACCCCAACCCACAACCTGGTAAATGCCCAGATGGGGAATCAAATTCTCCTTTTGGTGTACAGAATGATGCTCCAACCGAGCCACACCAGGCAGGGCTAGTATACAGTATATGTTTATACAAATGGTTTTATATATATGAATATATATGTATATATATATGATATATTTCTGTGAATTTTTTCATTCAGCACTATTATTTTTAAATATATTTTATTGATTTTTTACAGAGGGGAAGGGGAAGGGATAGAGTGTTCGAAACATTGATGAGAGAGAAATATCGATCAGCTGCCTCCTGCACACCCCTCACTGGGGATGTGCCCGAAACCAAGGTACATGCCCTTGACCGGAATCGAACCTGGGACCCTTCAGTCCGCAGGCCAACGCTCTATCCACTGAACCAAACTGGCCAGGCCTCAGCACTATTTTTTAAAATATATTTTTATTGATTTCAGAGAGGAAGAGAGAAGGAGAGATAGAAACATCAATGATGAGACTCATTGATCGGCTGCCTCCTGCACACCCCACACTGGGGATCGAGCCCACAACCCGGGCATGTGCCCTGACCAGGAATCGAACAGCAATCTCCTGGTTCATAGGTCAATGTTCAACCACTGAGCCACGCTGGCTGGGCAATTCAGCACTATTTTTAAGATTTATCCATGTTGCCATATGTATATCTTATCCTTACTTCAACTTCATTTCTAGTACTGTTCCCTTCATGTAACCTTGGGAAAAATCCCCCGAGTCTTACTTTCCTCATCTATCAAATGGGATTGGAAGCTCCTGCCACACTGAAGTCACGGTTGTGCAAACTCCGTATGATTATACAGACATTAAGAGTGTCTAGTTGTGTGACCATGGGCATTTTACTTTAACCTCTCTGTGACTTAGTTTCTTTTTCTATTTTTTTTTCTTTTTTTTTGAAGATGGTATAGCAAAGGTGGAGATTTATTGAAGAACAAGTACAGACTCCCAAGTGGGTAGGAGGAAAGAGTCCCCTGACTTAGTTTCTGTATCTGTTAAATGGCACCATCAATAAATTCTACCTGATAGGGTCATGATGATTATATTAGATTAGTTGCTGAGGATCCAAAGAGTGGATCAGTCAGGGTTACTTACGGTCCTCTGGGGAGACAGAAATAGCCAGAAGTTGTGACAGCATCGATGCTAAAGGAGTGTAAGGGGATAAACAGTCCTTCCAGAAGCCAAGGGAAGGGATAGTGCTCCTCCCCCTTCACCACAGCCCTTCCTCCTGGCTCTCAGGCTGAGCAGCCCTAGTCAGTTAAAACGGAACTCCTCCCATCCCTGCTCTCCACAGGATATATCCCATTGGCATCCAAGTGCTCCCTAACAATCAGAAAAATTGGTCCCCTTCTTTCTCTACCCTCTTGCTCCTGCCCTAGGTTCAGACTCTGATCAGCTCTTCCCTGAGTTATTCAGCAACTTTTAAGACAATAACATGGGCCTGGCTGGCGTGGCTCAGTGTTTGAGTGTCGACCTATGAATCACGAGGTCACGGTTCAATTCCCAGTCAGGGCACATACCTGGGTTGCGGGCTCGATCCCCAGTGTGGGGCGTGCAGGAGGGAGCTGATCAATGATTCTCTCTCATCATAGATGTTTCTATCTTTCTCTCCCTCTCCCTCTCTGAAATCAATAAAATATATTTAAAATAACATGTAAAATAAATGAACATGTATATTCATTTATTATATAACCAACACATATTCTCATAGAAAAATTTTAAAAATGCAAATAGATTAGAAAAATTTACATCTAATATCACTACTATTAAGCCTTTTTTAAAAAAATATATTTTTTTTATTGTTTTTTTACAGAGAGGAAGGGAGAGGGACAGAGAGCCAAAAACATCGATGAGAGAGAAACACCGATCAGCTGCCTCCTGCACACCCCCTACTGGGGATGTGCCTGCAACCAAGGTACATGCCCTTGACCGGAATCGAACCTGGGACCCTTCAGTCCACAGGCCGACGCTCTATCCACTGAGCCAAACGGGTTAGGGCCATTTTTTCTTTTTCTATGATAATAAATGCACGTCTACATTGTTATTTTTATAGATGCTCAGTATTTAGGTTTATTCCCATTCTTCACTGTGATAAACAATGTTGAGCAGGGGTGAACATCTTTGTGGTAATATCATTGTGTACTTGTCCAGCCATTTCCTTGGGCCTAATTCCTATAAAAGGAATTGCTGAGTCAAAGGAAGTAACATAGCTCTAGCCAGTGTGGCTCAGTTGGTTGGGCATCGTCCTGTGCACTGAAAGGTTGCCAGTTCAATTCCCAGTCTGGGCACTTGCCTGGGTTGCTGGTTCTATCCCAGGTTGGGATGCGTGCAGAAGGCGACTGATTGATGTCCATGTTTCTCTTTTCTCTCTCTCTCTCTCTCTCCCTTTCTCTCTGAAATCAATAAAAACATTTAAAAAATAGTAAGTGGAACAACAAATCAATGTTTCTGTCTCCCTTCTTCACTCGCTAAAAAAATCAATAAATATATTTTTAAAATGTGCTCTGCAGAAAAGGTGCTTGGCTGGTCTTTGTGTTAAGTTTAGAGATGATGTGAATTAACAGTGACACAATATTCTATTTATATACTTTTTAACTCCAACAAATCATGCAGTCATTCATATGATAAGGTCTGGGGCTTGTTTAGAGAAAGATCCCACCTTGAGCTTCCTATGGGCAATGCACGGTGTACAGTAGTTTTTCCATTTAATAATCTGGATTAGTTATTTTTATTTTTAATATATTTTTGGCCAGGCCGATGTGGTTCAGTGGCTGAGCATCAACCCATAAACAGGAGGTCACCAGTTTGATTCTGGTCAGGCACATGCCCAGGTTGCGGGCTTGATCCCCAGTAGGGGGGCATGTAGGAGGCAGCCGATCAATGATTCTCTCTCATCATTGATGTTTCCTCTCTCCTCCCTTATTCTCTGAAATCAATAAAAACATATTTTTAAAAATATATAGATATGTATCCACATAGCTATCTATATATTTTTTATTTGGGTTAGTTTTTTATCTTGCTATGTTTTCATAGCTACTTATGGCCCCACCATGCATTTCCTGGAGGGGCTTCTGTATCTTTAAAACCAAGTTCAGACCTAGTAACTCCAGGCTTTGTCTTCTCAGTCAAAGCTAGCTCTGCAAAAGGGTATGATGTGTGGGCTGCTCAGCTTTTGGGGGGAAGGTTCTTTCAAAAGGAGCTGGCGGCCATTTTTTAACCTCTTCTTACCTGTTTGCTGGCACAGATACCTGGCACATGTTGGACCCCCAAGAAATGTTTGTGGCATAAATTAATAAACTTACCATACACGCGTTCACTGTTTTCCTATTATATAACCTCATGACACATTAAAATGGGAATGTTCTCAATTGTCCTCTTTGAGGATAGGTATTAATCATCTTTGGATCTCAATCTGCTAGCACATTCTAGGTTTTTAGTTAGTATGTGGGCCATTGTTCATTTCATTCCCTCCGTATGGAGTTCTTCATTCAACCCCCACTTCAGCCAGGCTCTGGACTTTGAAATCTTAACTGTCCTTGAAGTACCAGCTCAAAAATGCCACACCTTCCTTGGTTACTCTAGCCAAAAAACCAATAGCTGATATTTTTTGCAAAGTGTTTTTACACATACTAATCTTCAACCATTCAGATTAGGTATTAATGTTCCCATTTCACAGTTCAGGAAACAGAAGTAATTTCCCCAAGGTCAAACAGTAGTAAATGACAGAGCCAGAAATCAAACAAATGACCTTAAAGACATGTCCAAAGCCACCAAACTCTACAAGAAAAGTATCTCACTCTCTCTGCCCTACTCTCCTTTCAGTGTAGGATCTGTCATGTCATCTGCACATTTCCACACTCTAGTGGGCCAAGAGCTTCCTAATAAGCTTCCTTGTAATTTCTAGACTTAAACAGTGTCTAGACATTGGTTGGTGACCCATAAGCATGTGTTAATTGACTTGTGGTCCTTGTTTCTGTGTCTAACATCCATGCATACCAGACACACAGAGTCCAGAAGACTCATTCCCCAATTAGAACTCTTCCTGCTCTCCCACTATGGGTGCACGTAACACAGGCCTTATAGTTCATTTTTCACGATCTGTGTGCTTGTCCCTATAAATTGGCAGCACCCCAAGGACAAATCTTACATGTGTTCCATCGCTTTATACCAAATTCTTGGGCTTAGCAATGAGTTGCTAATAAATGTGAATTAACAGTTACCCCTCCCCATCATCAGATGGGCTGCAGAAAGTTCCAGGCACTCCTCCCCAAAGACAAGCCGACCCTAAGTACAGATATTGGGGCTCAGGCCCTGGTCCGCGGGAACACAGCCCCGGCCAGGGCCCTCCAAGCTGGGAAACAGGGTTTAATGGTTCAGCCTCTCCCGGCTTGGCCTTCGGGAGGGCTGTCGACCTGTCCCCTAGGCTCCCCTCGGCCTCTATGTCCCTGCCTCTTTGTCTCCGTTTCATTGTCTTTGTTCCTCTGCCTCTGGACCTGTTTCTCTCCAGGACCCTGGCCTCCTCTTGCAGCTCCTCCGCCTCTGCTTCAATGACTTTACATCCCTCCCTGATTCTACATCTCGGCCTCTCTCCGCCTCGGCGTCTTCTCTGACTCGGTGCCCTGAGGTTACGACTGTGTGAGTCTCTGGCTCCGGGGCTCCGCTCCGGGCGCAGGTCCGATCCCATCTGCCCGCCTCTCCCCGGAGGCGTCCCCGGAGGCATCCGGCCCCAGGCCCCGCCGCCGCCGCCCCCGCCCCCGCCCCCACCCACCCCCACGCGGCCCTCGGCTCTCCAGACCGGCCCCGCTTTGTTTCTCGGGCCTCCGACCGGCCGGCTTTGTTTCCAGCGTCTCGGAGCCACGCCCCCGCCCGTCGGAGGTCTCCGCCGCCCTTTGTGTGCCGGGTCGCCCCCCACCCTCCGCCGGCCGGCAGTTCCATCTCTTTGTCTCTCCGGCCCGGGTGCGCGCCGGCCGGCCCAGCGACCACCAGGAAGAGCCTCGGCTCGGCGCCGGCGCTGCCCAGGAGGCACACGGTTAATACCACCGAGTTCGGGCCCGTCCTCGGCTCAGAGCAGCCCGCTCCGCCGCACGCGGCCGCCCGCCGCCGCCACCGAGCTCGGGCCGACCGCGCGGCCGCCGCAGGCGCGCGGCTCCTCCGGGTCCTAGAGCGGCTCCGCGCGGCCCCTCTTCCGCTTCCCGTCCCCGCCCCCGGCGGCCGCCCCGGGGCGCCGGGGCCGAGTCCCCTCCCGCTTGGCCGCGGAGCCCGCATCCCAGAGCTGTCGGGGGCTCGAGCCCCATCCAGAGGCTCCGGGGAGCGCGGGGTGGCGGAGCCGGAGGCGCCCAGAGGTGCGGGCGGCGGCGAGCCGGAAGGAGCAGCAGGTGCAGGGGCGCCGGCGGGGGCGGGGGTGCCGGGCGGGCACCGGGAGCCGCGCCCCGCACCTGGGACCCAGATGTCGCCCGGTGCCCGCGCCAGCCGGCAGAGGCCACGGCAGGGCGCGGGCCGCGCAGGCGGTGTGACCGTGGACTGTGCTTGTCCCCTTGCCCAGGCGGCGTGCCTGCGATGGAGCGCGCGGCGGAGCCCTGGGGTCCGGACCCGCGCGGCCCGGAGGAGAGGGAGCAGCCGAGAGGCGCCCGGACAGGTGAGGGCCGCAGCGGTGCGCCGCCATGTACAGGTAATAGCTGGGTTGAGGACTGCGATGCCGGGCTCTGCCTGGCCAAGACCCAGAAAAATCGGTAATGAACTGTGTTTCCAGGGAGAGAGGGGGAGCAGGAGCAAAAACAGTGGGGAGTCCGTGTATCTCTGCACCTACTGTGCGCCAGGCCGGCCGGGACTCATCTCAAGGACTCGCCCCCGCCCCAACGGTCCTCCCGGTCCTGGCCGCCTTTGCCCTCCTTGGGGTCCCAGGCTGCCGCATCAGGCAGTTGCAACAACCTCCCCGCAGCCCTCTCTTCTCCAGTGATGCACTCTGCGCCCACATTGATCCAAGACTACATCTAACCTGGTCTCCTCCTCTAAAACCTCCCCTCGCTCCCTTCTGCCTACTAATTAACTGTCTTAGCCTAGTGTTCCATTCAGCCCCTAGTCCCAACATCCCTTTCCAGCTTTATCTCCAGTCTTCTCCATGGTTTCTTTTTTTCTCGAAGTGAAAGCCCATTCCTCTCTCTCTCTCTCTCTCTCTCTCTCTCTCTCTCTCTCTCTCTCTCTCTCTCTCTCTCTCTCCATATTTGCTACTTTTGTGACAGTGCAGTTATTCTGAACCCACAAGTATAATTATTTTTGCTTTGTCTTATTTCTCCTACCAACCCTAAGCATCTTGAGGGATAGGTGTGTGTCTGGGGCATCTCAGGTAAACACAGATGACTGAGGTAATAAATTACAGAATGGGCTAATACCAAAAAGGTATCATTAAAATAGCCAGTACCAGGTTTTCTAAACAGGGACAATATAATGTAGTGGTAACACAGGCTTGGGGGTCAGACAGACCTGGGTTAGAAACTGGCTTTGCTACTTTCTAATCTTTATAACCTTGAGCAGGTGACTTAAATTCTCTGAGTCTGAAAACGGGCATGGTAATAGTATTACCTCATAGGATCGTTTGCAAGTGCTCAGTAATGCTTAGTTCGGTGATTGGCACGTATTAAAGGCGTGGTTAAAAGGGAAATACTGTTATTAATGAGAGGCACAGACAATAGTAAGTTCTTTAGAAGTTCATAGGGGGGAGAGAGAGAGATCCTTGTGACAACAGATTGTGAAGGAACACTTTCTGGGCCGAGCGAAAGGGCAGGTCTACAAATCACTTTTCTTTCCTCAGGTCTCGGGGGTGAGAATGTGGAGATGTCTCAGGCGGATGAGTTTGAACATACCCCACAGGAGGATGACTTGGGGTTCAAGGAAGAGGAAGATCTGGCCCCAGGTCATGAAGTAGGAAATGCCTCTCTCAAACCTGAAGGCATCCAGACCTGGGATGACTTGTGGGTCCAGAGAGAGGGACCAGGAAAACCTCCGGCTCGAGACAGAGGCCCCCGGCTCCTGGGAGAACCACGCTGGGGCCAGGCTAGCGATCGGGCTGCTGTATGTGGCGAGTGTGGCAAGAGCTTTCGGCAGATGTCGGATCTGGTGAAGCATCAGCGGACACACACAGGGGAGAAACCCTACAAGTGTGGGGTCTGCGGCAAGGGCTTTGGGGATAGCTCTGCCCGGATCAAACACCAGCGAACTCATAGCGGTGAAAAGCCCTACAGAGCCAGACCGCCGGCCCAGGGCCCTCCAAAGATTCCTAGGTCCAGGGTCCCTGCTGGCGAGCGCCCCACTATCTGCGGGGAATGTGGCAAGAGCTTCCGGCAGAGTTCAGACTTGGTGAAGCACCAGCGGACACACACGGGTGAGAAGCCCTACAAGTGTGGCATCTGTGGCAAGGGCTTTGGTGACAGTTCTGCTCGCATCAAGCACCAGCGAACACACCGTGGGGAGCAGCCCCCCCGGCCCGTGGTGCCCCGGCGGCAGCCATCTCGAGCAGCCACAGCCGCCGCACAGGGACCCAAAGCCCAGGACAAGCCATATATCTGCACCGATTGTGGCAAAAGATTTGTGCTCAGCTGCAGTCTTCTGAGCCACCAGCGCAGTCACCTGGGGCCCAAACCTTTTGGCTGCGATGTGTGTGGAAAGGAATTTGCCCGGGGCTCAGACCTGGTGAAGCACCTTCGGGTGCACACGGGAGAGAAGCCCTACCTCTGCCCTGAGTGTGGCAAGGGCTTCGCTGACAGCTCTGCCAGGGTCAAGCACCTCCGCACCCACACCGGCGAGAGGCCTCACGCCTGCCCTGAGTGTGACTGCACCTTCAGCCTCAGCTCCACTCTGCTCCGCCACCGCCTGACGCACATGGAGCCGCAGGACTTCAGCTTCCCGGGCTACCCCCTGGTCCCCAGCCCACCCCCCAGCTCAAGCTCCCCCCCACCTCCTCTTGGTACCAGCCCCCCACTGACACCGCGAAGCCCCTCACACTCAGGAGACGGGCCTTTTGGCCTGCCTGGCTTGGAGCCAGAGCCCAGGGGCCCACAGGCTGGGGAGCCACCACCTCTAGCGGGTGACAAGCCCCACAAGTGCCCCGAGTGCGGCAAGGGCTTCCGCCGAAGCTCAGACCTGGTGAAACACCATCGGGTGCACACGGGGGAGAAGCCCTACCTCTGCCCTGAGTGTGGCAAGGGTTTTGCTGACAGCTCAGCCCGAGTCAAGCACCTCCGCACCCACCGTGGAGGACAGGCTCGGCCACCACCACCAGCCACTCTCCTGAGGCCACATAACCCCCCAGGCCCAGCACCCATGGCCCCTCGACCCCGAGGCCGGGCCCAGCCCTCTGGACTCGGCCAGCCCCACGTGTGCAGCTTCTGTGGGAAGGAGTTCCCCCGGAGCTCAGATCTGGTCAAACACAGGCGCACGCACACCGGGGAGAAGCCATACAAGTGTGCGGAGTGTGGCAAGGGTTTTGGTGACAGCTCTGCCCGGATCAAGCACCAGCGTGGGCACCTGGCCCTGAGGCCCTTTGGGACCGGGGGTGGTCTGGCAAGGCCCCTCAAGGTGGAGCCACCCATGGGACTGGAATGATGGGGTAGAGGGAGGGTGGAGGAGCAGAGACCACAGGGATGGTATCTTGCCTACTCAGAGAAGGAAGGACCTGGGAGTCGGTGGGGGAAGAAATGGAGAAAGGAGTGAGTAGATGAAGATTGGAGACAATGATCTTGAAGCTCAGGAAACCATCCCAGCTGGGCTCCGTCAGGGCCATGCCAGTGTGGTCTATACCCCCAGCTTCTAGAACACTGCCTAGTGCACAGTAGGCACTCAATAAATACTTGTTGAATTAATAAACTGGTCTTAGCCTGAAGTCTTTAACCCTAAATTCCTGTAGCCTCTAACCTGTTCAGAACTGGTCAGCACCCTCAGCCATGGCTTGGTCAAACCTTCATGGGACTTGGGGTTCAGGGTGACAGAACTAGGCAGGGGCGACTTGATCATCCTTCTAAGGAGCGTATTGCTGTGCGGCAGGCAGGACCGCCTCAGGCCATTGGACGTGGTCTGAGCCAGGAAGGGCCCTCGTGGACAGAGCCCGGACCTGCCTGCCCTGGAGGACCCCACCCACCCTGACACCTGGACACGGCAGAATAGGCCAGAGGCAGCAGAACTCTGCTCTGCATGCCAGGCCCAGGCCCTGTGGACAGCAGAGAAAGTGGCTGGGAGGGCAGGACTGGAATGAGGAGAAGCCAGGAAAGTTCCAAGGCCAGACAGACATCTCCCATGTTTCCTTGCCAATAAACTGCTTGTCTGCGGCTTGGACTCCTGTGTGCGTGTGTGTGCATGTGCATGTGTGTGTGTGTGTGTGTGTGGTGAGGGGTGAAAAAGGTCCAAGGGTCACAACAGGCGGAATCCCCAAGCTGTGTGTAAACTTATGTGGGTCCCTTGCCCTCTGCTCCGGTGAAAGAAGTGGGCCTAGCTGTTCTCCAGCTCTGACATCTGGTTAAATGGCCACCAGTTCTGTCAGCAGGTCCCAGGCCTTGATGCCCACAAGGCGCCATCCATACAGCGCGGCCCTTAAAAGGAAAATCTCTGGGTCCCACAGGCTGAGGGTGTTCAGTGGCAACGAGCAGGGCAGAAGTGTGGCGTGCTGCTCTGGTACCGACACACAAGGCCCCCGCATTGGTGCTCTGCCTGCTGAGAACCCCACTTCTCTGAGACCCTTTTTCATTTGGCTGCACATCGCAAAGAGAAGGCAAAAGAGATACCTCTTTATCGCCCAGAAAAGGCAAACCTACTTCCCAGCGACCCAGGTGTCTTGATGAGCAGGACTCCAATTGCTAGCTTTTTCTAGGCGGGCGGCAATAGGGAGGAAGGAGTGAGAGGAACTGATATGATTGGCCAGGGACAAAAACAGCTGGGGTGGCCCTGGCGGGTAGCTTAGAGTGTCCCCTACATGCTAGAGTTGCAGGTTTCTTCTCCAGTCAAGGCACATACAAGAAGTAACCAATGAATGCATGGATGATTGATGGGTGTTTCTCTCTTTCTCTTCCCCCTCCTTCCCTCTCTCCCTCTCCCTCAATTTCTCTCAAAATCAATTTAAAAAGAAGAAGAAGAAGAAAAAAGAGAGACTAGGGAAGTTCACCCACCTAAGAAATGAAGTACAAGACGGCTTTGCTACTTCACTGGTTGGTTGTGTGCTAATCTGCATGAGGGAATGGTACCCAGATAGAAGCTCTCAGATCAAAACCCTCGGACAGGCTTGCCTGAAACCCATAAAAGATGGTTACAGTGCGGTTCCTCCCCCTCCCCCGCTCCCGCCCCTGCCAAGTTGTTATACACACTCAAAACCTTAGAGTTGTGCATTCAGGCCTGGGATTCTTGGAGGCTTTGGCACACAAACCCATAGGCCTAACTGGAGGCCTTTTGGGGCTTTTGGAAGGTCCTCCTTGCTGGTTTTCCTCGTCTCCCTCCTTGGCAGATTGTCCCTGAAGCCCACCTGCAGTGATTTGTAAAATTACATCTGACTGAGAACGAAAAAGGGGCCACAAACTAAACCTGACAAGCTCAGGGGAGGCCTGCACGGTGGCCTTACAAACTCAGAGACCTGAAGTAACCACAGAGGAGGGTCTGAAAGTAAAACTTCCTGACTAGCCCGGCTGCTGTGGCTCAGTGGTTGAGCATCGGCCTATGAACCAGGAGCTCACCATTCCATTCTTAATCAGGGCACATGCCTGGGTTGTGGGCTCGAGCCCCAGTGGGGAGGCATGCAGGAGGCAGCTGATCGATGATTCTCTCTCATCAATGTTTCTATCTCTCTCTCCCTCTCCCTTCCTCTTTGAAAGCAATAAAAATATTAAAAAACACACACACAACAACTTTCTGACTAAAAGCAGTTCATGGTGAGCAGTCATGTCCTAGGTAGTTATTTTTCCCTAACAAAGTGCATCTGTACCTTAGCCGAGCCTGTCTGTTGTCTTTTTTGCATATGCAAAAATATACCTAATAACACGCCTTTGGAATATCAAAGAAATTTCCTTTTTTTCAGACCCCTCAAAGCACATCTACCAGGCCAGAGCAGAGACTACAAATCCCCGAATTGTTATTATGATCATGTTAATTAACTGTTAGCTATCCTATACCCACCTATGTAAAAGAAGTATGTGTCTATAAG
The DNA here is from genome assembly GCF_027574615.1 of Eptesicus fuscus. NCBI lineage: Eukaryota > Metazoa > Chordata > Mammalia > Chiroptera > Vespertilionidae > Eptesicus > Eptesicus fuscus. Next base: position 7,624,366 of record NC_072476.1, on the reverse strand, counting down.
TAGCCCTGCGCACAAATTCGTGCACCAGTAGCTCTCTGCGGGTCCTGGCCGCACCGCGCCCGCTGCCCAGAGGCTCTCCATGGCCCAGAGGCTGTTCCGTGCCCTGGCCTGGCCAGAGGCCCATCCACGGCTGGGCATGGAACGCTTGCCTCATCACCACAGCGACGAAGCAAGCATTCTGCCAGGCTGCTCACACTGCCCGCTCTCAGCGGCCGCCCCCCTGGGACTGGGGGACTCTGGCGGGGCCGAGAGGACTGGGCACTGCCATCCTGTGGCTATGGGCGCCACCATCTTTGTGATGGAGTGACAGTTAATTTGCATATTACCCTTTTATTAGATAGGATTTCTTTTACTTTTTATTCAATCCCAGAGATTCTCTCCCCACTACCCCTGCCCCCCTTTGCTTTGTCCTGCCTCCCTAATCTATCACCAGTGAATTTCATGTAACCCCTTATGCCTCCTCCTTTGATTGTAGTATATAAATAAGATGCAAAACTGCCATTCTCTGGAGCATTTTCTCAGTCTGTTGGGATTTTGCTTCCTGGCCATTGTCATCAGTTTCGCTCAAATAAACAAAAACAAAAAAATCCCTATAGGTTTGAACATTTCTTATTTTGGCATTTACTTGGTGTAGCGCAACAAGATCCCAAAGAGGCCCACCAGAACCACCTGCAGACTGGACCCATGCTTAGCGCCAGCAGGAGCCTAAGGTGCCCCGCTGACCCGCTCTTTGTTTTGCATCTTTTTTACATTGGGTGAACTTGGGTGAGTTTCCATTGGAATTCTGGACCTCCTGGTTTTAAGATAAGAGGCCCTGGCTTTGTTTGAGCCAGTTTTTTAATTAATTAATTAATTTAAAAAATATATATATATATATTATTGATTTTTTACAGAGAGGAAGGGAGAGGGATAGAGAGCTAGAAACATCGATGAGAGAGAAACATTGACCAGCTTCCTCCTGCACACCCCCCACCGGGGATGTGCCCACAACCAATGTACATGCCCCTGACCGGAATCGAACCTGGGACCTTTCAGTCCGCAGACCGACGCTCTATCCACTGAGCCAAACCGGTTTTGGCTAATTAATTAATTTTATTTATTTATTTATGTTAATCCTCACCCAATGATTTGTTTTCCCATTGATTTTTAGAGAGAGTGAAAGGGAGAAGGGTGAGAGAGAGAGAGAAACATCCATGTGAGAGGGACACATTGATTGGTTGCCTCCCACACACCCCTGATTGGGGTTGGGGATCAAACCTGAAACCCAGATATCTGCCCTTGACCTGGAATCGAACCCTTGACCCTTTGATGCATAGGTTGACACTCTAACCACTGAGCAAACTGGCCAGGGCATTGAGCTGTTTTTTAAAAATATATATTTTTATTGACTTCAGAGAGGAAAGGAGAGGGAGAGAAAGATAGAAACATCAATGGTGAGAATCACTGATTGGCCTCCTGCCTGCCCCCCATTGGGGATCGAGCCTGCAACTAGCGACTGGGCATGTGCCCTGACTGGGAATCTAACTGTGACTTCCCAGTTCATAGACTGATGCTCAACCACTGACTCACACTGGCTGGATGTGAGCTGCTTTTAAAAAATCCTCCAGTCCTAACCAGTTTGGCTCAGTGGATAAAGCATCAGCCTGTGGACTGAAGGGTCCCAGGTTCGATTCCGGTCAAGGGCATGTACCTTGGTTGTGGGCACATCCCCAGTAGGGGGTGTGCAAGAGGCAGCTGATTGATGTTTCTAACTCTCTATCCCTCTCCCTTCCTCTCTGTAAAAAATCAATAAAATATATATTTTTAAAAATCCTCCAGATAGAGCCCTGGTTGGTGTGGCTCAGTTGGTTGGAGCATTGTCCTGTACACCAAAAGATTGCAAGTTCGATCCCTGGTCAGATCAGGTATGGAAGGCAACCATCAATCCTCTCTCTCTCTCTCTCTCTCTCTCTCTCTCTCTCTCTCTCTCTCAAAAATTAATAAGCATATCCTTGGTGAGTATTAAAAAATAAATCCTGCCCTAGCTGGTTTGGCTCAGTAGATAGAGCAACAGCCTGTGGACTGAAGGGTCCCAGGATCAATTCCGGTCAAGGGCACATGCCTGGGTTGCAGGCTCCATCCCCTGTAGGGGGTGTGCAGGAGGCAGCTGATCAATGAGTCTCATCATTGATGTTTCTATCTCTCCCTCTCTCTTTCTCTCTAAAATCAACAAACAATATCTTTTAAAAAAAATCCTTCAGATAGAACTAAAGGTTAAGGATTGGTAGAACCCAGGCTAAGGCAGGACAGGAAGGAAAAAATGAATGGCTAATTTTTAACTTTGGTTTTTCAATTGGAATTGCTTTCTGAGATTCTGACCAAAGAACTTTTTGCTGGATAAATGAGAATCTGAATTCGTTTGGCTATGAAGATAAGGGGCATTTCCTCCCTCCAGCCCCAATTTCCATTTTTCTTTCTTTTTTTTTTTTTAAAAAATTATTTTATTGATTTTTTACAGAGAGGAGGGGAGAGGGATAGTTAGAAACATCCATGAGAGAGAAACATTGATCAGCTGCCTCCTGCACACTCCCTATTCAGGATGTGCCCGCGCACGAATTTGGTACATGCCCTTGACCAGAATCGAACCTGGGACCCTTCAGTCCACAGGCCGACACTATCCACTGAGCCAAACCGGTTAGGGCCCAAATTTCCATTTTTCTTTGTGGAGATGCCAGGGTGTTGCCAGACAGGGGACCTGGTGCTGAGCAGGTCTGCCCAGGGCCAGCCTGTAGCATGTGGGTTCTTCGTGCAGGAAAGATGCCACAACATGAGTCCAGGCCATTGAGAGTGCGTTTATTAAAGCTGGGCCAGTGAACAAGGAAGGGCTCAGCATGAAAGAAGCAGCAGGAGAGACCTAAGTGAGGCTGCTCTGGCTCTAGAAATGGTATAGGGAAGAAATGAGCCAGGGCAGGGCTGCTTAGCTCACTGGGAAGTCACAGAAAAGGGGGCCTTGGAGACAGGTTCAGGGGGTTAGCCCAGGATGAGCTGCTGCTGCCTGTTGCTCCCCTGGTTGCAGGTCTCATGGGACCCTTAAAGTTTAGGGGATGAGTGCCTGTGGGGGAGGAGGGGGGAGGGAAAGGCACATGTGCTCCGAGGCTGGAAGCTTAGGAAAAGTCTAAGGGAGGGACCGGTAGAATATTCCAGTTTTCCAGGTGTGCCCTTTTAGGGTCATGGTCTCTACTGATGGGTCAGCATCAGGGCAGGGGGTCATTAGTCATTGCAGCTGTTCCTGGTGCCGCCCACCCGGTCTTGCTGCTTTTCTGGGCCTGGAGCTAAAATTCAAGAACCTAGATGTTATCTCTAGGGGGGTGACCTTCTGTATCTGGCTGTAAATTGCTAGACCAGTTTGTTCAGCTGTCTGTCTCATTTTCCTCATTCCACTTGGCAAGGGATTGTTCTAGTGTCTTACTGACCTGCTGCAAAGAGGCATCCCTCATGATATGTAGGAGCCCCATAGGGGATTCCAACTAAACTGTAATTAATTGACTCGTCCGGGGATGTGCATTTCAAAGTTTATTACCTAGTGCTCTCAGTTCTCACCACTGTATTAGAGAGCTGGGGAGAGAAATCAGGACACATAAGAGGGTTGAATGCAACTACGGAGGTGATGGCCCCTTGCAGTCAACTCAAGCAGCACACTTCAACTCACCACACAATATCCCTAGAAATTTGTGCAGATTCTGCAGATATCTAAATAAAACTAAAATTAACGTGGAAAATCATGCCTCTAAGGCTGAAAACTCCCAGCCTCCAGTCCCCATTAACACTCCTGCAGATATACAATGCATAGGAAGCCTTTACTTGCAAGTACTTACAGAAATGGGAAGATTTAACTAGAAATTATATCAACTTAAGATGGCCCAAAACAATATTTTTTTGGTGCCTAAATTATTTTTTTGCATGCAAAATTAGAAAATGCCAGCTCTGAAATTAAACTGAATGATTGGAAATTAGAAGCTTTCAGGAGGAGCACATGTCAATTCTTCTTTATTTTTTATTTTATTTATTGATTCGTTTTAGAGAGAGAAACATTGATTTGTTGCTTTACTAATTTATGCATTCACTAGTTGATTCTTGTATGTGCCCTGAGCAGGGATCGAACCTGCAACCTCGGCATATTGGGATGATGCTCTAACCAACTGTCCAGCCAGGGCTGATAATTTTATTTTTAGCCTGGCCAATGTTTCTCAGTGGTTGAGCATTGACCTATGAACCAGAAGGTCACAGTTCAATTCCTGGTCAGTTTGTGGGCTTGAGCCCTAGTAAGTGGCATACAGGAGGCAGCCAATCAATGATTCTCTTTCATTATTGATGTTTCTATCTCTCTCTCCCTCCCCCTTCCTCTCTGAAATCAATAAAAAAGTGTTTTTAAGTTAATAAGAAATATTAGAGTTCTGGTCAGGTAGCTCAGTTGATTAGAGCATCATCCCGATATGCCAAGGTTGCAGGTTCGATCCCCAGTCAGGGCACATACAAGACTCAAACATGAATGCATAAATAAGTAAAGCAACAAGTTTCTCTCTCTCTCAAATCAATCAATAAATTTAAAAAAAGAAATTTTAGAGACTGTCCCTGATCTAAAGAAGACTGCTAACACTAATAAATGCCAATACCCCGTTCTTCCCCCTTCTACAGCTCTTCCCCTTAGGCGACCCTGCTAGCGGTTCTCAACCTGTGGATCGAGACCCACAGGTTGAGAACCGCTGCTGTAGAGCCTAAGACCATCGGAAAACACAGATATTTACATTATGATTCGTTAACAGTAGCAAAATTACAGTTCTGAAGTAGCAACGAAAATAATTTTATGGTTGGGGGTCACCACAACATGAGGAACTGTGTTAAAGGGTCGTGGCATTAGAAAGGTTGAGAACCACTGCCCTATATCCTTTGCTCTCTGAGCTTTCTTGTCGGGACTTGCCCTCTCTCTCCCTTCTTCCTTCCCCTTCTATCTCCTCTATATCTCTTCCACTACCACTTCCCACTACTGACCTAGGGGAAAATGAGGAGAGAAATTCAGACAAGGACAATCCAGGAATTCTAGCAGCTCCCTTTGGAGAAAAGCTGGTCTCAGGCAGAGGGGAACCAGCAATTGTATACATTACTTGGACTAGAACATAATTAAGGAATCTACCTAAAGATTTCCCTGATTTTCTCCGGGACCCTGATGGACTCACAAAGGAACTTAATTTAACTGTTAGAGCATGTGATTCTGCTATTCTGACCTATTCCCAGTAATGTACCTACTGGTTTCTGGGAGCAAAAGCAGCAGAATTAATAGTTGGGGCATGTGTGGGAGGCAACCAATTCAATGTGTCTCTCTCACATTGATGTTTCTCTCTCTCTGTCTCTCCCCCTGCCTTCCACTCTCTCTAAAAATCAATGGGAAAGAAATATCCTTGGGTGAGGATTAACAAAGAAAGAAAGAACGGTTATAGAAAACTAAAATAGGATTTAGGGAAAAAAAAAAAAAAAAGAGCCCAGCTGGTGTTGCTTAGTGGTTGAGCATCAACCTATGAACCAGGCGGTCACGATTGGATTCCCGGTTGCTCCTGAGTGTGGGACGTGTAGGAGGCAGCAGATCAATGATTCTCTCCCATCATTGATGTTTCTTCCTTCCTTCCTTCCTTTCTTTCTTTTATTGTTTAAAGTATTACATATGTCTTCTTACCACCCCCCCCCATTTACCCCACCCCAAGGGCAAGCCCCCACCGCCCCAGTGTCTGTGTCCATTGGTTATGCTAATATGCATGCCTACAAGTCCTTTGGTCCATCTCTAACACCCCCCTCGTCCCTCCCCCCAACCGCCTTCCCTGCCTTCTCTCTGAGGTTGGACGGTCTGTTCAGTGCTACCTTGTCTCTGGATCTATTTTTGTTCATCAGTTTATGTTGATTGTTATATCCCACATATGTGTGAGATCATGTGATATTTATCTTTCTCTGACTGGCTTATTTCACTTAGCATAATGCTCTCCAGTTCCATTCATGCTGTTGCAAATGGTAAAAGTACCTTTTTTTTAAAAAAAAGTATATTTTTATTCATTTCAGAGAGGAAGAAAGAGATAGAAACATCAATGATGAGAGAGAATCATTGATTGGCTGCCTCCTGCACGCCCCCTACTGGGGATCAAGCCCACAACCTGAACATGTGCCCTTGACCAGAATTGAACCTGGGACCTTTCAGTCCACAGGCCGATGCTCTATCCACTGAGCCACTCTGGCTATAGCAAACATTCCTTTTTTTAATAGCAGCATAGTATTCCATTGTGTAGATGTACCACAGTTTTTTAATCCACTCATCATCTGCTGATGGGCACTTAGGCTGTTTCCAAATCTTAGCTATGGTAAATTGTGCTGCTATGAACATAGGGGTGCATATATCCTTTCTGATTGGTGTTTCTGGTTTCTTGGGATATATTCCCAGAAGTAGGATCACTGGGTCAAATGGGAGTTCCATTTTTAACTTTTTGAGGACATTCCATACTGTTTTCCACAGTGGCTGCACCAGTCTGCATTCCCACCAGCAGTGCACGAGGGTTCCTTTTTCTCTGCATCCTTGCCAGCACTTGTCGTTTGTTGATTTGTTGCTGATAGCCATTCTGACAGGTGTGAGATGGTACCTCATTGTCATTTTGATTTGCATCTCTCGGATGATAGTGACTTTGAGCATGTTGTCATATGTCTCTTGGCCTTCTGTATGTCCTCTTTCGGAAAGTGTCTATTCAGGTCCTTTGCCCATTTTTTTTATTGGATTTTTTATTCATCATTGATGTTTCTATTTCTTCCTCTCCCTTCCTCTCTGAAATCAATAAAATATATTAAAAAGAAACAGAAGCAAGCATATGGTTGCTCCAACTAAGTTGCCTTCCCCCTCAGAGTAAAGAATGGAAGGGCTATCTAATCAACCTCTGACTTTTAAATCAGAACCTGTCCCTTTCCACCTAGGGAATGTTTCGGGGCAATATATATTTTTGCTAATCAGATTCGCCCCAATTCACCTGATAGGGCGAGATTTTTTTGAAAACAATGATACCCACATATTCTTTTTCTAGAAGGGTGAAATGTATTTAGGACTAAGTAAATCAGATACTGAACCAATTGGGAAAATAAAGATTTAAAAGAAACTTCCACAAGAGGAAAATAATCTTGAGACTGAATGTGGGTTGTTGTTGTGTATGTGTGTGTGTTTTAAAATATTTTTTTATTGATTTCAGAGAGGAAGGGAGAGGGGGAAAGAGAGATAGAAACATCAATGATGAGAGAAAATCATTGATCGGCTGCCTCCTGCACGCCTCACAGTGGGGATCGAGCCCACAACCCGGGCATGTGACCTGATCTAATTCAGTGGAACCCAGAAGGGAAGAAAGTTGTAAAAGCTCTAAATTTATAGCCCGGCCGGTGTTTGCTCATTGGTTAAGGGTCAACCTATGAACCAGGAGGTCATGGTTTGATTACTGGTCATGCTTCACATATTCATGCATTCACTGGTTGAGTCTTGTATGTGCCCTGACTAGGGATTGAACCTGCAACCTTGGCATATTGGGACGATGATCTAACCAACTGTCCAGCCAGGCCAATAATTTTTATTTTTTAGCCTGGCCAGTGTGGCTCAGTGGCTGAGCATTGACCTATGAACCAGGAGGTCACCGTTCGATTCCCAGTCAGGGCACATGCCTGGGTTGTGAGCTCGATCCCTCGTATGGGGGTGCAGGAGGCAGCCGATCAATGATTCTCTCTCACCGTTGATGTTTCTATCTCTCTTTCCCTCTCTCTTCCTCTCTGAAATCAATAATAAAAATATATTTTTTAAAAGCTGTAAATTTATATATTTTAATTTTTTTCCCTTTTTTATTAAATTTATTGGGGTGACATTGGTTAATATGATCATATAGGTTTCAGGTGTGGGTTTCTATGTTACAATATCTGTATATTGCACTGTGTGCCCACCACCCTGTTAACGAGCTAAAGAAAAAATTGCCTCAAACTCCCACTCTGGGACACCTTAATTATAAACTTTCTAATTTTTTAAATTAATCTTTTGAAAGATAATATTTATTGAAAACTATTCAGAATTTCTAACTTTTTGTAGCCCTTTCATAAGAGTCTCTCATAATTAGATAGAATGTTAAGTTTGTATGGTTTGTTTTTAATATATTTTTATTGTAGATATAGAATATTATAGCCCGCAATTAGATTCAGTAGCCAAAGGGCTCGCGCTCTGCATGACAGCCATCTCTGCTAAGACAGGTCATGCGGGGAGTGAGGGGAGGTGTGGGGGATCAAGAGATCAACCAAAGGACTTGTATGCAGGCATCTGAGCATAACCAATGGACACAGACAGTAGGGGGGTGAGGGCATGTGCTGGGGGGTGGGAGCGCCCAGGGAGAGGTCAATGGGGGAAAGGGAGACTTGGGTAATACTTTAAACAATAAAGAATTTAAATTAAAAACAAAGACAGGTTATGCAAACAAGCAGAAGAGAAAAGACAGTTATGGGCTCTCCTTAGTTCATGTTCCTCACTCTGTTGAATTTCTACTGAATTCTCATCGCACTCAACACTTCCGACAGTCAACTGGTCCTTGCTTTCTGTGGCTAATATTATGTTAACTCGATGTGACAGTCTTTTAAAAAGTATTGTATATTTTTTATTGATTTTTAGCGAGAGAGGAAGAGAGAGGGAGAAAGGGAAATATGGATATGAGAGGGGAGCATCCGATCAGCTGTCTCCTGCATGCCCCCTACTGGGATCAAGCTCACAACTCAGGCATGTGCTCTCCTCAGGAATTGAACTGGCAACATTTCCCAACCAATGGGCCATGCTGTCAGGGCTGATGTAACAGTCTTAACTCAGCAACTTTGCTACCTTCTTTGCAGGATGAAGACATCAGTGATTATGTTTTGCCCATTGACCACCTTCTTGTTCCTAGGAATGGTTTACAGAAAACTCCTTGCTAATGCTGACTTAATTTGGTTTACAGATGGAGCTGTGAAAGGTGAACAGTGATGTTACCTAGTTGGATACGTGATTAACTTCCAGGGTGGATATAATTAAAGGTTCTTATTTACCTAAATAAGATCTGTCCAACAAGCTGAATTAATTATTCTAACTCGGGCTTGTCAATTGGCCAAAAATCAAATATTTGTACTAATCTATGCCCTGGTGTAGCTCACAACTCCAGGATGTTGGAGAAACAGTGAGGCTTCTTAACTTTCTCAGGCAGCGCATAAAGAATAGAAAATAGGTCGCAGAATCATTAGATGTCATACAGAAATGGAAACAATTGGCAATTATCACAATTCCAGGACCTTCTAAAGCTGCACCATGACAGCAATAGGAAATCATTTAGCTGATGCCGCAGCTGGACAGACAGCTTTAAACAGCCCAATTATCTAGACCTGAGAATGCTCCTGCTTCCTATGAAATCAACAAGACTCACTTTTACCGTTCTAATGGACAGCTGGAGAAGAAAAGAGGATATGGCAACAAAAAGGGGGAGCCTTTGCCCTAGCTGGTTTGGCTCAGTGGATAGAGCGTCAGCATTAGACTCAGTAGCCAAAGGGCTCCCTCTCTGTCCCAGGTTTGATTCCGGTCAAGGGCATGTGCCTGGGTTTCGGGTTCGATCCCCAGTGGGGGACATGCAGGAGGCGGCCAATCCATGATTCTCTCTCATCATTGATGTTTCTATGTCTCTCTCTCCCTCTCCCTTCCTCTCTGAAATCAATAAAAAAATATATTTTTTTTAAAAGGCGGGGGGAGGGGGACGGGGACCTTTGCCTTGGCCAGTGTGGCTCAGTTGGTTAGACCATTGTCTCACACACCAAAAGGTTGTGGGTTTGATTCCCGGTTGAGAAACATACGGGAGACAACAAATCAATGTTTCCCATTCACATCAATATTTCTCTCTCTCCCTTCCTCTCTCTCTAAAATCAATAAACATCCTCCGGTGAGGGTTAAAAAGGTCATGTAGTGGGAATCTTTTTTTTCTTCTAATATATTTTATTGATTTTTTACAGAGAGGAAGGAAGAGGGAGAGAGAGTTAGAAACATCGATGAGAGAGAAACATCAATCAGCTGCCTCCTGCACACTCCCCACTGTGGATGTGCCAGCAACGAAGGTACATGCCCTAGACCGGAATCAAACCTGGGACCCTTGAGTCTGCAGGCCAACGCTCTATCCACTGAGCCAAACTGGTAGGGCTGTAGTGGGAATCTTTGACCCAGGCAAACACATGTGGCTTGGACTCAATCAGAAACCAATCTTACTTATAGGGGCCCAACTCCCTATACTTCAACATATACATGTAAATCATCCCCAAAAGATGATTTCATGAAGTAAACAATATTACTAGAAACCTTCTCTTACTGAATCATAAAGTATACAGCCGATGTTCTATCTGTCCAAATATAATCCTGGAAAACCAGTCCATGGATCCCAAGGACATTTTCCACTTCCTTTAGATCCATTTGAGGTATGGTAATTTTTTTTTTCCTTTTTACATATTTTTATTGAGTTCAGAGAGGAAGGGAGAGAGAGATAGAAACATCAATGATGAGAGAGAATCATTGCTCAACTGCCTTCTGCATGCCCCAACTGGGGATCAAGCCCACAATCCAGGCATGTGCCCTGATCAGAATTGAACCTGGGACCCTTCAGTCCACGGGTCGACGCTCTATCCATTGAGCCAAATATACATATGATGATTTGTATGTTTTCTCACTGGGTTGAGGCATTTCCTAGTAGGAGAGCATCAACCTTAAGCCTAGGTAAATTATTGGGAAAAATTAAATCCCAATTGGGGAATTCCCTCTGAGTTACAGTGACTGAAGGACTCATTTCGCTGGGCAAATATAATGCAATCCAGCTGTAATATTTGGCCTACTCTACAGTGTTTTCATTGTGTTTACCACCCCAGTTCTCTGGATGGGTTGAACATACAAATGGCACAATTCAAACTCAACTAGGGAAAGCCCACTCAGGCCCCCTCCCTGCCTGCTGCAGGGAGTCACCCTGTCCCTCAATAAACTTGGCTTCCGCTTACAAAAAAACAAACAAAAAACTCAACTAGATATATTTTCAGAAGCTTTTAATTTCTGTTGGCCAGAAGATCTCCCTATACTGCTCCTCAACCTGAAATCTACTTCTTTTGGAAAACACAGCCTTTCTCCTTATGAAATAGTCACGTTACCCCATAAATCTGGATGAAGGAACATATGCATCAACTTTACTAAAAGGAAACATTCTGAATTATTATCAGGGCTCACTGCCAGCTTTTGGAAACTGACAAATTAATAACATTTCATTTCACTGCAAACTCCTGGGAGAAGAAGACTTCAAAGACCACTTAGCCCGGCTGGTGTGGCTCAGCAGTTCAGCGTCCATCCAGGAAACAGGAGGTCACCGGTTCGATTCCCGGTCAGGGCACATGCCCGGATTGCAGGCTTGATCCTCAGTGGGGGATGTGCAGGAGGCAGCTGGTCAATGATGTTTCTCTCTCATTGATGTTTCTATCTCTCTATTCCTTTCCCTTCTTCTCTCTCTAAAAATCAATAAATACATTTTTTAAATGTTGTGTGTTTTTTTTTAAAAAGACCACAACTGGGTCCGGGTGAGGCCGCGCGCACCTGGGCCCGGGTGATGCCACGCGCCCCTGGGTCCGGGTGAGGCCGTGCGCCCCTGAGTCCGGGTGAGGCCACGCCCCTGGGTCCGGGCGAGACCAAACCAGAGGGAGTCGGACCTGCATTACCACCATTTGTCCACCATCCAGAACTGAAAAGTCAGTGCTGACATGTACACATAAGGAACTCATGGACATTGAAATTGGGTCTCAAAAGAACTGTTGGTCCAGAAAGAAACTCACTACAGACTGATTCATTTGCCTGTCAGCATAACTATTATTGCTCGTCTCACATTCAGTTCTTATAAGTATATTTCTAGTAACACATGATCTCACTCATCTAGGGGAAATGATGAACAACATAGACTGATGAACAAGAACAGACCCAGAAACAAGGAGGCATCGATCGGACTGTCGGGCCTCAGAGGGAGGGTAGGGGAGGGTGGGGGTAGGGGGGAGAGATCAACCAAAGGACTTGTGTGCATGAATATGAGCCTAACCAATGGTTAAGGACAACAGGGGGGTGGGGGCATCCATGGGGAGGGGTGTGGGATGGGAATGGGGGGATGAGGACAAATATGTGACACCTTAATCAATAAAGAAATTAAAAAAAAAAAGACCACAACTTACAAATAGGAAAATACATTAATTAAAGACTCTCTCCAACAGTGTTGGAAGAGACTTTATAGGTACCTAAATGGATATCTGCCTGTCTCTGACGCTTGCCTCCACCTACAGAGGGGATCAAAGATTTCTTTTTTTTTTAAATATATTTTTATTGATTTCAGAGCGGAAGGAAGAGGGAGATAGACATGTCAATGATGAGAGAGAATCATTGATTGACTGCCTCCTGCAGGCCCCCCACTGAGGATCAAGCCCGAAACCTGGGCATGTGCCCTGACCAAGAATTGAACCATGACCTCCTGGTTCATAGGTCAACACTCAACCACTGAGCTACGCCAGCTGGGCGATTGAAGACTTCTTAAAGATGAGAAGCCAATGACATCAGAGATAGACAGCGTTCCCAAGACATCAGCAAGGCCTGTATACCCACAAATTGATGTTCAACTTTATTTGTTTGATTATCTTTACCTGTCTGCTAATAATATTAATCATCATCATAATATACTTGTTCTTGGAGCTTTTCAAACTTTGTATATATAGTCCACCTGTTAATAATTGCTAAAAGTGCATAATATAACTTTTGTATTATCAATAATATCCTTTTTATGATTTCTCTTTTTAAATTTAGAGGAAATGCGCCCAAGTCAGTTTGGCTCCGTGGATATAGTGTCGGCCTGCGGACTGAAGGATCCCAGGTTTAGTACCAGTCCAGGGCACATACCTCAGTTGCAGGCTCAATCCCTGGCCCTGGTTGGGGCACGTACAGGAGGCAACTAATCAGTGTGTCTCTCTCACATCGCTGTTTCTCTCTCTGTCTCTCCCCGCCCTTCTGCTCTCTCTAAAAATCAATGGAAAAATATCCTCTGGTGAGGATTAACAAAATTAATTAATTTAGAGGAAATGCCATTGCAAAAGGAAGAAAAGGGATGTGTATATTTTTAAGAGTAGTTAAAAGAAATAAGTTTACTCTAATGACTTAGTTATTTCTAAATGAGTGAAAAGAGAGAAACTAAGAAGAACAAGGGAAGTTGTAGAAGGTTAGTAGAAAAGGAATATTGAGAAAGGAATTTTATATATAAACTAGAGGCCTAGGGACCCCACCAGTGCATGATTGGGGCCGAGAAGGGACCGCAGGAAGGCTCCAGGGCATGTCTGGCCTGTCTCACCCAGTCCCGATCAGCCGGACCCCAGCAGCAAGCTAACCTACCGGTTGGAGCGTTTACCCCCTGGTGGTTAGTGTGTGTCATAGCGACTGGTTAAACAGCCAAATGGTTGGACACTTAGCATATTAGGCTTTTATTAGATAGGATGCTAGAACCCAATTATGGGAATGTGCTTACCCCTAAGCCAAAAAGGGCTACTAATATATTAATTCATATGGAAGCTGAAGGGTCTAAAAAAAATGACCTTTAATAACTGCTGCTGAGGCACAGGAAATTTAATTATGAAACTTACTGTCCTCCTGGCCTCTGGAACTTTTAAATGGAAATTGCAATTTACAACACTGTGTTCTTTTATTTATTTATTTATTTTTAAAATATATTTTATTGATTTTTCACAGAGAGAAAGGGAGAGGGATAGAGAGTTGGAAACATTGATGAGACAGAAACATTGATCAGTTGTCTCCTGCACACCTCCCACTGAGGATATGCTTGCAACCAAGAATCGAACCTGGGACCCTTCAGTCCACAGGCTGACACTCTATCCACTGAGCCAAACGGGTTAGGGCAACACTGTGTTCTTTCAGAGCCTTGGCCTGATTAAGCCTTAAGATTACAGCATCCAATTGAACAACTAGCGGGAATCGGGTTAATAAATAACAGCACGGGTGAGGCCACGTGCCCCTGGGTCTAGGTGAAGCTAGATCCCAGGTCCGGGTGAGGCCGTGTGCCCCTGGATCCGGGTGAGGCTGGGTCCCGGGCATGGGGGAGGCCATGTGCCCCTGGGTCCGGGTGAGGCCACGCGCCCCTGGGTCTGGGTGAGGCTGGAGCCCAGGTCCGGGTGAGGCCATGTGTCCCTGGATCCGGGTGAGGCTGGGTCCCGGGTCCGGGTGAGGCCTCGCACACCTAGCTCCGGGTGAGGCCACGCGCCCCTGGGTCTGGGAGAGGCCACGCGCCCCTGGGTCCTGGTGAGGCCATGTGTCCCTGGATCCGGGTGAGGCCTCGCGCACCTAGGTCCGGGTGAGGCCACGTGCCCCTGGGTCTGGGAGAGGCCACGCGCCCCCGGGTCCAGGTGAGGCCATGTGTCCCTGGATCCGGGTGAGGCTGGGTCCCGGGTCCGGGTGAGGCCATGTGTCCCTGGATCCGGGTGAGGCCTCGCGCACCTAGGTCCGGGTGAGGCCACACGCCCCTGGGTCTGGAAGAGACCACGTGCCCCCGGGTCCAGGTGAGGCCATGTGTCCCCGGGTCCAGGTGAGGCCACGCGCCCCTGGGTCTGGGAGAGGCCACGCGCCCCTGGATCCGGGTGAGGCTGGGTCCCGGGTCTGGGTGAGGCCACGCGCCCCTGGGTCTGGGAGAGGCCACGCGCCCCTGGGTCCGGGTGAGGCCATGTGTCCCTGGATCCGGGTGAGGCCACGCGCCCCTGGGTCTGGGAGAGGCCACGCACCCCCGGGTCCGGGTGAGGCCATGTGTCCCTGGATCCGGGTGAGGTCTCGCTCACCTAGGTCCGGGTGAGGCCACGCGCCCCTGGGTCTGGGAGAGGCCACGTGCCCCTGGGTCTGGGTGAGGCCACGTGCCCCTGAGTCCGGGTGAAGCCGTGCCCCTGGGTCTGGCCGAGACCAAACCAGAGGGAGTCGGACCTCCGTTACCACCATTTGTCCACCATCCAGAGCTGAGGGGTCAGTGCTGACATGTATACATAAGGAACTGGTGGACATTGAAATTGGGTCTCTAAAGAACTGTTGGTCCAGAAAGAAACTCACTACAGACTGATTCATTTGCCTGTCAGCATAACTATTATTGCTCGTCTCACATTCAGTTCTTATAAGTATATCTCTAGTGACACATGATCTCGCTCATCTAGGGGAAATGATGAACAACATAGACTGATGAACAAGAACAGAACCAGAAACAAGGAGGCATCGATCGGACTATCGGGCCTCAGAGGGAGGATAGGGGAGGTTGGGGGGAGGGGGGAGAGATCAACCAAAGGACTTGTGTGCATGCATATGAGCCTATC
Organism: Eptesicus fuscus; assembly: GCF_027574615.1. Lineage (NCBI taxonomy): Eukaryota > Metazoa > Chordata > Mammalia > Chiroptera > Vespertilionidae > Eptesicus > Eptesicus fuscus. The sequence goes on along the minus strand of NC_072476.1, from coordinate 7,608,913 downwards.
CAAGGTTAAGTTCAACAGGGGGTTGGGGCATCCGTGGGGAGGGGTGTGGGATGGGAATGGGGGGATGAGGACAAATATGTGACACCTTAATCAATAAAGAAATTAAAAAAAAAAAGGAAATGAAAAAAAAATTTAAAAAAAATAAATAACAGCACTTCAGTGCTCCCTATGGCAGTAGAAGAGCCATAGTAAATGGGAACTCATCTCATGGTCAGACTATAAACACTGAAAAGTGGTATGGGGTGCCCTCAAACTATAAGTAAATGTTATAGTAGATGCAAAACACAGAGAAGTAAGACAGACAGCAAAGCCTAGATCATATTAGCTTATAGGTTAGAAATGATCCAGACTGTTTTTCTTGATGAAGGCCCAAAAGACCGGACTGCCTCCCATTTACCTGCCTTTCACTTTTGGGAAAAATTTGGCCCTGACTTCCATCCAAGGTTCCAGTCTTGCCTCCTTCCTGTGGATGAAAAGGGGCCGGGCCACATGTTAACCTGACAAGCTCAGAGAAGGCCTGAGTGGTGGCCTTGCAAACTCAGAGCCCTAAAGTATCCATAAAGAATGAAAGGTGGCCCAGCCAGCGTGGCTCTGTGAACCAGGAGGTCACGGTTCTATTCCTGGTGGTCAGGGCACATGCCCGGGTTTCGGGCTCAATCCTCAATAGTGGGGCGTGCAGGAGGCAGCCGATCAATGATTCTCTCTCATTACTAATGTTTCTATCTCTCCTTCTCCCTTCTTCTTTGAAATCAATAAAAATACATTTTTTTAAAAAAAAAAGAATGAAAGGTGAACGTGGTGGATGCTGTGTGCAGGCAGGCTAAATAGCATCTCAGATATTGATTTAGAAAAATTGAATTTATTTAAGGAAAGGGGCTGGGGAATGGAATATCCAAAGGGAAGGGCTGCACAGCCCCAAGCCAAGGAGACACTGAGTGGATGATGGTGCACCCAGGCGCTGGAATTTCATCCTTATATGCAGTCACTGGTGGGAAACTTTTGTCACGCATGGGTTTGGGGGCTGAGCTGGTGGGCTTGGAATGCAGAGGGAATGCAGGTGTGCGATCAGGTATCTTTAGGACAGTTTCAATTCCTTGTTTGGCCTGACTCCTGGTGTCCAGCAAGTTTTTCCTGCTCTTTGTTCTCAAGTGGGAAGCTTTCAAATGGCTGTTAAGGATTGTATTGCCCTACAGTCCTAACAAAGACTAGTCAGGCCCAGCGAGTGTGGCTCAGTAGTTGAGTGTCCACCCATGAATCAAGAGGTCTCCAGTTCCATTCCCAGTCAGGACGCATGCCCGAGCTGAACACTTGATACCCAGAAGGGGGCGTGCAGGAGGCAGCTAATCAATGTTTCTCTCTCATCCATGTTTCTATCTCTCTATCCCGCTCTCTACAATCAATCAATTAAAAAAAAAAAAAGAAATAGTCTGAAATTAAAACTTTTTACCTGAAAGCAGTTTCTAGCAGGTAGTCATGTCCTAGGCTAGAATCTTCCCTGATTAAGGTCAATCTTTGAGCCTGTCTATTGTCTTTTTGCATCTACTAGAACATATCTTTGGAATGTTTAAGTAATTTTTCTTTTTCCGGATCCCTCAAAGCACAGGCACCACTCTCCAGAGACAACAAGTCCTCTCATTGTTATTGGGTTAATTGTTAACTGTTAACTATCCTGCATCCACCTATATAAAAGATGTATGTGTCTATAATTTTACATTTCATCCAACCCCAGAGGTTTCCCCACTTTGCTTTCTCCCACCTCCCTAATCAATCACCAGTAGATTTCATGTAATCCACTTTCGTCTGCTCTTTTGATTGTAACCTATATACATGAAAGGCTAAGTGACCGACCATACATCTGTCCGACCAGCCGGTACATATGACACGCACTGGCAATTTAAAAATAAACGTTGACTCATGCATGCGCGATACATATAAAGCTCTTGCTGGCGCCAATTAGTCAAGCACTCTGAAAGTGTTTTTATTCTTAATGTGGTAAACGGAGATATTAGAATAAATGTAATCAATTTATCAGACATTGTTTTTATCAATGTTGTTTTTATATCATGTTTTTGTTGTTTTTATATCATGTCTTTGTTGTTATATCATGTTGTTATTGTTATTTATTAATCAATTTATATATTATTTTCATATACATTTTACTAATTTTCTTTCATCTCTGACACTTCTATTATAGAGAAAGGGTGAATAGTGATATTAAAATATTTCTTCTAACTAATTTCCTTTCAATGTGCATGAATCCGTGCACCGGGCCACTAGTGTATAATATAGAGTGCAAAACTGCCATTCTCTATAACACTGTCTCAGTCCATTGAGATTTTGCTTCCCGGTAATTGTCAAGTTCAAATAAACTCACAAAATTTCTCTACAGGTTTGAATGTTTCTTACCTTGACAACATCTAGAGCTTCTTGAGGATAGGCACTCAACAGCACTACCTAGTTACTGGAGACAGAAGGATGAATAAGACCAAGTCTCTGTCCTCAGTTTCTACACAGAAGATTGCCACTGAACAAGTGATTTCAAGTGTGGTAAGGACTATACTAGAAGCACACATGCAGCAGAGAATTCTGCATGATCCAAAGGCCTCTCCAGTCCTAGCTGGTTTGGCTCAGTGGATAGAGCATTAGCCTGGGGACTGAAGGTTCCCAGGTTCAATTCTGGGTTGCAGGCTCAATCCCCAATGGGGGGCATGCAGGAAGCAGCTGATCAATGACTCATCATTAATGTTTCTATCTCTCTCTCTTCCTTTCTCTCTGAAATCAATAAGAATATATTTAAAAAACAAAAACAAACAAACAAACAAACAAACCGAAGGCCTCTCCAAAGAAGTAAAGAATGACTTGGAATAAACTAAGAAAGGAGGAAGTGGCGGGGAGAGGACAGGAGGCAGAATGTCCAAGGCAGAGTGAAGAGTATGCACCAAGTTGCTGGGGATTCAAGACCTGAAGTTCTAGTGAGGCTGAAGACAAATACTGTAGTGACATGCAGAGTAATGAGGAAGATAAAGACTTTCCCAAATTCAACTTTCTACCTCCCAGTCCTCAAAGGGGCCGGGCACACAGTAGGCCTCACTAAATACTTTGGTGAAGTGTCCTTGGACCATCTCACAAGCTGCTACCTCTTTGTTAATCTGGCAAACTCCTACTCACCTTTGAAGTTCTTTCACATTTGTCTCCTCAGTGAGGCCTGTTCGAAATACCCACTCCCTACAACAGTTATTCATTTACCCCACTATTCTTTTTTTTTTTTTTAATATATTTTATTGATTTTTTACAGAGAGGAAGAGAGAGGGATAGACAGTTAGAAACATCGATGAGAGAGGAACATCGATCAGCTGCCTCTTGCACACCCCCCTACTGGGGATGTGCCCGCAACCAAGGTACATGCCCTTGACCGGAATCGAACCTGGGACCTTTCAGTCCGCAGGCCGACGCTCTATCCACTGAGCCAAACCGGTTTCGGCCATTTACCCCACTATTCTGCCAGAACAACTATTGTTTCCTTTTCATTTATATGTAAATATTTAAAAATATTTTTTATTGATTTTAGAGAGGAGAGGGAGAGAGAGAAACATCAGTGATGATCAGCTGCCACCTGCACGCCCCACACTGAGGATCAAGCCTGCAACCCGGGCATGTGCACTGAGCCACGCTGGCCAGGCTATATGTAAATTTAACTATATATACTCCTATGCATTTTTCATCACAATCTTCTTTACTAGACTATGAGATTCTCAAGAACAGGAACTAGCTCCAATTCTAGGTCGATACTTGTACATGTTTGCAGAGCAAATGGATGCAGTCTTTGTCCTTTTCAAAGGACGGTTCCTTAGTCCTTTCATAGCAGAAGCCCTTCTAGAAGCAACTTTCAGTGCTCCCAGCCCAGTCTCCTCACTGACTCTCTGAATCAGGGCAAGCAGGCCTTGCCTTTTTAGAGGTGGGGTTCCAGCCATAACGGGGTCCCTGCCTAACCCACTTCCATCTTCCACACTACATTTTCCCTCCTTAACTTACTTGGCTCCAGCCACACAAGCCTTCTTTCTGTTTCTCAAACAGGTCAAACTCATTCCTACCTTAAGGCCTCTGTAGTTATCTCTCTCTATTATTATTATTATTATTATTATTATTATTATTATTATTATTGATTTCAGAGAGAAAAGGAGAGGGATAGTAACATCAATTATGAGAGAAAATCATTGATTGGTTGCCTTCTGCACACCACACACTGGGGATTGAGCCCCCAACCCAGACATGTACCTTGACCCGGAATTGAACCGTGACCACCTGGTTCATAGGTTGACGCTCAACCACTGAGCCACGTCAGCCAGGCCGTAGTTCCCTTTAGACACTCTTCCTCCAGCGTTTCAAATGGCTAACGTTTTCTCATCACCCAAGGCATCTCAGATATTACTTCCTCAGAGATGCCTTCCCTGCCCATTCAAGAAGCCCCAACCACACCACTCCCCATCTCATCCTCTCGGACCTATCAGGATCTGAAATTCTCTTGATTATTGTTCATATTTTTTACACCCTTACAAGGACCCTGGTAGTCAAGATTTTTGTCTGCTTTGTTCACTACTGCATCTCCAATACCTCGAATGGTGCCAGGCACATAGAGGGCTCACTGAATACTTGAGAGAATGAACACAATCAAAGTGGCTTTGGGGATCTTAGGTGTGAGTATTCAGCCATTTAACACCTTTGCCTACCTCTGGGGAGGCACAAATATTCAACCAGATTTAATCCCAACACCCAAATTATGCCCTGGGCTCTGTGGCCTGAGGCTCAGGTTTGAGTCCTGGCTCTGCTACCGATTTCCTTGTGTAAGCTCATTTTTTTTCTTTTTTTTGCTGGCCCTGGGGCACGGAGATCCTGGCCACGCCTGCTTCAGGCAACATGAGCAGGTCGCTCAGTGTCAGAGCAGTAAGGACCAGCCTTCCAGCTTCCACATGGCACTGGATTCAAGGAAAACACTACCCGGATCATTGACCCTCCGACCCTTTGTCCCTCGCTTGTATCTTTTTAAAAAAATAATTCTTTATTGTTGAAAGTATTACATATGTCCCCCTTCCCCCCTATTGACTCCCTCCAGCCTGTGTAAGCTCATTTCTGATAGTTTGGAGCAATAGAAAGAACATGAGCTTTGGAATCTGCTACTTCCCAGCTGTGTGACTCAGAACTAATTACTTAAGTTCTCTAACCTTTAGTTCCCTCATTTGTCAAAGGGAGATGTTATAGATCCTCACGCAGAGCTGTGGTAAAGAGGCAAGACAGGGTTTTAAACATTTACTGAATGTTATTTCTCTTTGCTTTCTTCATTTCTGATTCTTAGTTGTCCCGTCCATAAAATGGGAGAAATAGACATCTTTTTTTAAGAGGAATGAGAAATACCGAATCTTTAAATGATATTTTGAAATGTTGGAAATAAAAAATTTGCAAAAGACCTCTTTTTTGAAGCTAATTTTTAAATGTAAAAGCATACTGAGGGACAAAGAAGATACTTCTGTGGACCAGATTTGGCCTGTGAGCTACCCATGTTCCACCTAGGCTACTAGGTTGTGGGGGATGATGTGAAAACCCTTGTTGTATAATTTAGGCAAATCAGTTTACTTCCCAGAACTTCAATTAGCCCATCCATAAAATGGACCCACCTTTGTGTAGATAAAAAGAGATCAATAAATTCATAGATACAGATGGGGGAAGGTGAGGACCAGGGAAAAGGGTCAAATATATGGTGTCTGAAGGAGACTAAACTTTGAGTGGTGATAACATACCCCAATACATTTAGTTTTATGCCCTAGCCGGTTTTGCTCCGTTGTTAGAGCATGGGCCAGAGGACTGAAGGGTCCGGGTATCCATTCCGGTCAGGGGCATGTACCTCGGTTGCAGGCTGGATCCCCAGCTCCAATCCGGGCTCCTGCAGAAGGTTAGCAATTGATGTGTCTCTCTCACATCTATGTTTCTCTCTGTGTCTCCCACTCCCTTCCACTCTCTCTAAAAATCAATTAAAAAATATATTCTCGGGTGAGGATTAAAAACAACAACAACAAAACACCCAAAAAAACCGACACACTTAATTTTCAAGAGATCTGGAGTGTGAGACGCTTAGCGTGCTGGTGCACAGTAGGCCCACGACACATGACAGGGAGCGGTAGCTTTATGCGGGGGTAGATTCGGTAAGCTTATTTTCAAGGAGCAAGGTATCTCAGAGTCCAGGAAAGGCAACGCCGGTAAAGGAGAAAAGACAGCGAAGGAGGAAAAGGGAAGAGGTGAGGAGGCAACAGGGTCCGCCCTCCGGGCGGGGCGCCAGCGAGAGGCCCAGGCCCGGGCTGGGGCGCACGTGGCCCGTCTTGGGCGGAGCGGACGTGCTCGGCCGCAGCGGAGACCTCCGAGCCGGGCACAGGAAAACGCCTTGAAGGTGGGTCAGAACCGGTCTGCGAGGACCTTGAAAGTCGGGGTGGAGCGGACCGGGGCCCTAGGAGCTGGGGAACAGCGGAGGTCACTGGATCTGGGCTCTCCATCCTCCAGGGGCAGCTCGGACTGGACGCCTGGGTCCTCCGGATCCCGCCCCTAGGGGGCGGGGTTAGCCGTTCTGACCAATGACAGGTCTCCCAGAGGCCCCGCCTCCGAAGCATCACAAGTGTCCAAACCCGGGGAGCCCTGTTCTGTTTGGGGGGGTTGCGCTAATGCGAAACCTGCAGCTGGTGAGTGCGCACCCCCAGGTCTCCGCACCGATCCCGCCTGGAGTTCCGGGCCGCCGACCCAGGCGCCCGGCAGTGACTCAGCGCGGGAGGGTGGCGACTCGTTGGCACTGGAGATTCGAACTGTTCTGAGCCTTTCACGCAGGGATGCGTGGGGTGAACAAGTGTCTTCCGAGCTAGTGCTGGTGCCTAGGGCAAGTGCTGGTGCCTAGGGCCGAGCTGGGGCGGGAGGGAGAGGGCCAGACCCAGAGACCAGGTCGGGCCAGAGAAGCCACGGCTGCACCGCCTTGCCTGCCTGGGCCAGGGCCGGGGTGCGGGGTGGGTCCTGAGCGTCTGACCCAGCTGCCCGCCCTAGGACACCAAGATGCCTGACGAACAGCAGGCACAGAAGGAGGAGGAGGAGGAGGAGATGCAAGAGGAGATGGTGCTGCTGGTGAAGGATGAAAATGAGGGTGAGGAGAAGTATGAGGTGGTGAAACTCAAGATCCCCGTGGACAACAAGGAGGTACGTGTCCCACACCCTGATCCCTAACCTGGAATCTGAGGATCAGCAACCCATCCTTCTGCCCCACTGCCTATGCTGAGGCCAAAGAGGTGTCACACCTGCTGTGCCAGGGTTCGTGCTGGGTGACCATATACATATGTTCCTTGGTTCCCCATGGAGCTTGATGCGTAGCACTGGTAGACTGCTGAGTAACCGCGCAGCTACAATCCTGTGTGATGAGAGCAGCCACCAGGGGGGAGAAGCCCAGAGCTGGGAACCTAATGCAGACGTGGTGGGGGAGGGGCCAGGTTAGGCAACAGAAACCCCTGACTCTTGGTAGCATTTACTATTCTCCGGACACTGTTTTCAGCACCGCAATTCTATAACATAGGTAGTATTTGTTCCATTTTACAGGTGAGGAAACTGAGGCCCAGGAAGCTTGACAGTTTGGTGACTGGCCAAGGTCTCAAAGTTAGTAAAGAGATGGCTTGTCTGAGACCAGTGCGAGTGAGGGGTGAGGTGAGTGACTACTCCGGGCAGAAGAAATGGGCCTTTCAGTGGCTCAGGGGGTGAGTGGGGCACTGGGAGAGGTGTGGGTGAGCGTAGGGTGTGTGGCAGGCCAACGGGCATTTGGGATTTATCCTGAGGGTGATGCAGGTTTAAAGGGAGGAGCTTCACTATCAGAACGTGAGTTAGGTTTCCCCGTTCCAGCCCCGAACTGCCACAGCTTCCAGTGCCACCCAGCTCGTACCTGGAGAACTCTGGCTGGGCCAGGTTTCTGGGCCCAGGCTCTGGTTTCTTCCTGCAGGGGAGCCAGTTGCCAGGGAAAGAACGTTCTGCTGCCCCCTAGTGGGTGTGGTGGGCCCTAGGGGGCGGGGGCTGGCTGCTTTGGCCTCTGCTCTGTCACAAGAACTCTGTAGGTCTGTTTTTCTCAGGCCTCCTTGGCCCATCATCCTAGCTCAGTCTGCCTCTTCTGGCCCCTGTGGTTCTTCTGATCTCCCCATTCCACCTGTAAGTTAAGAACTCGGACTCCAGCCTGGCCGGTTTGGCTCAGTGGTTGAACCTCAACCTATGAACCTGGAGGTCCCAGTTTGATTCCTGGTCAGGGCACATGCCCAGGTTGCAGGCTTGATTCCCAGTGGGGGGTGTGCAGGAGGCAGCCAATCAGTGATTCTCCCTCTTCATTGATGTTTCTATCTCTCCCTCTCCCTTCCTCTCTGAAATCATATATAAATATATATATATATATTTTTTTATTTTTTTTTAAATATATTTTATTGATTTTTTTACAGAGAGGAAGGGAGAGGGATAGAAAGTTAGAAACATCAATGAGAGAGAAACATCGATCAGCTGCCTCCTGCACACCTCCTACTGGGATGTGCCCACAACCAAGGTACATGCCCTTGACCGGAATTGAACCTGGGACCTTTCAGTCCGCAGGCTGACCTCTATCCACTGAGCCAAACCGGTTTGGGCAATATAAATATATTTTTTAAAAAATAAAAAAGAGAACTCAGACTCTAGAGCTCAGGATGGACTTCCATCTCCATCAGTTACCAGCTGTATCACCTTGGGCAATCTCTTCTGGATTAAGTGTCTTAATTTTATCCTTTTTGTGCCTCACTTTCCTCATTTGTAAAAGGAAAGTCATACCCGCACCTACTTCTTAGGGTTGTGAGGATGAAATGAGTTAATACATGTAAAGAGCAAGAACTGTGTATGGCACATCCTAAATACTAGGTAAATATTATTCATCTTCTTCTTAAACTCTAAGGCCTTGGACTATATCATCCTTCTGGAGGATTGTTTTTAATATATATATTTTTAATTGATTTCAGAGAGGAAGGGAGTGGGAGAGATAGAAACACCAATGATGAAAAAGAATCATTGATTTGCTGCCTCCTGCACGCCCCCTAGTGGTGAACAAACCTGCAACCCAGGCATGTGCCCTTGACCACAATACAACCCGGGACCCTTCAGCCCCCAGGCTGACTCTCTACCCACTGAACAAACCAGCTAGGGCCTTCTGGAGAATTTTCAACTCATTTTTATCAAAGGCCTTTTTGGGCTGTATCCTGGGGCTGGGTATGGAAGGGAAACCAACATGGAGGCCTAGACAGAGGATTGAGGGCAGACAACTCCAGGCAGTGGGGAAGGTTCACAGACAAAGCTCAGTGGGGATTTGGCAAACGGGGGCAGAGGAGGGGCATTCCAGGAGGAGGAAACAGCAAAAGCAAAGGCTCAGAGGAGATGGGGCCAGAGGGCTGCAGGTGTTGGAAGCCAGCACAGGAATTTTGCACAGCGCGTGGGGTGACACGGTGCCCTCAGAAGGCTCCCATCAGAGGAGGCACATTGGCTTTCTGTCCAGAAGATCCACTGGCGGTTGTGGGCGAACAGGCCGTGGAAGGCTGGTGGCCTGCTCTCAGGCAGTGACAGCAGTGGAGACAAGACAGAAAGCTGGGGCTATTTGCGAACCTTGATTGGACTGGCGAGAGCTAAGGATGGGATGGAGGAGGCTGGGCATGGCTGGTCATGAAACGTACGGAGGGCTAGACTCTAGGCAGAACCTGTAGCGGTTAAAAGCATCGGTTCAAATCCCAACTTCACCATTTATCAGCTTTGCCTTGGCTTTCTCATCTGTAAAACGAGATAATGAAAGTAAGATTTTTGAAAGCCAGACTGAGTATCCTCTGGGTGACTGGATTTGGAGGAGGAGGGTGGAAGTGAGGATTACTCACACACATCCCATCAACATTTGGCACGGCCCTCTGCCCACAGATGGCTCATGAGCTCGCTGTGTGGTCTCCCTGAGTCTCAGTTTCTATGAAAATTGTCATCTCCCAAGCTCTCTCCAGTGCTGACATCCTGTATCTCTTAGCTATCATCACGCAGTCCCAAGGCCAGTTGTTGTCCAGAACAGGCCTGAACCATGCTGCACGCAGGCGCCGAAGCATTCTCTCACTGCCTATCAAAATCCAACTTCTCCGGTCCTAGCTGGTTTGGCTCAGTGGATAGAGTGTCGACCTGCAGACTGAAGGGTCCCAGGTTTGATTCCAGTCAAGGGCACATGCCTGGGTTGCGGGCTTGATCCACAGTGTGTGGCGTACAGGAGGCAGCCGCAATGATTCTTTCTTATCATTGATATTTCTATCTATCCCTCCCTCTCCCTTCCTCTCTAAAATCAATAAAAAAAATATATATATTAAAAAATTTAAAATCCAACCTCTCCTTAATGAACACAAAGATTTTCTCCAAGGGCTCTGTGCACATCTAATCCTCTCTCTCTCTCTCTCTCTCTCTCTCTCTCTCTCTCTCTCTCTCTGCTCAAACCTTTGAGTGTTTTTCTGTTTCCCTCAGGATAAAGTCTCAGCTCCTAGGTCTGTCATTCAAAGCTCTACACCCCATGACCTCATGTCCTGACTTCATGACCCAACACCCATCCCACATCCCAGCTTCAAACAGACCTGCCCTTTCTCACCTCCAAGACTGTGCCTGTGTGGTCCTTCAGCCTGTAAAACCCTCTGCACCTTTCCACCTGCTTTCTCCAGGAGCTGTCCTCTCTTCTAGATGAAAAGCGTCTTAATTTTAACAAGCATACAAACCACCTGGGAATCTTGTGACAGTGAAGATTTTGATCAGTAGGTCTGTGGTGGGACTTGAGATTCTAACAGGTTCCCACTGATGCTGACACGGCTGGTCTGTAGCAAGGAGCTAGAGGTTAGGGATCGTATTACCAACAGGAAGGGGGATTCTGAAAAGGGCCCAGGGCAGGCAGACAAGCTGTGTGGGGTGACCTCAAGCTTGTCAGTGAGGTAGAACTGCAGCAGGGTTAAGAGAACAGGTGTTTCGGATGATGAGACTTGGAGTTCAGACCCCAGTTCTGACATTGATTGGCTGTAGGGCCTGGTGTGGTCACTTTCCTTCTGAGTCTTGTTTTCTTATCTATAAAATGGAGCTAATGACTCCTAACCCAAAGGGCTGTGAGAATTTACCGAGAACGTGGTGAAAAACACTTAGCACAGTCCCTGGCACATAGAGAGCTCAATTCATGGTAGTTGTTGTTATTAATTGGACAAGTAATGGCTGAGGAGGAAACTGGGAACTTTGCTCTAGTCAAAAAAAAAAAAAGAGAAAGAAGGAAGAAAAAGAAAACCATAAACAGGAAGACAAACTCAAAAACTTCAAGTTTAGCCCTAACTGGTTTGGCTCGGTGGATAGAGTGTCGGCCTGCGGACTGAAGGGTCCCAGGTTCCATTCCAGTCAGGGGCATGTACCTTGGTTGCAGGCACATCCTCAGTAGGGAGTGTGCAGGAGGCAGCTGATCGATGTTTCTCTCTCATCGATGTTTCTAACTCTCTATCCCTCTCCCTTCCTCTCTGTAAAAAATCAATAAAATATATTTTTAAAAAAACTTCAAGTTTATATATCTTACTATACTACATTGTATCCCCATTGGACCCTCTTAGTATAGTGCAAATACTATTTATTCTTATTTTTAAATCTAATAGCTGTAGAATTTAACACATGTAAGGGCCTTGACTGACCACCTAGTTTGGTATTTGCCCAGCTTTAGTCGCATGTATAGCGCTCACTGCTGTGCTGATTTATTTATTTATTATTTAAAATATTTTTTTTTCTTATTGACTTCAGAGAGGAAGGGAGAGGGAGATAGAAACATCAATGAAGCGAGAGAATCATTGTTGGGCTGCCTCCTGCAGGACTCCTACTGGGGATGGTGTCTGAAACCGGGCATGTGCCCTGACTAGGAATTCAACCTTGATCTCCTGGTTCATGGGATGACGCTCAACCACTGAGCCACACCAGTGGGTCTGTGCTCATTTATTTCTCTATTATTATTATTATTATTTAAATCTTTATTGTTGAAAGTATTACTATGTCCCTCTTTTTCCCCCATTTGCCCCCTCCAGCTCGCTCCTGTGCTCATTTATTTAATGCTTTTCTTCAGAGAGATTCAAAATCCATGTTCATCCAAAAAAATAATACTGATGAAACTGTGGGTTTCATGTGATGCATAGATTTTCTAATATCCATGAAAATAGGTACATAACGATCGTAATGATAAGAGTGCGCTGACAGAAGACTTAAAATCCTCTTGCATCCTGTGATGTGTGCCTACCTCAAGCTGGGCAGTTTTTATCTCACCTGGCCTGCCCACCTCGCCTTGCTGGGTTCACTGAGGCAGGCGGGTTCACTGGGAAGGGAGTGACTTCCCTGGGGTAATAGATGTCAAAACCAGGGCAAGACTGGAAAGTGTGACCTTGAAGTCTCCCTGTGCCAAATCAGCTACGGGGAGTTTCTTGATCTAAAGTATCAGGTTGTACTTTAACTTTGAATCCCCCTGGGAAAGTGCCAGGACTTGGAGTCCAGCCTCTGTCACATCTTGGCTGTGCGAGCGCCGGGCAGCGCAGTGTAGCTGCTAGTTAAGGGTCCTGCCTCCCACGGGCTCTGGGAATTTAATCTGCCTCAGCCCGTTTTCCTAAATATCAAAGGATAACAGCCGACTCAAGGCGGGTGGCAGGAAGATTTAATACAATAATGTACATCCAATAGCATTGTAGAAACTTGACACTGTAATGTTGGTATCACTGTTATTATTATATATACTGTTTAAACCAGAATTCTGATCTTCAAGGCCTTGAAGTTCCTCCTTGCCGCTTAAGAAAGTAAAGGCCTGAACTGCTCACAAGCTGTCACCCTCTCTTAACCATTTCTTATCTATAAAATAAGACTGTGGTAACTGCTTTGTGGGGAGAAGGTAAGACTGTCTTGTCCTTAATATGTGTCAGGTGTTTCGTTTAACCATTAACTAATGTACCTAACTGCCCCGCCCGCTGTACATACTCAACATCACTTTGCCTGGATGAGCCCTCTCTTTCCTAAGAAGGGAGCAGTATGCCCTCAACAGTCCTCTTCCTTCTACTGTTAATACAAAATATTAACACAATATAATGTTAACACTGTTAATACAACGTGTGCCCTTCACCTGCCTTTTATGAAACCTTTTTCTGATTTTATCTCTAGAAGCCCAGGCTTCGTGAAACTGGCTCATTTCCATTTCAGGCCTCAGAATTGTATTTGGCTTTTACCCTTGCCTCCTTCTTCACAGCTTAAAAAATGCTATGTGCTGTATCTTAAAAGTTTATTCAAAAGCCTGGATTCGTTTTTGGCCTCACTTCTAAGACACCATCCTCTTCTACCTCACTAGCTTCTAAGTCGCCATCCTCTCCTACCTCACTGGCTGCTGCTCATCTTGCTGCCCTTGGTTCTCTCTGCCCATCCCTTGGGTCATCTCATTCAGCCTCAAGCTTTAAAACCATCTACAGGCTGGCGGCTTCCCAATTAATATCTCTGGCCTAGGCCTGTCTCCTGAGCTCCAGATTATCAAGAATTGGAGATGTGACCTGAAACAGATCTCGCCCTTCAACTTGCTCTTCCCACCATCCTCATGTCTGCAGATGGCAGCTCGACTTCTGTGTGAACCTAAATTCAAAGTCCTTGGAGTAATTTTGACTCCTTTTCCTTACATCTCATGTCTGATCTTATTTATCAAATCTGTTGTCCCAAATGGCAAAAATATATTCAGAAGCAGACCACTTCTCGCCACCTTCACTGCTTCTCTTTCCACCTGTCACCGGGGCCTGAGCCACTGTATTCTCTCGCCAGGTGACTGCAGTGCAGTGCCTCCTCCCTGGGCTGCTGTTCTGCCTGCTGCCTCCTCCTGCCCCAGCTTCCCGATGGAGGCTTTTAAAATGAGTCTGATCTAGCCCAAACCGGTTTTGATCAGTGGATAGAGTGTCAGCCTGCTGACTGAAGGTTCAATTCTGGTCAAGGGCATGTACCTTGGTTGCGGGTACATCCCCTGTAGGGGGTGTGCAGGAGGCAGCTGGTTGATGTTTCTCTCTAATCAACGTTTCTCTCTATCCCTCTCCCTTCCTCTCTGTAAAAAAATAAAACATATTTAAAAAAAAAAACAAAAATAAAATGAGCTTGATCTAGTCATGTCCCTGCGAAGTACCGTCTAACATCTCTAATGGTTCTCCATCCCTTTCATATTACAGGGTCCTAGGCTACCAGATCCCCTCCAGGGCACCCCATCCATTACTCTCCCCTCCGTGCATTCTGCGCTAGGCACCTTTTCTTGTCATTCTTGGGGCTTCACTGGCAAAACCCCTGCCTCAGGGTCTTGCTGTGCCCTCTGTAGCCAGCTTTCTCACTTCCTTAGTTTTTGCTCTTGTTACATCAGTTTTTTAAAATTGGTTTCTTTAGACAACATATAGCTGGGTCATTTTTTAACCTTATTTAAATTTGAAACATTCACCCAATATCAGCGCTCATCCATTTTTCCTGTAAGCAGGAATTTAAAAAATATAATACTGAATCTCCAGTGCCTAGAATACAGTCTGGCACATTGCACGCCCTTAATAAATACTTGTTGAGTTATTAAAGAACAGGCAGAATGACACCGGGCATGTGCTATGTACACTAATGCAGTACCTAATTTAACGTGCGCAGCCGTGCTATGAGGGAGGCACCCTGGCTCCCCTGTTTTCCATAAGCGGGACTGAGCATGCAGCTTGCGGAGACCCAGGTCTCTTGCTCCCGGGCCTGTGGGTCAGGACTGACCTATCTCCTCTTTCCCAGCAGATCCCGAGCAAGGCCTCAGCGCAGTCCGCCGACCCGGCGCGCCCACACGCATGCCCGGACTGTGGCCGCGCTTTTGCGCGCCGGTCCACGCTAGCCAAGCACTCGCGCACGCACACGGGTGAACGGCCTTTCGAATGCCCCGAGTGCGGCCGGGGCTTCTCGCAGAAGTCGGCGCTGACCAAACACGGCCGCACGCACACCGGCGAGCGGCCCTTCGTTTGCACCGAGTGCGGCCAGCGCTTTTCCCAGAAGTCGGCGCTGACCAAACATGGCCGCATGCACACGGGCGAGCGGCCCTACAAGTGCCCGGAGTGTGACAAGAGCTTCTCCGCCGCCTCGAACCTGCAGCAACACAGGCGGCGCCACACCGGCGAGAAGCCCTACGCGTGCACGCAGTGCGGGCGCCGCTTCGCACAGAGCTCCAACTACGCGCAGCACCTGCGCGTGCACACGGGCGAGAAGCCCTACGCCTGCCCCGACTGCGGACGCGCCTTCGGCGGCAGCTCGTGCTTGGCGCGCCACCGACGCACGCACACGGGGGAGCGGCCGTACGTTTGCGCCGACTGCGGCACGCGCTTCGCGCAGAGCTCGGCGCTGGCCAAGCACCGGCGTGTACACACGGGCGAGAAGCCGCACCGCTGTACCGTGTGTGGCCGCCGTTTCGGCCACCGGTCCAACCTGGCGGAGCATTCGCGCACGCACACAGGCGAGCGGCCCTACCCCTGCACCGAGTGCGGCCGGCGCTTCCGCCTCAGCTCACACTTCGTCCGCCACCGCCGTTCCCACCTGCTAAGCCGTCTCTATATCTGCACCGTGTGCGGCCAGGACTTCCAGCTGCCCCCTGGCGCCACGGCCGCCACTGTCTCTGAGCGCTGCCCGGAGTGTGAGAGCAGATGAGCCCCCTTGTCGCTGCGGGCTGCTAGTGTCTGGCTGAGGAGGAGCATGCCAGGGCCCCGACCCCCAGGGGCTGGACTAACCTGGACAGGGACCCCGGGACCCTGGTCTGGGAAAGGGTGGGATGGCAGAACTGGCTGCCCGGGACCTGGAAGACATGGCAAATCCCCTGCTGGGATTTTTGGAAACCGTGGCCTCTTCCCCCTCACTACAAATCCTCGACCCGTGTTAGTGAATAAAGTATTATATATTCACGCACATGTGCCTGTGAATGAGGTCAATGGGGAGAGGAGCAAAGTTGGGGTTTCCCATGGGCTTTGGTGACCTGAGTGAATCGTCACGGAACCAAGTGGGGCTATTAGTCCAAAGGGTTCCTGGAACTGGGTGTGTGTGTGTGGAGTCATCCTCCACTCAGCCCTTGGTTATGTCCTCATAACCTCTGATCTGGAAGGGTCCATACATACAGCACATTCGTTACAAATTTCTACTATGTGCCGGGCATTGTCCTAAACACTCTATCGACACCTAAACTTTACAACCCCATCAGGTAGGCACTATTATTTCATTTTAGATGAGGAACCCGATGCACATCAGCTAAATTATGAAAGATGGCATTTGATCCCTGATGGCCTGGCTCAAAAATCTGGGCTCTAAAGCTATGTATAGCCTCCAACCTGTTAGAGGCCCCGAAGGGGAAGGAAACTGGCTGGAATCTCACAGGCAACCCGCTAGAAATCAGATCTCTGCCCTGCAGGTGGAGCTGCACTAGAGAAACATGGGAGTTGGGCCAGAAGCAACCCTGGTGCCCCTCCCTCTTCAGCACCTGCTGAGACGGAGCCCCCCCAGCCACCGCAGGAAGAATCGAGGTGGTTAAACAGAACTTTTATTGAGGGAGAAGAGTACCAAGAGGCTGTCTTCCAGAGGTTCTTGAGCCTCAGACCTGAAAGTAACTCCTTGAATGGCCTTTAGTGGTGTCTTTTCTAGGGGACTATGAAATGGACCAGCCCCTACACAGACCCTAACCTCTATGGAAACCCAATAATGCCCTCTTTGGTCAGAGCCTCTGGAGGCGGGCTCCGAGCTGAGCTGGGGAAAGACCGCTTATATGTCCTATGATCTTACAGAGACCTTATAGGGACTTCCCCTAAGGAGCCTTCTTGGTTTCCTCCAGCAGGAAATAATGCCTCCCCCTCTCACTGCATTTGTCTATGTTCTCTCTCCCATTCCTGGAGGGCAGAGCATCGACCGAGTATTTCCTCAGGGCGGGCCTTAACATTACTCGCCAGACGTCATCACCCCCTGCTCAGGTGTGCACTGCTAAGCCCATTGTGAATATGAGGTTAGAAGGCTCGCCAGAGGTCAGACAGCAGAGCTGGGACCCGAGCACAGCGGCTAGACTTCTTCCCGACACGTGGAGGGACCCGCCCCATAAAAGGGCGAGGGGGGTGATTTCCCCAGCCCGGGTTGGGGAAAGACCGCTTATACGTCCTCCAGGCTGAGCTGAAGGGGCCGACAGTATCAGTGTTCTTGCCCCCACCCCGCATCCCCAGGCTTCTCCCCACCCACAGTGGACATGTCGCCCACCGAGCTGCTGCCCAGATTGCACTAAGAAGCCCCCAGCTCAGCTCGGAGCCCGCCTCCAGAGGCTCTGACCAATCACAGGCGTTAGCGATTGCTTCCGGGGGCGGAGCCGCAGGAAAGGCCAGTTACTTGTGTGGAGCTTGCTATAGCCCGCCCCTTACCCGGACTGGACCAATACGAGCAAGCTTCAGGCCTCTGTCCTGGAATGCTTCAGTGTTGGCCAACAATCTTAAAGATGTGGATACCAAACTATTTGAGATGTCCTATTAAGTGATTAATATATCTTTCAGACCAAATGCTAAAATTAAAGCCAGAAAAATGCTCAGTGTGGATGGATTTCAGCAAATCACTGATCATTCTATCTAGAAGAGCTCATCAATAATATCTCCATTATTGCTCTCTCCCTCCAGGGAGCATGCCCGTGCCATTCCCCCACAGGCGCATGTCTCCTAACCTCTAAGGGACCCCATGAGACTTGCAACCAGGGGAGCAATGGGCAGTGGCAGCTCCTCCCGGGCTAACCCCCTGAACCTGTCTTCCTGGGCCCCCTTTTCTCTGACTTCCCAGTGAGCCAAGCAGCCCAGCCTAGGCTCTCTTGTTGCTTCTATGCCCTTCCTTGTTTCACTGTCCTAAGTATGTTTCTGCTGTGCCTCAATAAATTCTTGCTTGCTTTTGTACAATAATCCTATATAATTGATATATATAAGACCCTAATATGCAAATAGACTGAACAGCAGAACAACGGAACAACTGGTCATTATGACATGCGCTGACCACCAGGGGCTGCGGGCATTGGCAGCAGAGTGCGAAACATGGCAGGTGTCGGCCCGGGGCGATGGTGGAGCAGGTGAGCGGAGGTGCCAGACCAAGGCAGAGCGTGGGTCACTGTCATCAGGGTGAGCCAGCAGACAGGGGAGGGGGGGGCATGGAGGGCGGGGCTGGGCAGGGGCACAGAGGATGGGCTGAGACCTGCCCCTGTGCCTACCGCAGCCTCTTAGCCTACAGTTCCTTTCAAGGTGCACAAATTTGTGCACTGGGCCCCTAGTAATAATAATAATACCTCTCTTAGAGAGGTAATGAAAAACCTGGGCCAATTACACCAATATGATGCTTGCCGATAGGAATATCAAGAAACCTTAGGTGCCTAACTCAGGAATGGGTCACTAAACTATTGCTAAGGCCCTACTGTGAGACTCAGGCTAAGGAACGGTCAATCCCATCTGATAAGATGTCCCTCTGATAACAAGGCAAACCAAATGTACAAACTTTGGCAATACTTAAGCAGTTGTATGCCTCACCTTTAAAATCAACTTGAGTCTTACTATGGCTCACGGTAGTCCCACACTCAGTACTGTAATCCAAATAACAATCCTAGGTCAGTACCATTAGCATGATGACCATTTCGCTGATTAGGAAACCTAAGCATTTACCTAGTAGGCCTTGTGTTATTGCTTTCTTACTCAGATTTTTGCATTAACGCCAGTCAATCCCACTTCTCTTTCATATTTTTAGCTTGGTAAGGCAATTTCCAACATTCAGAACCCCAATCTTGAAGCAAATAAAAACTGTAAGAGGGGGGCAATTTGTAGGTGCCAGATTCCACCAGTGGAAGAGGCAAAGCACAGAGGGCTGGGAGAGTGCAGACACGTCACTTCCCTATGGGCACCCGATGGCGGGAAAGGGCAATGACGGGGCAGGGAGAAGGGAAGGGCACTTGGTTAGGAACCCCAGAAACGGACGGTTTAAGGAAAAAGGGGAATTTGTTATAAGGATACAAGGATATCTCCAGAGACCTGGCTGTGTGGCTCAGTTGGTTGGGTGTCCTCCTGTGCACCGAACACTTGCCCATTTGATTTCTGGTCAGGGCACATGCCCACTAGGGGGCTTGCAGGAGGCAGTCCATTGATTTTTTTTAAAAAATTGTTTAAAGTATTACATATATCTCCTTCTCCCCTCCCCCCCCCCCCCCCATTAACTCCTCCCAGTCACTCCCACCCTCCAGGACAAGCCCCCACTGCCCCAGGGTCCGTTTCCATTGATTATGCTAATATGCATGCATACTAGTCCTTTGGTTGATCTCTTATCCTCCCACCACCCTCCCCTGCCTTCCCTCTGAGGTTGGATGGCCTGTTCCGTGTTTCTTTGTCTCTGGATCTAGTTTTGTTCATCAGTTTATATTGTTCAGCCCACTGATGTTTGATGTTTGCTCTCACATCAATGTTTCTCTCTCTCTCTCTTCCGCTCTCTCTAACAATAATAATAATAAAAATGTCCAGAATACAGCTGGAATGAACTGGAACCAGGTTTTAAGCATTCTACATATTTAATCCTTCTAGCAACTCATTTAATCCTCACAACAACCTATGAGGTAGGTAGTATCATCCTCCTCATTTTACAGATAAGGAACAGAGATAGTGAGTCATTTAACTCAACAGTCTGTAAAGTGGTAGCCAGGTTTCAACTCCAGGCAGTTTGGCCTGGGCCTATACTATATTGGGTCAAATGGTAAGTACTACGAAAACAAATTTTAAATGTATTTAAACATTATGAAAAGTGGGGGCAACTTTAGATTGCATGGCCCAGGGAAGATGTGTTAAGGACTGTTGTTTACCTATACAACTGCCCTTTTCACACCTTCATCTTTTCAGAACAGTGATTCTATTCTGGGGCCCACCCTCTCTACTTGATTATGTGGGTCTGTTGTAGGCGGCAGGAACCGCACCAGGTGTCTGACAAGTGGGGTCTGATCAAATCTGGGTTCAGCAATCTCAGTACTTGAGTTCTGGCTAGGAAGAAATTCAGAGCCAAGACTCAAACTGTAAGAGGATATTTATTTGGTAAATCATAGTGGTAGAAAAGATGATTCCTAAAAGAAATGGGAAACAGGTTATAGAGGTAAAGAAGGGCCCTTGGAGGTTGCCAGCTAGGAAGCTAATGGTAATGTGCCTGGGGTGGGGTGGGGTGGGGTAGGGTGAGGTGGGGTGGGGTGGGGTGGGGTGGGGTAGGGTGAGATGGGGTGGGGTGGGGTGGGGAAAGGCAAGGACATGATCCTGGGAGGGAGAGCACACTGGATCTTCCGTCCTGAGGGTTTTAAGTGTGGAGATTTTAGGGGAGGTCCCAGAGGAAGATTTCAATAGAATAGTCATCATTTTTCCAGGTGTGTCCTTTCAGGGTTGTGGTCTCCACTGCCAGGGCAAGGGGTCATATTCAATGCAGCTGGTCCTGAGGTTGGTTTTGTTGCTTATGTGGGCCTGAAGAAATACAACTGAGGCCCTAGCTGGTTTGGTTCAGTGGATAGAGCGTCAGCCTGTAGACGGTAAGGGTCCCGGGATCGATTCTAATCAAGGGCATATGCCCAGGTTGTGGTCTTGGTCCCCAGTAGGGGGCGTTCAGGAGGCAGCCGATCAATGATTATCTCTCATCATTGATGTTTCTATCTCTCTCCCCTCTCCCTTCCTCTCTGAAACTAATAAAAGTATATTAAAAAAAAAAAAAAAGGAAATACAACTGAGGTGTAGATATTATCTCTAGGGGAGGAAAGGTCATTGGGTCCAAACCTCATGACCAGCGATATGCTAGGGAGGAAAGGTCACCCTGGGGCAAAGTCTCGCCCTACAATTGATTGGTCCCTGCTGGGCACCTGAGGCTCCCACGGGTGACCTTCTGTACTTGGTGCATCCTCCGTTCTCTGCTCATGTCTGTCTAACTGCTTGCAACAGCCCCATTGCCCTACTCATTGATTGGCTTATGGGTGAACATGTGGCCTAGTTCTTGACAAGGAGGGGAGCGATAAAGGAAGTCTATTAGAGACTCCTAGGAAAGGTTCTTAGTTCTTTTTTGAAAAAGACATAGTAAGTTTCTACCTTTGGCCCTAACCGGTTTGGCTCAGTGGATAGAGCGTTGGCCTGTGGATTGAATGGTCCCAGGTTCGATTCCGGTCAAGGGCATGTACCTTGGTTGCTGGCACATCCCCAGGAGGGGGCGTGCAGGAGGCAGCTGATCTATGTTCCTCTCATCGATGTTTCTAATCTCTATCTCTCTCCCTTCCTCTCTGTAAAAAATCAATAATATATATAATATATATATATATATATATATATATATAAAGTTTCTACCTTTGATGTTGGTATGTGAGGATTGGATTATGAGGAGAGCTAGCCCACCAGCTGAGACTGGTAGATAACAAGATAGAAGGGACCTGAATCCATTTATTTTTAAAAATATATATATGTTTCGGGGTATTTTTGTTGCTGTTTGTTAATCCTCACCATAGGATATTTTTTCCATTGATCCCTAAAGAGAGTGGAAGTGAGGGGGATGAACTGGAACCAGGTACGAATGAACTGGAACCATGTAGCTGTTTTAAGCATTCTACATATTTAATCCTTAGAGCACAGCACGGAGAGAGAGAGAGAGAGAAAGAGAAACATCAATGTGAGAGACACATATCGATTGGTTGCCTCCCCCATGCGCCCAGACCTGGGTGGGGATCGAACCTGCAACCCAGCCAGGTATGTGTCCTTGACAAGGAATCGAACCCAAGACCCTTGGGTGCACAGACTGATGCTCCAACCAACGAGCAACACCAGCCAGGGTTTTTAAAATATCTTTTTAAATGGATTTTAGAGAGAGATAGAAAGGTGGAGAGAGAGATAGAAATATCAATGAAATAAATGTGTCCACTGTCTTCTGCACACCCCCTGACCAGGAATCGAACCAGTGACTTCTTGGTGCATGGGAAGATGTTCAATTCCCTGGGCCACACTGGCCAAGCAGGACCTGGATCTTTGATAATTGCTGGGCAAATTACTTTTACAAATTCCAGAAAAGCTCTAATTTAGGATTCTGGATATATAAGTTAAAAAATCCTTTATTGGTCAAGCCATTTTCAGTTGGTTTTTCTGTAACTTGTCTTTGAGAAGGTGACATTGAAGATGAGGTGAAGGATTTAACACATGTGGCTTCAGGAGTTTGATTTATGACAAAAAGAGTTGAAGATACATGTAAAGTTGACAAGTGGATTTATTAGCCTAAGCTTTAGAGGAGAGCTCAAGAGAGATTCAGATTTGGTAGTCTCATACATTTAGAGAGTACTTAAAGTCATGGAATTGGAGAAGCATAACTAATACAAGAATCTAGGTAGTCAAGACCATGACTTGAGGTACTCCAACATTCAGCAGTTCAGCAGAGGAGAAGAGGCAGGTGAGGGAGAAGGGAAATTGGCAGGGTGTGCTGTTATGGAGGCAAGAACGGAGAGTGCTCCAGATTGAGTGGACATCGGATTTGGGTGCTGCTGAGCTGCTGGGTGAATTGAGAGCACAGAATTTGCCACTGGATTAGGCAACATGGAAGTTGGATACCAGAGATGGGAGAAAACTTCTTGGGTTTCTAGCTTGAGAAAATGGATGGATAGCTTTGCCATTGGTTGAAAGAGGACACAGAAACCTGGATGTTGGGTGGGAGGGAAGATAATAAATTTATTTTGGGAAACAGGAAGCCTACGATGGCTCAGGACACCCAGATGGTGTCCTGCAGGCAGGTAGACGCACAGGCCTGAAGTTCAGAGCATTGAGTTGCCTTGCGGATCTGTGAACTGCAAGTTTCAGGAGCCAACTACCTTCCCTAGCACCTTCCGTGGTGTTTGCGAAGCTTCTCCAATAAGAACCCAAAAACTTCTACTGGAAAATAGAACACACTTGGAGAGCAACGTGTTTAGGAGTCTTCTGCATCTCAGAGTTTTGAATAGCCAAGGATTAGGAGTTCTAGAGCTCACAGGTCAGATGTCCTTGGACACTGACAAGGAGGAAGAGGCATTCTCTGGGACTGCCTCAGCCCTCTTCCCAGGAGATCCCTGGCTGAGCTGTAAGGCTCTCCTGAAGAACCTGCAGGGCCATCCAAGTTCTTTGCTCCACAGCATCACCCTCTGAAGACCAACCAAACCCAGCTCCAGCACAGCACGGAGTTGGGGGATAAGGGAGGCCTTCATGGGGGAGAGGAAACAGACCTGCACATATGATTGGCCCTATCATCTGGACTCCTCATCCCATGCTCTTTCCACCCGCACCCCCACATGCAGTCAGTTTTCACCATTCCCCTCAGACACATCTAGGCAAACCCACCTCCCTGCTTGTCAGGGTCACAGTATGCTTGGTCTTGTGTTTTGGTCCACATTTGTGATTAACCCTTTAGAAACCTATGCCCACGCCCCTCTGGTGTTGGGTCACCTAGTCTTTTCAAAACTAATGTGTTTCTGGCCCAGCTGGTATGGCTCAGTGGTTGAGCATCTACCTATGAACCAGGAGGTCATGGTCTGATTTCTGGTCTTGTCAGGCCATATGCCCAGGTTGCAGGCTCGATCCCCAGTGTGGTACATGCAGGAGGCAGCCAATCAATGATTCTCTCTCTCATCATTGATGTTTCTATCTCTCTCTCCCTCTCTCTTCCTATCTGAAATCAATAAAAATATATATATTTCAAACAAACAAACAGACCAAAAACCTAAGGTATTTCTCCAGCACAGGCTGACAAATGTTTAATGACAGGATGGACGGGCTGGGACAGGCACACATGAGCATGCACACACATGCCCTTCTGCTACTCATTAGAGTTTGGCCACCTTCCTTATTAGAGCCAAGCTGTGCATCTGCTCCCAGTAAGGCTCTTTGGGAAACCCTGGAGTGGAAGAGGCGGAAGCAGCGGGAGAACAAAGTAGTAGAGGCCCATAAGCTGGGTGGGTGTTATGGGGGTGGGAGAACCTGAGCCAGTCTGAGATCCCAGAGACAAGAGTGTGTGATGCGAAACTAGGAGTCAGGTTATTGGGACCTATGCCCTTGAGAAGATTATTTCTCTTCTTTGAGCCTCAATTTCCTATTTATGTAATGATGGCCTTGAAGGCCCCTTCCTGCATATGCTGGGAGGACCAGGACAATATGTGTTTTGTTGATTTTTGGGGGGGTTTGGTCTTTACATATATTTTTATTTATTTCAGAGAGGAAAGGAGAGGGAGAGAGAAAAACATCAATGATGAAAGAAAATCATTGATTGGCTGCTTCCTGCACGCCCCCTACTGGGGATGGTTGCCTGGGCATGTGCCCTTGACAGGAATCAAACCTGGGACCCTTCATCTACAGGTCGACACTCTATCCACTGAGCGAAACTGGCTAGAACTCTGATACCAGTCTTATCCCCAAACCTTTGTACATGATCTTCCCTCTCCCCAGAAGATTTTAGGAGAGTATGGTGAATACAAGCATGGGCTCTGGAGTCACACTGTCTAGAATACTGATTGGGTACCCTTGGGCAAATTTCTTTCTTTTTAAAATATGCCCCGGCCAGCGGGGTCTTCTAACGGGGGTACCGAGGCGGCGCACCTAAGAGAATGAGAGACAGACAAGGGATGAAAAGAATGGAGGCAAGACAAAAGGGATTCTGATCAAGCCTCAAAACTTTATTTTTTACAGCATTCTTTATATGTGATTTCTAGAAGGGTGGATGCCTAGGAGGGGTGGGGGCTGACCTAGATAATCGGCTAAAGTCGTAACTATAGATAAAGGGTGTGGCGGTTGAAAGGCGGCTACAGAAGAAATGCTTGTCCTCAGGCAAGAGGAAGTGGGTCTAGTTTCAGTAACTTACTGAAGGTCAGAGTTAATCCTTTGACCAACTCTTGGCTCCTGACAAAAATATATTTTTATTGATTTCAGAGCGGGAGAGAAAGAGAAACATCAATGATGAGAATCATTAGTTGGCTGCCTCCTGCACACCCCACAATGGGGAACAAGCCCATAACCTGGACATATGCCCGACCAGGGATTTCCTGGTTCACAGCTCAACACTCAACCACGGAGCCACACTGGCCAGGCCTGGGCAAATTTCTTTATCTCCCGGCACCTCAGCTTCCTTATTGACAAAATGGGGTTGGAATTTTAAATTAGTTAACACATATAAAACACTTAGAACAGTGCCTGGCAAAGAGTATGCATTATATAAATACTTTCGACTATTATTATCAAAATTAGTGTCATTTTTCACTCCCTATGGTGGGAATTAAGAGGTATATGACATAACTTCTAAGTTTTAAAAAACATTCTTATATTACTCTTTGATAATTTTCTTTCTTCCATACGCTTTTTTACCTCTTCCTAGAATTTCTCTTAGATGTTGAACCTCCTGACTCACCTATGATTTTCATATATCTTTCTCTTCTATTGCATATCTTTTTGTATGTGTTCTACTTTCTGATAAACTTATTCAACTTTGTCTTCTAAATCTTCTACTGAATTTTAAAATTTAGCTATATTTTTATATTCTAAGTGCTTTGTTCTTATCTTCTCATGGACACTTTATCTTTTTATCTTTGCCTGCATCTTTTTTCTTCCACTCCCTGTATTGTCCCTTTCCTGAATTTGTTAGCTTTGAATTCTTTCAAGTTGGAGGCTTGCCTCCAATGACTGCTCCTATCTAAAACTTAGGCATTAAAAAGAATGTGCCTGAGTGAAGATGTTCAACTGGGAGACTTGCCCATACAGGGATTGTAACTGGGGGCTCCTCAAATGTTTCTATTTGTCTTTTTTCTGGGCACATTCATTTTCTCCATGAGCAGCGGTATAAGCTTCCTGCGCAGTGTTTCTAATAGCCGAGAAAGAGGTTTGGGCCCTCATTTTTCATTCTTCTGTTTTTGGTCAAGTCCCCTGTCCTCTGCTATGTCTGGTGTCCCTGACTTTGCAGTATTTTTTAATTCACATTTTCCAGAAAGTAAACTTCCCTTTATCTGCCAAGCTGAGCAGTTTTCTGGCTGTGGGAACCAGGGAGAAGTTTGAGAAATTTAAAAATCTAATTACTCTGAATAAACTTTCAACTAGAATCTTTGTTTTTTAAATGTTTTTGATTTCAGAGAGAGCGAGAGATAGAAACATCAATGAAGAGAATCATTGATTGGCTGCTGTCCGCAAGCCCCCTATTGGGGACTGAGCCTGCAACCTGGGCATGTGCCCTCGACCTGCATCGAACCTGGGACCCTTCAGTCCACAGTCTGACACTTGATCCAATGAGCCAAAGCAGCCAGGGCCAGAATCTGTTTTTATCCCCACCCTTGACCCCAGGTCCCTTAGGACCTCTGGAGCACATCTCCTCACTTCCTGTTAGTATTCCCCAACTCGGAAGGCATTCACTTTGGCTGCCTCTATTCTGCTAAATCAGTTACCCCTCTTCCACCTACTTTTCATTTCCCAAGGACTGTTGGCACTTTTGCTATTTCCTCTCCCACCTTCTAGTCCTTGAGGTTTATGTCTGCTTTGTCCTTTGCTGTCAACTCAGGGGGACGATGCAAACCTAAATCTGGGGGTTAAATCCCCTGGTCCAGGATCAGGGAAACATAAGAAAACTCTCTACTTGATCAGATTCTAAATGTATTAACTGATTCATTTGATAACACTGGAAAAGATTCAGAACTTCAAGGATTCAAACATTAGTCAAGTGACTTTTCAACAAAATGCTTTTTATTTAATTCACTAGAAATCACTTTACTGATGAAACCATCAGAAATTTTCAGCACAAAATTTAACATCTTAATGACCACCACGGCCTGGGCTCTGGGGCTTGCTCTGCCTCTCCCAGTCCTTAAAGGGGTTTAGAGGAAGAGACATCATTAACAGAGACCAGGTCCGATGGTTGCAGGTCTTCCTTTCCCAGTCATTGGACAAGCTGCTCAATTCTTGTCCAGAGCAGGAAAGAGACAGTATTTCAGAAAAGTCTAATAAAGAACCTGTCATTGCATTATAAGATCTTTCTTAACAATTTATATTTACCAACCGTATTGGTCCAAATTTAGTTGCATATGTATATGCATTTCCCCCCAATTCTCAGATGGGAATTTGCTCACTTTGCTCTTGGAAAGAGGAAACAGGTTTTTGTGCTCCCCTTCCAAGCCAAAATAAAACCACCTTCCCCCAAAGTCCAAAATGATACTTCTGGCCTTGGGTGTGCAGCTTATGATGGGCTGATTCAAATCACCTAGAAAGGGCAACTGTGGGACTACTATGCAGGCAGCCTTCTTTGGAAATCTGTTCTTAAAGTCAACTCTTGAGAATCATCCATGATTGTGTCCACAGGCTGTAAGGTCCAAACAACGTCCGCTATTCCATCTCAAGAGCTAGGTTCAGAAGAGGCATTGGAATGGTCTGGAGGGACAGCTGTAGCAGTGGTCCCACGAGGTAGGACCTCAATAACCCGAGGCTTGTCGATGATGCGGGCCGTCCGGTTCCCCTTTTCCACAATGCCAACGATCCATGCCTGGTGACCCTCTCCATACTTGGAAGATTTTATTTCAGAACAAAAGCGAGCAGCCTGTTCCCTCGGCAAACAGATCAGTAACCCGCCAGAAGTTTCTGCTGAGGTTCCTTGAAGGAGCCCAAAGCGCCCACTGGCCTTGCTGATGGCGGCCATCTTGGCAATGATTGGCAGATTATGGATGACAAAGGACACCTCATTTCTCTGTTGTTTGGCAAGATTCTGAGAGTGCCCCAGGATGCCAAAGCCCGTGATATCTGTGGCCGCATGGGCATTAAATGTGTGCATTAGCCCAGCAGCAGTTCTGTTCAGGGTAGCCATATTGAACATGGCTTCCTGATAGGCCAGCTCTACCTCTTCTTTGGAGACCACCATCTTGATCTTATTCCATCTCTCAGGGTTGTCCAGCCATTGGTGGGCATTGACAGCCACTTGGGTTCCTAAGGGTTTGGTTAACACCAGCACATCGCCAACCACTGCACTGTCGGGCATGATGAATTCATTGGGCTGACATACCACAGTGGCAACCCCACCCACGATTATCCAAGGGTTTACCACGGTCTGTCCGCCAGTCACTGCAGTCCCTCCTTCCTCGGCAGCATCCCGAAAGCCTTTGACCAGGAGCGGGGTTATCTTCTCTCGTTCCTCCTCAGTCATACTCTGGCTGACGCTGAGTAACATCAACATGTTGTCGCATTCAGTGATGCCCATGGCATAGAGGTCGCTCAGCACGTTGGCACAAGCTATGCGCCCCATCATGTAGGGATCTTCCACCAAGGGGTAAAAGAAGTCCGTGGTCTGCACCAGTGACAGGCCTCCGTGCCTCAGGGGGATGACGCAGGAGTCCATCCCAATGCCCAGGGCTGGGAAGGCTGGGCTGGGCTCCGCCAGGACCTGCAGGCCGGCTTCCTGGGCCACCTCTTCATGGCCTCCGCCCAGGCCCCGGCCCCGGCCCAGCGGGGGCCGCTCGTCGGGCCGCGTCAGTCCCGCCAGGAGTTTGAGCAGCGTCTCCTGGGGGACCTTGCAGCCTCAGCCCTTCATGCCGGAGAAGCCCGTCAGCCGCCAGCTCGGGCTGAGCCCCAACGCCTGGGGCTCGAAGGGCCGGTAGCCCGGGAAGCCGTGACCCAGAGACAAGCCCGCCAGACCCGCCGAACCTGCCGCCGCCGCCGCCGCCATCGCCTCCCCACTGGCACCCGTCGCCGCGGGGTCTGCCATGTCGCCTGCCCGGCCGGGAGGGCAGAGGAGCAGGGAGAGGTCGCCTTTATTTCCTACTCCAGCGACGGTGGACCAACAGCCGGCTGTGACCGCGGCGACTGTAACCGGCACGACTCGCGCCGCGGAACTGCAAGCACGCCGCCGCGCGGTCCGCCTCCCTGAGGGCGGGGCCCTGCTGATTGACAGCCCTTTCCTCCAATAACCACCGTGGCACACAGCGGCGGGCCTCCTAGGTCTGAAAGACGGACGTATTACAAACCGACCTCCAACTTGCGAACTTGGTGGCGGCTGCTTTCCGGAGCGGCGCCTGGTTCTGCCCTCGCTGCGATTTGAATGAACTCTCGCCCGTGGCTGGCGGAACTTGCTCCCCTGGAGGCGGTGTACCAAGTACAGCCTGTGGACGCCGGGAAGGCCGCGAGCTTGGCAAACCTCAGGGTCCAAGGGTCGCTTGACAGCGCACACGATCAATCCAGGGTAGGAAAAATAACCCGTGGAAAAAATCGGAAAGAATGATAAGAAATCAGACAAGCCAACTGCTGCATGAAAATAACGCAAGGTTTCAAAGGACTTTAACGAATTTGAGGACTCCAGACACCGGCATGGGTTCTGGTGCCCTTTCCACCACCAACTCTGTTTGAGTCTCTCTGTCTCTCTCTCTCTCTCTCTCTCTCTCTCTCTCTCTCTCTCTCTCTCTCTCGGCATCAGTTGACTCATCCAGACAACACAGCCGCTCACCTACTTTTCTCTTCTGAAGTTTCTGTATCCTCTAAGTTAATAGATGCGAGAATCTATGCTGTAGCCATGAAGGGTCGTTTTCCCGTGTCTATTAAAGTGATAACTGCACAGAATACCTTTGGTCCAGCAGTTCCAGTTCTGGAACTTGATCCTACAGATGTCACCAGCCCGAATGGAAAATAATACCTTATTGCTGTGCTGTTTATAATATCAACATACTGGAAACAACTTAAATGTTTATCCATTATGATTAAAATAAATTGTGATATCTATAATAATAAAAGCATAATATGCTAATTAGACCCGACATCCTTCCAGAGGAAGCGGGGGCTGCCGGTCCCGGGTTCAAGGGGAAGCCAGTGATGGCAGTCAGGGATGGAAGGCCCACTCTTGCACGAATTTCATGCACCAGGCCTCTACTCCTATCTAATAAAGAGGGAATATGCTAATTGACCATCACACCCTCTCAAAGATGGTAGCGCCCACAGCCAATAAGGAGGGAATACGCTAATTAACTGCCACGCCCTAAAAGATGGCGGCGCCCACAGCCAATGAGGGAATATGCTAATTAACTTCCATGCCCTCAAAGATGGCAGTGCCCATAGCTACAGGATGGCGGCGCGCCTGCCTCCGGAGTCCCAAAGTCCCCTCAGCCCCCCAGGGCCGGCCTGAGGAGCAGGCAAGCCTCGGATGGCAGCTGCCCAGCCACCCAGGGCTGGCCTGTGGTGCAGACAAGCCTCAGATGGCAGCGGCTCAGTCGCCCAGGGCCGCACGAGGCTCAGGTAACCAGGGCCGGCCAAGGTTTGCTCTGCCAGCAGTGTCAGCAGCAGAGGTGTGATGGGGACGTTGCCTTCCCCTGATCGCCTCCCTCCCCTGAGGGCTCCCGGACTGTAAAAGGGGGCAGGCTGGGCTGAGGGACCCCCCCCCTCCAGTGCATGAATTTTCATGCACTGGGCCTCTAGTAGTTATATAATAAGCTACCAAACAACTGTAAAAAAGGGTGAGAAATCATTGATGTAATTATATTGCTAATATTTACAATTCTAATAGGCACAGTTCTATGTTATTAACTTGTTTAATTTATATTAACTTATTTAATTCTCATGAAACCTTTTGAGTTAGGATTCTTTCCACACCATATATATAAGGAATATAAAGCACAACGCGATTAAATGATCTATTGAATGTTACAGGCAGTATAGAGGAGCAGTATATGCATCCAATCTGCTCCAGAGACCACCAGGTTATGTGCCTGTGATGTTTGTTAAGAGCAGTAAGCAAGCTTCAGAACTGTATGCATAGAATACCACTATGTGTTGTAAGAGGGGGAACTACTAGTATATGCAACTGGAAACTGTTCTATAGGTTGCCTCTGGGAAAGGAATGAAATGCTTAGGGATACGATATTTTTCCATGTATTGCCTTTTTTAAATCTTTTATTTGTATTGATTTCAGAGAGGAAGAGAGAGGGAAAGAGATAGAAACATCAATGATGAGAGAGAAACATTGATTTGCTGCCTCCTGCATGCCCCCTACTGGGAATCGAGCCCACAACCTGGGCATGTGCCCTGACCCGGAATCAAACCCGGGACCCTCCAGTCCTCAGGCTGACGCTCTATCCACCGAGCCAAACTAGCTAGGGCAGTGTATTGCCTTTTTGTTCCTTTAACATTTGGAACTTTATAAAGAACATTTGTAAACATTTTAATATATTACATACTTTTTAAAAAGTAATTGTTGCCGAAACCGGTTTGGCTCAGGGGATAGAGCGTCGACCTGCGGACTCAAGGGTCCCAGGTTCGATTCCGGTCAAGGGCATGTACCTTGGTTGCGGGCACATCCCTAGTGGGGGGTGTGCAGGAGGCAGCTGATCGATGTTTCTCTCTCATCGATGTTTCTAACTCTCTATCCCTCTCTCTTCCTCTCTGTAAAAAATCAATAAAATATATTTAAAAAAAATAAAAAGTAATTGTTGATGGGAGTATAAACTGGTGCAACCATTTTGGAAAAGAGTTTCATCTTAACTGATAAAGCTGAACATATGCAAACCCATGCATTGCACCTACAGGTGGACTGCCTCAGCGATTCTACCCATAGAGGAAATCTGGCGCATGTGCCCCAGGATACAATGTCAGAGCCCTGGAGGTGGATTGCACGGTACTGGGAATGTACTTAATACTGCTGAACTGGACAGTTACAAATGGTTAAGATGGCAAATTTTGTGCTATGTGTACTTTGCAATCATTGGAAATATAAACTATATAGGAACTACTTATAAATCTTATAGTAAACCATCATTTCACTTGTTTTTTATCAGTGCACAACACAGTATTAAGGCCTGGAGTGAACTTGAACATTAGAATTAGATTGAGTTATGATCTTGGCTTGGGTGAATTGACCTTGGGCTAATTGTCTAACCTCTAGGAACCTCAGTTTCTATTGCCTATAAAAACAGTCATTTCACCTAAAGATAATACACACTAGATAGGAATGTTATGAAAATAAAATTTTTAAATGTGTGTAAAGCATCTAACATAATTCCTGGGTGATGGTAAACTCAAAATAAATGACAGAACCTATTATCAATTTAAATTCATAAAACTTAGAACATCTTGGAAAGTTTTTAAAATATATTTTTAATTTCAGAGAGGAAGGGAGAGGGAGAGAGAGATAGAATCATCAATGATAAGAGTAGTATCATTGATTGGCTGCCTCCTGCACACCCACACACTGGGGATTGAGCCAGAAACCTGGTCATGTGCCTGACTGGAAATCAAACTGTGACTTCCTGGTTCATAGATCCATGCTCAACCATTGAGCCATGCTGGCTGAACTTGGAAAGTTTTTTATAAAAACAAATCCAGCCCTGGCGGGTCTAGCTCAGTTGGTTGGAACGGTGTCCCCTAACCTGAGAGGGCCGGGGTTGGATTTCTGGTCAGGGGACATTCACAGGTCATGGTTTCAATCCCTGGTGTGGGTGGGTAAGGGAGGCAATTGGCAGATGTTTCTCTCTCACATGGATGTTTCTCTCTCTCCCTCTTTCATCTCCTTTCCTCTCTCTCTAAAATAAATTAAATAACAACAACAAAAGCAAACCCATTTAAGGTCCTTAAAAAAAGGATAACTATAAGAGCAAAACACTGAAAATAACCCAAGTGTCTGTTAAAAGGAGAATACATGCCTGGCCAGCGTGGGTCAGTAGTTGCGTGTGGACCTATGAACCAGGAGGTCACTGTTGGATTCCTGGTCAGGGCACATGCCCAGTTTTTTTAAAAAATATATTTTATTGATTTTTTACAGAGAGGAAGGGAGAGGGATAGAGAGCCAGAAACATCGATGAGAGAGAAACATCGATCAGCTGCCTCCTGCACACCCCCCACTGGGGATGTGCCCACAACCACGGTACATGCCCTTGACCGGAATTGAACCTGGGACCCTTCAGTCCGCAGGCCGACGCTCTATCCACTGAGTCAAACCGGTTTCGGCACATGCCCAGTTTTAAGCTCTATCCCCTGTGGGGGGCCTGTGGGGGACAGCTGATCAATGATTCTCTCTCATTATTGATGGTCCTATTGCTCTCTCCCTTTCTCTCTGAAATCAATTTTAAAAATATACATATACATTTTTTAAAAAGGAGAATACATAAATAAACGTGGTATAATCACACAGTAGAATATTATTTATCTGGGAAAATGAATTATACGTCTAAGAACCCATATGGATAATATAAAAAACATGTTGGTAACAAGAAGCAAGGTACAGGGTAATTGCCGCCAGGCCCCTGCAGAGGTTGCAAAGGTTCAGGCAGAGGCCTGGGCGGCGTGTGGCTAGCCAGGACTCAGGTGGCCCCGGTGGCAAGGCCTCCCGGATGCTTGGTTGGGGCTCTGCGGAGCAGAATGGAGGTTGGGCCTGGGCTGCTGGAAGGGTAGGAGGTGGATGGGCCCGGAGTGGGGTGGATGCGGCAGCCACCAGTCAGAGTGATGGACACGCTAGAGGAAGAGAGTTTAGGACTGTCTTCCTCTTTCCCCTCTGATGCAGAATTGGATACTGTGGTTGGCTGTTTAGAGGACATTATCATGGGTGAGAGTTCTAGTTATTACAGAGAAATTTCATGGACAAGTACTACCAGGAGTTTGAAGATATAGAAGAGAATGCACGTACCTACATACCTATTTTTAAAAATATATTTTTATTGATTTCAGAGGGGAAGGGAGAAGGGAGAGAAAGAGAGATAGAAACATCAATGATGAGAGAGAAGCATTGATCGGCTGCCTCCTGCACGCCCCCTACTGGGGATTGAGCCTGCAACTCAGGCATGTGCCCTTGACCAGAATCAAACCCTGACCTCCTAGTTCATAGGTCAACGCTCAACCACTGAGCCACGCTGGCCGTGCCAGGCCTGTTTTTAAGAATATATTTCTTTGGTAGAAAAGAATATTGAAGAACAGCTGCTTAGGAGACACCTGGGTGGCCCTGCTTGTGTCGTTGGGAGTCGTGTCTCTGCCACTACCCTCAGTCCATGAGGAAGATGCTCACCGCTGTCTCCTGCGTGCTGTCAGGCGCTGCCCAGAAGCAGGCAAGCTGAGTCCTGCTGGCATCCCGTAATTTTGCAAATGATGCTACATTTGAAATGAAGTGTGACCTTCACCGGCTGGAAGAGGGCCCTCCTGTCACCACAGTGCTCACCAGGGAGGATGGGCTCAGATACTACAGGATGATGCAGGCTGTTTGCTAATTGGAGTTAAAGGCAGATCAGCTGTATAAACAGAAAATTCTTCGTGGTTTCTGTCACTTGTGTGATGGTCAGGAAGCTTGTTGTGTGGGCATGGAAGCTGGCATAAATCCCACAGACCATCTGATCACAGCCTATCGGGCTCACGGCTTTACCTTTACTCGTGGGCTTTCTGTACAAGAATTCTCGCAGCGCTTACAGGATGAAGAGGAGGCTGTGCTAGAGGAAAAGGAGAGTCAATGCACATGTATGCCAAGAATTTCTGTGGGGGCAATGGCATCATTGGAGCTCAGGTACCCCTGGGAGCTGGGATTGCTCTGGCCTGCAAGTATAATGGAAAAGATGAGGTTTGTTTGACTTTGTATCATGATGGCGCTGCTAACCAGGGTCAGATATTTGAAGCTTACAATATGGCAGCTTTGTGGAAATTACCTTGTATTGAAGCATAGCAATGATCCCTCCTTTGGAAAAACTGCTGTTTGAAACTGCTGTTTGAAATTCTCTGCTATTTTTAGATAATCCCTTGCTCTGTAAATCAACTATGTTATTTTTAGATGGTCTCTTATTCTGTAACAGTAACTTTGTTTTTTAGCTTGAATAATAGAAAAGATAAACTGTCTGACCTTGTAAGCTAGCCACCTAAAGGGGCTGATACCCTGATACTGATAATAATTCCCATATTCTCATGCCAAGTGTTTGTTCATTATGTATCCAAGGTTACAGGTGTCTGTATAGATATATGTACTCAAGGTTACAAGTTGTCTGTATAGATATGAAGGTGATTGTTAGATATGATATATACTCAAGGTTATAAGCTGTCTGCAAAAATAACTTACACAAAGACCTAGAAGAATATAAAAAGGGAATACTCCTTCCTGTGGTTGTTCAGAATTTGACAGAGATATTCTGCTCTGAACCCATGCGCAATAAAAATGACTCCTAATTAATTGGCTCATTAAGGCATCTCGTATCTAGCTCCCTGATTGATAATACAACAGTATTTTCATCTGTGAAAATAACTGCTATGGGATGGGAACGTCTGTTGAGAGAGCAGCAGCCAGCACTGATTACTATAAGAGAGGCGACTTCATTCCTGGGCTGAGGGTAGTTGGAATGGATGGCCTATGTGTCTGGGAGGCAACAAAGTTTGCAGCTGCCCATGGTAGGGCTGGAAAGGGGCCCGTACTAATGGAGCAGCAGACTTACTGTTACTATGGACACAGCATGAGTGATCCTGGAGTCAGTTCTCATACACGAGAGGAAATTGAGGAAGAAGTAAGAGTGACCCTATCATGCTTCTCAAGGATAGAGTGGTGAATAGCAGTCTTGCCAGTGTTGAAGAATTAAAGGAAATTGATGTTGAAGTGTGCACCTTAGATTTTTAAGTAAAAATGAGAATCTGTATGACTCTTCACGTGACTGTTCTGGTTTTGAAGGATGAGCTATATATAGGCTGTGTGTTTTCTGTACTGATGTGGCACTTATTACTTTTGTACCGTGAGTAAAATTTGAGGTGTTTTGCAAGGAAAAAAAAAATAGAAGCAAGGTACAGAATAATACATAAACTATGATGCCATTTATCTAAAGTTCAACACAAGTAAGGGAGAATTGTGGCCAGCCGCTCTAGTACAGACATAGAAGGCCCATCACTGATGCTCTGCCTACTGGGAAACCCGGCCTCCCTGAGTCTTTTTTTTATATTTGTCAAGAAATAGGTCATTTGGCTGAAAGTCCCAAAGGGGATACCTCTTTATCTGCTGGAAAAGGCAAACGTCCCATGGGTTAGGAGCTGACTCCAATTCCTAGCTTTTCCCAAGGAGGGTGTCCATAGGGAGGAAGGGTGAGAGGAACTGATGTGACTGGCCAGGGACAGAAAAGACTAAGGCGGATCACCCACCTAGGAAATGAAGTACAAGACTTTCACCACTTCACTGGTCGGTTGCCTCTGCTAATCTGCAGGCGGGAGTGGTACCCAGATAGAAGCTCTTCAGAGATCACAATAGTTGGACAGGCTTGCCTAGAAACTGATAAAAAATTGTTACAGTGCCGTCTCTCCCCCCCACCCCCCGCAAGCCCCCCCCCCCCCCCAAGTTGTTATACACACTCAAAACCTTAGAGTTGTGCATTCAGGCCTGGGATTCTTGGAGGCTTTGGCACACAAACCCATAGGCCTAACTGGAGGTCCTTTGGGGCTTTGGAAGGTCCTCCTTGCTGGTTTTCCTCGTCTCCCTCCTTGGCAGATTGGCCCTGAAGCCCACCTGCAGTGATTTGTAAAATTACATCTGATTATGTCATTCCGCAATTAAAAACCCTGCCTATCTTTGCATGTCTCCTATAAAACAGAACTCCTTAGTTGACATTCAAGGCCTTCAACTTGTGTGGTTTCAGCCCTTTGCCTCTTAAATGTTGTTTCCTTTTATTGATGTCCCTCGCCACCCCCACCCCTACCCCCACCCCCACCACACACACAAATACCTGGAGCATTACTTCCTCCCAGAATCCTTCCCTTCACCTCCATCCTGAGTTAGAATCCCCTTCATCTGAGCACTGAACACATCTAGAGCTTCTTGAGGATAGTCACTCAACAGCAAGACCTAGTGTGTGCTGGTTACTGGGGATAAAAGGATGAATAAGACCAAGTCTCTGCCCTGTTTCTACACAGATTGCCATTGAACAGGTGATTTCAAGTGTGGTAAGGACTATGCTAGAAGCACACATGCAGCAGAGAATTCTGCGTGATCCAAAGGCCTCTCCAAAGAAGAGGTAAAGAATGACTTGGGCCCTAGCTGGTTTGGCTCAGTGGATAGAGTGACAGCCTGCGGAATGAAGGGTCCTGGGGTTCGAATCCAGTTGAGGGCACATGCCCAAGTTGCAGGCTCAATCCCCGGTGGGGGGCATGCAGAAGGCAGCCGATCAATGATTCTCTCCTCTTTGATGTTTCTCTCTCTCTCCTCCCTTCCTCTCTGAAATCAATAAAAATATATTAAAAAAAAACAACCAAAGACCTGAAGTTCTAGTGAATTTGAAGACAAATACTGTAGTGACATGCAGAGTAATGAGGAAGATAAAGACTTTTCCAAATTCAATTTTCTACCTCCTGGTCCTCAAAGGGGCCGGGCACACAGTAGGCCTCACTAAATACTTCGGTGAAGTGTCCTTGGACCATCTCACCAGCTGCTACCTCTTTGTTAATCTGGCAAACTCCCACTCACCTTAGAAGGTCCTTTCACATTTGTCTCCTCAGTGAGGCCTGTTCCCAATACCCACTCCCTACAACAGTTATTCATTTACCCACTATTCTGCCAGACAACTATTGTTTCCTTTTCATGTGTAATCAATTTATATATAAGCCTATGCATTTTTCATCACAATCTTCTTTACTAGACTATGAGATTCTCAAGAACAGGAACTAGCTCCAATTCTAGGTCGATACTTGTACATGTTTGCAGAGCAAATGGATGCAGTCTTTGTCCTTTTCAAAGGACTGGTCCGAAGTCCTTCCATAGCAGAAGCCCTTCTAGAAGGAATTTCAGTGCTCCCAGCCCAGTCTTCTCACTGACTCTCTGAATCAGGGCAAGCAGGCCTTGCCTTTTTAGAGGTGGGGTTCCAGCCATAACGGGGTCCCTGCCTAACCCACTTCCATCTTCCACACTACATTTTCCCTCCTTAACTTACTTGGCTCCAGCCACACAAGCCTTCTTTCTGTTTCTCAGATAGGCCAAACTCATTCCTACCTTAAGGCCTCTGTAGTTCTCTCTCTCACTCTTTTTATTATTATTATTTTAAAATATATTTTATTGATTTTTTACAGAGAGGAAGGGAGAGGGATAGAGAGTTAGAAACATCAATGAGAGAGAAGCATCGATCAGCCGCCTCCTGCACACTCCCCACTGGGTACGTGCCCGCAACCAAGGTACATGCCCTTGACCGGAATCGAACCTGGGACCCTTGAGTCCGCAGGCCTACGCTCTATCCACTGAGCCAAACCGGTTAGGGCTTATTATTATTATTGATTTCAGAGAGAAAAGGAGAGGGAGAGAGAGATAGTAACATCAATTATGAGAGAAAATCATTGATTGGTTGCCTTCTGCACACCACACACTGGGGATTGAGCCCCCAACCCGGACATGTACCTTGACCCGGAATTGAACCGTGACCACCTGGTTCATAGGTTGACGCTCAACCACTGAGCCACGTCAGCCAGGCCGTAGTTCCCTTTAGACACTCTTCCTCCAGAGTTTCAAATGGCTAACGTTTTCTCATCACCCAAGGCATCGCAGATATTACTTCCTCAGAGATGCCTTCCCTGCCCATTCAAGAAGCCCCAACCACACCACTCCCCATCTCATCCTCTCGGACCTATCAGGATCTGAAACTCTCTTGATTATTGTTCATATTTTTTACACCCTTACAAGGACCCTGGTAGTCAAGATTTTTGTCTGCTTTGTTCACTACTGCATCTCCAATACCTCGAATGGTGCCAGGCACATAGAGGGCTCACTGAATACTTGAGAGAATGAACACAAAGTGGCTTTGGGATCCTAGGTGTGAGTATTCAGCCATTTAACACCTTTGCCTACCTCAGGGGAGGCACAAATATTCGACCAGATTTAATCCCAACACCCAAATTATGCCCTGGGCTCTGCGGATTGAGGCTCAGGTTTGAGTCCTGGCTCTGCTACCGATTTCCTTGTGTAAGCTCATTTCTGATAGTTTGGAGCAATAGAAAGAACATGAACTTTGGAATCTGCTACTTACCAGCTGTGTGACTTAGAACTAATTACTTAAGTTCTCTAACCTTTAGTTCCCTCATTTGTCAAAGGGAGATACTGGTCCACACAGAGCTGTTGTAAAGAGGCAAGACAGGGTTTTAACCTTTTGCACTCGGATGTTGAGTGCGACTCG
This sequence comes from Eptesicus fuscus, assembly GCF_027574615.1. Classification (NCBI taxonomy): domain Eukaryota; kingdom Metazoa; phylum Chordata; class Mammalia; order Chiroptera; family Vespertilionidae; genus Eptesicus; species Eptesicus fuscus. Next base: position 7,569,699 of record NC_072476.1, on the reverse strand, counting down.
ACACGGTTAGCATTAGAATAAAGGAATCGAGAAAAAAGCAAACGAGTGCAAAGGGTTAAACATTTACTGATTTATTTCTCTTCACTTTCATCAATTTTGACCCTTAGTTGCCCCATCCATAAAATGGAAGAATTAGATATCTTTTTCAATAGAAATGGGAAATACAGAACCTTTAAATGAAATATCCAAATTCTGAAATGTTAGAAATAAAAAACTGTAAAGCCTTTTTTTTAAAGCTAATTTTTAAATGTGAAACACCCTGAGGGTCAAAGAAGGTACTACTGTGCACTGGATTTGGCCTGTGAGCTTCCCATTTCCAACTTAGGCTCCTGGGTTGTGGGGTTAGGGTTCTGATATGAGAACCCTTACTATATAATTTAGGAAAATCAGTTTAATTCCCAGAACTTCCATTAGCCCATTCGTAAAATGACCCACCTTTGTGTAGATAAAAAGAGATCAACAAACTCATACAAGGCAACACCAGGGAAGGTAGTGGGGGGAGAAGGAAGTGGATAAAGGCGATCAAATATACGGTGTCCGACGGAGACTAGACTTTGGGCGGCGATATTTTACCCCAATACATTTAATTTTTTAAAAGAGATCAGTTGTGTGAAACGCGCAGCATAACACCAGCGCACAGTGGGCACACCGCACAGGACAGGCAGCGGCAGCTTTTCGGTGGGTGTAGATTTGGAATGCGCGTGTTCCAGGAGCCAGCGATGCCAGAGTCCGGGAGACCGGAAAAGCGTCGCTGGGAAAGGAGAAAAGAAGGCGAAGGGGGAGAAACAGGAAAAGGGAAGAGGTGAGGAGGAAACTGGGTCCGCCCTCCGGGCGGGGCGCCAGCGAGAGGCCCAGGCCCGGGCTGGGGCGCACGTGGCCTGCTTGGGCGGAGCGGACGTGCTCGGCCGCAGCGGAGACCTCCGAGCCGGGCACAGGAAAACGCCTTGAAGGTGGGTCAGAACCGGACTGCGAGGACCTTGAAAGTCGGGGTGGAGCGGACCGGGGCCCTGGGAGCTGGGGAACAGCGGAGCCACAGGCTCTGGCCTCTCCACCCTCCCGGGGCAGCCCGGACCGGACGCTCGGGTCCTCCGGATCCCGCCCCCTAGGGGGCGGGGTTAGCCGTTCTGACCAATGACCGGACGCCCCGAGGCCCCGCCCCCGAAGCTTCACGAATGCCCAACCGCCGGGAGCCCTGGCCTGGGGCTGCGTGAGCTCTGAACCCGCGGCTGGTGAGTGCGCACCCTCAGGGTCTCCGCCCCGATCCCGCCTCCAACCCGTGCCCTGGAGTTCCGGGCCGCCGACCCAGGCGCCCGGCAGTGACTCAGCGCGGGAGGGTGGCGACTCGTTGGCACTGGAGATTCGAACTGTTCTGGGCCTTGAATGCCGGGATGAGTGGGGTGAACGAGTGTCTTCGGAGCTGGTCGCGGGCAAGTGCTGGTGCCTAGGGCCGAGCTGGGGCGGGAGGGAGAGGGCCAGACCCAGAGACCAGGTCGGGCCAGGGAAGCCACGGCTGCACCGCCTTGCCTGGGCCAGGGCCGGGGTGCGGGGTGGGTCCTGAGCGTCTGACCCAGCTGCCCGCCCTAGGACACCAAGATGCCTGGCGAACAGCAGACACTGAAGGTGGAGGAGGAGGAGGAGGAGATGCAGGAGGAGATGGTGCTGCTGGTGAAGGATGAGGAGGAGGAGGGTGAGGAGAAGTATGAGGTGGTGAAACTCAAGATCCCCGTGGACAACAAGGAGGTACGTGTCCCACACCCTGATCCCTAACCTGGTTCCGGCTCAGCCTCCATCAGACAGAAGCCATGGATCCTGCCCCCGGCGGCTACTGTCCTGTGTGATGAGAGCAGCCACCAGGGGGGAGAAGCCCAGAGCTGGGAACCTAATGCAGACGTGGTGGGGGAGGGGCCAGGTTAGGCAACAGAAACCCCTGACTCTTGGTAGCATTTACTATTCTCCGGACACCGTTTTAAGCACCGCAATTCTATAACATAGGTAGTATTTGTTCCATTTTACAGGTGAGGAAACTGAGGCCCAGGAAGCTTGACAGTTTGGTGACTGGCCAAGGTCTCAAAGTTAGTAAAGAGATGGCTTGTCTGAGACCAGTGCGAGTGAGGGGTGAGGTGAGTGACTGCTCCGGGCAGAAGAAATGGGCCTTTCAGTGGCTCAGGGGGTGAGTGGGGCACTGGGAGAGGCGTGGGTGAGCGCAGGGTGTGTGGCAGGCCAACGGGCATTTGGGATGTTTCCTGAGGGTGATGCAGGTTTAAAGGGAGGAGCTTCACTATCAGAACGTGAGTTAGGTTTCCGCATTCCAGCCCCGAACTGCCACAGCTTCCAGTGCCACCCAGCTCGTACCTGGAGAACTCTGGCTGGGCCAGGTTTCTGGGCCCAGGCTCTGGTTTCTCCCTGCAGGGGAGCCAGTTGCCAGGGAAAGAACGTTCTGCTGCCCCCTAGTGGGTGTGGTGGGCCCTAGGGGGCGGGGGCTGGCTGCTTTGGCCTCTGCTCTGTCACAAGAACTCTGTAGGCCTGTTTTTCTCAGGCCTCCTTGGCCATCATCCTAGCTCAGTCTGCCTCTTCTGGCCCCTGTGGTTCTCCTGATCTCCCCATTCCACCTGTAAGTTAAGAACTCAGACTCCAGAGCTCAGGATGGACTTTTAAAAAATATGTATATATTTTATTGATTTTTTTACAGAGAGGAAGGGAGAGGGATAGAGAGTTAGAAACATCGATCAGCTGCCTCCTGCACACCTACTGGGAATGTGCCCACAACCAAGGTACATGCCCTTGACCGGAATTGAACCTGGGACTTTTCAGTCCACAGGCCGACACTCTATTCACTGAGCCAAACCGGTTAGGGCTCAGGGTGGACTTTTATCTCCCTCATTTACCAGCTCAAAGACCTTGGGCAAGTTTCTTAACCTCTTTGTGCCTCACTTTCCTCATTTGTAAAAGGAAAATCATACCCACATCAACACTTCTTAGTGTTGTGAGGATGAAATGAGTTAACACACTAAAGAGAACTGTTTACATAATAAACACTATGTAAATATTCATTCTGCTATTATTCCTTCTTCCCCTAAAGTTTAGGACCTTGGTCTTGGTCATCCTGGAGAATTGTCAACTCATTTTTATCAAAGGCCTTTTTGGGCTGTATCCTGGGGCTGGGTATGGAAGGGAAACCAACATGGAGGCCTAGACAGAGGATTGAGGGCAGACAACTCCAGGCAGTGGGGAAGGTTCACAGACAAAGCTCAGTGGGGATTTGGCAAACGGGGGCAGAGGAGGGGCATTCCAGGAGGAGGAAACAGCAAAAGCAAAGGCTCAGAGGAGATGGGGCCAGAGGGCTGCAGGTGTTGGAAGCCAGCACAGGAATTTTGCACAGCGCGTGGGGTGACACGGTGCCCTCAGAAGGCTCCCATCAGAGGAGGCACATTGGCTTTCTGTCCAGAAGATCCACTGGCGGTTGTGGGCGAACAGGCCGTGGAAGGCTGGTGGCCTGCTCTCAGGCAGTGACAGCAGTGGAGACAAGACAGAAAGCTGGGGCTATTTGCGAACCTCGATTGGACTGGCTAGAGCTAAGGATGGGATGGAGGAGGCTGGGCATGGCTGGTCATGAAACGTACGGAGGGCTAGACTCTAGGCAGAACCTGTAGCGGTTAAAAGCATCGGTTCAAATCCCAACTTCACCATTTATCAGCATTCTCTCACTGCCTATCACAATCTAACCTCTCCTTAACACAAAGATTTTCTCCAAGGGCTCTGTGCACATCTAATCCTCTCTCTCTCTCTGCTCAAACCTTTGAGTGTTTTTCTGTTTCCCTCAGGATAAAGTCTCAGCTCCTAGGTCTGTCATTCAAAGCTCTACACCCCATGACCTCATGTCCTGACTTCATGACCCAACACCCATCCCACATCCCAGCTTCAAACAGACCTGCCCTTTCTCACCTCCAAGACTGTGCCTGTGTGGTCCTTCAGCCTGTAAAACCCTCTGCACCTTTCCACCTGCTTTCTCCAGGAGCTGTCCTCTCTTCTAGATGAAAAGCGTCTTAATTTTAACAAGCATACAAACCACCTGGGAGTCTTGTGAAAGGGAAGATTTTGATCAGTAGGTCTGTGGTGGGACTTGAGATTCTAACAGGTTCCCACTGATGCTGACACGGCTGGTCTGTAGCAAGGAGCTAGAGGATAGGGATCGTATTACCAACAGGAAGGGGGATTCTGAAAAGGGCCCAGGGCAGGCAGACAAGCTGTGTGGGGTGACCTCAAGCTTGTCAGTGAGGTAGAACTGCAGCATGGTTAAGAGAACAGGTGTTTCGGATGATGAGACTTGGAGTTCAGACCCCAGTTCTGACATTGATTGGCTGTAGGGCCTTGTGTGGTCACTTTCCTTCTGAGTCTTGTTTTCTTATCTATAACATGGAGCTAGTGACTCCTAACCCAAAGGGCTGTGAGAATTTACCGAGAACGTGGTGAAAAACACTTAGCACAGTCCCTGGCACATAGAGAGCTCAATTCATGGTAGTTGTTGTTATTTTAAAATAAACTTTTATTAATTTCAGGAGGAAGGGAGAGGGAGAGAGAGAGAGAAACATCACTGATGACAGAATCATTGATCAGCTGCCTCCTGTACGCCCCACACTGGGGTTCGAGCCCGCATCCCAGGCATGTGCCCTGACCGGGTATCGAACTGTGACCTCCTGGTTTGTAGGTCAGTGTTCAACAACTGAGCCATATTGGCCAGGTAGTAGTTATTACTAGAAAAGTAACGGCTAAGGAGGAAATTGGGAACTTTGCTCTGTTAAAACAAAACAAAACAAAACAAAACTTACAACAGGAAGACAAGCACAATCACTTCATGTACTTGGGTTATCATATTACTATAGTACATTGTATCCCCATTGGACCTTCTTGTTATAGTGCAAATACCATTCTCATTTTTCAATCTAATAGCTGTGGAATGTAACACATGTAAGGGCCTTGACTGACCACATAGTCTGGTATTTGCCCACATTTAGTTGCATGTCTATCACTCACCTGCTGTGCTCATTACTTAGTGCTTTTCCTCCGTTCACAGTTTTTGTTAAATCCATTTTTATCCAAAAGATAATACTGATGAAACTGTGGGTTTCACGTGATGCATCTTTTTCCTAATATCCTTGAAAATGGGTACATAACGATTGTAATGATAAGAGTGCGCGGCAGAAGCCTTTGAACCCTCTTGCATCCTGTGATGTGTGCCTACCTCCAGCTGGGCACTTTTTATCTCACCTGGCCTGCCGACCTCGCCTTGCTGGGTTCACTGGGCCTGGGAAGGGAGTGACTTGCCTGCGGTCTTAAGAGTTAGTCTCAGCCCCTCTTACCTAGATTTTTCCTGGGGCATCCAAGCCCCTTCTCTTGGAGCTGCCGATGCCCAGAGTGCTTGTGTGAAGAGTTTTTTCCTGAGTCAGTGGCCCTGCATAAGGACGTCCTCAGGAAGGCTTTAGTCATCTTAAAGAAGGAACCAGAGAAAAAAGGGCCAGAACAAAATGTAGATGTAATAAGAAAAGTTCTCTCCACAATGGCTGCCGTGCTGCAATCAACCCAACAGGTGTCAAAACCAATGGAAAGTGTGACCTTGAAGTCTCCCTGTGCCAAATCAGCTACGGGGAGTTTCTTGATCTGAAGTATCAGGTTGTACTTTAACTTTGAATCCCCCTGGGAAAGTGCCAGGACTTGGAGTCCAGCCTCTGTCACATCTTGGCTGTGCGAGCGCCGGGCAGCGCAGTGTAGCTGCTAGTTAAGGGTCCTGCCTCGCACGGGCTCTGGGAATTTAATCTGCCTCAGCCCGTTTTCCTAAATATCAAAGGATAACAGCCGACTCAAGGCGGGTGACAGGAAGATTTAATACAATAATGTACATCCAATAGCATTGTAGAAACTTGACACTGTAATGTTGGTATCACTGTTATTATTATATATACTGTTTAAACCAGAATTCTGATCTTCAAGGCCTTGAAGTTCCTCCTTGCAGCTTAAGAAAGTAAAATCCTCGCCCTGGCCAGTGTCTCAGTTGGATAGGTGTATAGTCCCATCTACCGTCAGGGGCATGCAGGAGGCAGCCGATCTACGTTACCCTCTCACATCAATGTCTGTCTCTCTCCCTCTCCCTTCCTCTCTCTTTAAAATCAAGAAACTTTTCTTTTTTTTTTTTTGGAAAAAAGAAAAGAAAGTAAAGCCCTTAACTACTTGCATGCTGTCACTTAGCCTTTCTTAACTAGTTTCTTTATCTATGAAATAAGACTGTGGTAACTACTTTGTGGGGATCTAATATGGGGAGAAGGTAAGACTGTCTTGTCCTTAATATGTGTCAGGTGTTTCGTTTAATCATTAACTAATGTACCTAACTGCCCCGCCCGCTGTACATACTCAACATCACTTTGCCTGGATGAGCCCTCTCTTTCCTAAGAAGGGAGCAGTATGCCCTCAATAGTCCTCTTCCTTCTACTGTTAATACAAAATGTTAACACAATACAATGTTAACACTGTTAATACAGTGTGTGCCCTTCACCTGCCTTTTATGAAACCTTTTTCTGATTTTATCTCTAGAAGCCCAGGCTTCGTGAAACTGGCTCATTTCCATTTCAGGCCTCAGAATTGTATTTGGGTTTTACCCTTGCCTCCTTCTTCACAGCTTAAAAAATGCTATGTGCTGTATCTTAAAAGTTTATTCAAAAGCCTGGATTCGTTTGTGGTCTCACTTCTAAGATACCATCCTCTTCTACCTCACTAGCTTCTAAGACGCCATCCTCTCCTACCTCACTGGCTGCTGCTCATCTTGCTGCTTCTGGTTGTCTTTGCCAAATCAGCTATGGGGAGTTTCTCGATTTAAAGTATCAAGTTGTATTTTAACTATTAACCCTTTGCACTCGCTTGCTTTTTTCTCGATTCCTTTATTCTACTCGGGATTTAATTTTTTAAATACCCCAGATTTTACAAAGCGCGGCAGTAGAATAATAAACTGGAGTTTCTTTTCATACAAACTTATTTATTTGGATTTTTTTATATTTCAAATTATTGATACATTCAAAGAGTAATTTTAATCTCTATAATTTTTCATGGTGTGATATTTTTTGAAACATTCACCCACATGAAGACCTGGTTTACATTCACATGTTTTGCAAATATAAATCGTCTCTCTTCTTCCTCCTTTGATTTTTCTGTTAGAACAAACAACACAATCTTTGTGTTTTTTGTTAGGGTGAGGTGTGATTATATGGAGCTTTCCATCTAAACGTTGCTCTAAGTTAGATGGTACACTAACTTCCCCTCGAAGTTAGTGTACCATCTCTGAATTCTCCAACAAGATCATGTACTAGTTTCCTAATAAATTTCACATGCGTTATCGGTTTTTCATTTTTTCTTTTTTGGCATCAGTTGAGACGGCATTTACATTTTACTTGTCCTTTCATGCTAATGAAAACAAGAAAAGATACTGGAAAATAGACAAAAATCCCCCTCCCCCCCCCCGCGGTGAAACTACGTGTCGAGTGTGGCTCGACATACGAGCTGCTACCGATGCTAACTGTCGAGTCACACTCGACATCCGAGTGCAAAAGGTTAACATCTCTAGCCTAGGCCTGTCTCCTGAGCTCCAGATTATCAAGAATTGGAGATGTGACCTGAAACAGATCTCGCCCTTCAACTTGCTCTTCCCACCATCCTCATGTCTGCAGATGGCAGCTCGACTTCTGTGTGAACCTAAATTCAAAATCCTTGGAGTAATTTTGACTCCTTTTCCTTACATCTCATGTCTGATCTTATTTATCAAATCTGTTGTCCCAAATGGCAAAAATATATTCAGAAGCAGACCACTTCTCGCCACCTTCACTGCTTCTCTTTCCACCTGTCACTGGGGCCTGAGCCACTGTATTCTCTCGCCAGGTGACTGCAGTGCAGTGCCTCCTCCCTGGGCTGCTGTTCTGCCTGCTGCCTCCTCCTGCCCCAGCTTCCCGATGGAGGCTTTTAAAATGAGTCTGATCTAGTCATTCCTCTACTCAATACCACTGACATCTCTAATGGTTCTCCATATCTTTCTTTTTTAAAAATATTTATTAAATTGGTTGGGGTGACATTGGTCAACATGAACATATAGGTTTCAGGTGTGGGTTTCTATGTTACAAAATCTGTATGTTGCACCATGTACCCACCACTGAAAGTCAAATCTGTCACCTTATATTAGGACCCCCCTACTCCTACCACCTCCTTCCGTTGGGTAGCTCACAAGCTGCTGTTTGTGTTCATGAATTTCAGTTTTATATTCCACATATGAGTGAAATCATATGGTTCTTAGCTTTTTGATTGTCTTACTTCACTTAGCATAATGTTCTCAAGGTCTATCCATGTGGCAAATGGCAATATTTCATGCTTGCTTATGGCTGAGTAGTATTCCATTGTGTATATGTACCACATCTTTATCTAGTACTCGATCGCGGGACACTGGTTGTTACCATGTCTTGGCCACCGTAAATAATGCAATTAACATAGGGGTGCATATATCTTTGTGAATACATGATTTCGAGTTTTTTGGGTGTATACCCAGGAGAGGGATTGCTGGGTTGTATGGTAGCTCTATTTTTAATTTTGTGAGGAATTGCCACGCTGCTTTCCATAGTGATGATACCAGTCTACATTCCCACCAGCAGTGAATGAGGGTTCCCTTTTTTCTACAACCTCTTCAACACTTGTTATTGCTTGTCTTTTTGATAATGGTCATTCTAACAGGTGTGAGGTGGAATCTCATTGTAGTTTTGATTTGCATTTCCCTAATTGTGAGTGAGGATGAACAACTTTTCATATATCTATTTGCTGTTCATATGTCTTCTTCGGACAAGTGTATTTTCAGGTCCTCTGCCCACTTTTGGTTGGGTAGTTTGTTTGATTGTTGTTGAGTTTTATTAGTTCTTCATATATTTTGGAAGTTAAACCTCTGTTGGAGTTACTGTTTGCAAATATCATCTCCCGTCTGGTTGGCTGTCTCTTTGTTTTGTTGTTAGTTTCTTTTGCTGTGCAGAAGGTTTTTGTTTGGTATAGTCCCATTCATTTATTTTTGTCTTTACTTCCCTTGCCTTTGGGGTCAAGTTCATAAGATGTTCTCTACGACCAAGGTCCATAAGTTTGGTGCCTATATTTTCTTCAATGTAATTTATTGTTTCCGGTCTTATATTTAGGTCTTTGATCCATTTTGAATTAATTTTTGTGCATGGGGACAAATCAACTTTTATTAATTTGCATGTGGCTTTCTCGTTTTCCCAGCATCACTTACTGAAGAGACTATGGTTACTACATTATATGTTTCTGTCTCCTTTGTCGAAAATTATCTGTCCATATACATGTGGTTTTATAGCGGGGCTCTCTATTCTGTTCCATTGATCTGTGTGTCGGTTTCTCTGCCAATTCCATGCTGTTTTGATCATCGTAACTCTAGTATAATTTGAAGTCAGGTATCATGATACCTCCAGCTTCTTTCTTTTTTCTCAGGATTGCTTTGGCTATTTGGGGTCTTTTGTGATTCCATATAAATGATGATTTCTCATTCTGTTTCTTTAAAAAATGCAATTGGGATTTTGATGGGGATTGTATTAAATCTGTACATTGCTTTGGGTAATATGGCCATTTAAACTATGTTGATTATTCCAACCCATGAACATGGGATATTTTTCAATTTTGTTGTGTCTTTTTCTATCTCTTTTAATAATGCTTTGTAATTTTCAGTATATAGGTCTTTCATGTCTTTGTTAAGTTTATTCCTACGGATTTTATTCTTTTGGTTGCAACTGCAAAAGGAATTGGTTTTTTTTTCCCATTTCTTTTTCTGAAGTTTTATCATTATACAGGAAGGCATTGCATTTTTGCACATTGATTTTATATCGTGCAACCTGACTATATTTGTTTATTGTTCCTAATAGTTTTTTTGGTGGAGTCTTTTGGGTTTTCTATATACAGAATCATGTCATCTGCAAAAAGTGACAGTTTGACTTCATCTTTTCCTACTTAGATGCCTTTTCTTTCTTTCTCTTGCCTTCTTGCTCTGACTAGGACTTCCAGCATTATGTTGAATAAGAATGGTGAGAGTGGACATTCTTGTCTTGTTCCTGATCTTAGAGGAAAAGCATTCAGTTTTTCACTATTGAGTATGATATTAGCTGAGGGTTTATCATACATGGCCTTTATTATTATTATTATTTTAATGTTTTTATTGACTTCAGAGAGGAAGGGAGAGGGGGAGAGAGATAGAAACATCAATGATAAGAGAATCATTGATCAGTTGCCTCCTGCAAGCCCCACACTGGGGATTGAACCTACAACTTGGGCATGTGCCCTGACCGGGAATCGAACTGTGACCTCCCGGTTCATAGGTTGATGCTCAACCACTGAGCCTTGCCAGCTAGGCATATATGGCCTTTATTATATTGAGGTACTTTCCTTCTATTCCTATTTTATTGAGTGTTTTAATCATAAATGGATGTTGTATCTTATCAAATGCTTTTTCTGCATCTACTGGTAAGATCACATGGTTTTGATCCTTCTTTTGTTAATGTGGTGTATTACGTTGATTGTGTACATTGAACCATTCTTGTGCCCCTGGAATGAACCCCACTAGATGGTGATGTATTATTTTTTGGATGTACTATTGTATTCATTTTGCTAGTATTTTGTTTAGGGTTTTTGCATCTGTATTCATCAGAGATACTGGTCTGTAGTTTTCTTTTTTTGTGTTATCTTTCCCAGGCTTTGAGAAGGATAGTTTTAAATCTTTGAATGTCTGGTAGAATTCACTGGTGAGGTCATCTGGTCCTGGACTTTTGTTTTTTGGGAGTTTTTTTTTGTTTTTGTTGTTGTTGTTGTTGTTTTTAATATATTTTATTGATTTTTTACAGAGAGGAAGGGAGAGGGATAGAGAGTTTAGAAACATCAATGAGAGAAACATTGATCAGCTGCCTCCCGCACACTCCCCACTGGGTATGCGCCTGCAACCAAGGTACATGCCCTTGACCGGAATCGAACCTGGGACCCTTCACTCCGCAGGCCGACACTCTATCCACTGAGCCAAACCAGTTAGGGCATTTGTTTTGTTTTTGTTTTAATCTTCAACAGGGATATTTTTCCATTGATTTTTTTAGAGAGAGTGGAAGAGTGAAAGAGAGAGGGAAAGACAGAAATATCAATGTGAGAAACACATCGATTGGTTGCCTCCTACATGAGCCCCGACCAGGGCCTGGTCTGGGGAGGAGCCTGCAACCGAGGTACATCCCCGTCCTTGACTGGAATCGGGACTCTCTGGTCTGCAGGCCGACACTCTATCCACTGAGCCAAACCGGTTAGATTCTCTATATCTTTTGATCTCAACTTTTATTTCTTTAACCCAGTCATTTTTTAATAGTATGTTGTTTAACCTGCATGTATTTGTGGGTTTCTTTACTTCATTTTTGCATTTGATTTCTAATTTCAAGGCATTGTGGTCAGAGAACATGCTTGGTAAACTTTCAACCTTCTCGAATTTGTTGATGCTAGTTTTGTGACCCAATATATGGTTAATCTTTGAGAATGCTATGCACTGGAGAAGAATGTATAATCTGATGCTCTGTGATGAAAGGTTCTGTAAATGTTAATTATGTCCATTTGGTCTAGTGTTTCATTTAAGGCCAATATTTCTTTAATGATTTTCTGTCTGGTTGATCTGTCTAGAGCTGTCAATGGTCTATTTTTCCCTTTAGTTCTGTGAGTAGTTTTATATATTTTGGTGCTCCCTGGTTGGGTGGGTATATATTAAGAAGTGTTATGTTTTCTTTTTTTTTTTTAAATATATTTTTATTAATTTCAGAAAGGAAGGGAGAGGAAGAGAAAGGTAGAAACATCAGTGATGAGAATCATTGATTGGCTGCCTCCTGCACACCCCATACTGGGGATCAAGCCCACAACCCAGGCAGGTGCCCTGACCAGGAATCGAACTGACCCCTCCTGGTTCATAGGTCCACACTCAACCACTGAGCCACGCCAGATGGGCAGTTTTTTCGCTTTTGAGTGAATCTGATCTTCATCTTCCTTTTCCAGTTCAGACCTTTCCCTCTCCCCTTTTATGTTTTTGTTGTCACAAATTATCCCTATTTATGCTGTAAGTTTGTTGTTGAACCTACTTGTAGTGTTATGGCCTTATGTTCTTTGTTTCAGGTAGAATAACTCCATTGAGTATTTCCTGCAATGAAGGTTTTCTGGTGATGAAATCCCTCAGCTTCTGTATGTCTGGGAACGTCTTTATTTCTCCTTAATATTTAAAGGATAATTTTGCTGGATATATTATTTGTGGCTGGTAATTTCTCTCTTTCAGGAGTTTGACTATTTGCTTCCACTCTCTTCTAGCTTGTAGAGTTTCTGCTGAGACGTCGGATGATTCTGATGGATTTTCCTTTGTAGGTCACTTTTTTCCTGGCTGCTTTCAGAATTTTCTTCTTTGTCATTATTTGTGACAGGCCCTTGAAGAAGGCCTTTTTGCATTGAGGTAACCGGGTGTTCTGTTTGCTTCTTGGACTCCAGGATCTAGTTCTTTCCATAGATTTGGAAAGTTTGCATTCCACTATTTGTTTTAATAGACTCTTCATTCCATGCTCCCTCTCTTCCTCTTCTGCAATGCCTGTAATTCTAATATTGCTTTTTCTGATGGAATCAGATAGGTCTCGTAGAGCTCTTTCATTTTTCTTTATTCTCAGGTCTCTCTCTTCTTCCCTCTGCACTATTTCTTGATTCCTATCTTCGATATCACTAGTTCTTTCCTCTATTTCATTTGTTCTGTTTTCTGTGCTGGGTAGTTTACTCTTAATCTCCTTAATTGCATACTTCACTTCCAGGATTTCTTATTGGTCCTTTTTTAAAGTTTTTAATTTCCTTGGTAAAGTACTCGTTTTGTTCATTGATTTATTTTCTAAGTGCACTGAATTGCCTGTCAGTATTTTCTTGCATCTCATTGAGTATTTTCAGAACTGCAATCTTGAAATCTCTGTCATTTATTATTTTTAAATGTTTAATTTTTCCATTGATGTTTAGAGAGAGTAGAAGGAAGGGCGAGAGACAGAAAGAAGGAAACATCGATGTGAGAGAGACACATCGATTGGTTGCCTCCCATATATGCCCCGACTGGGGCTGGGGATCGAGCATGCAACCGAGTTATGTGCCCTTTACTGGAATTGAACCCAGGACCCTTCAGTCTGTGGGCCAACACTCTATCCACTGAGCCAAACCAGCTAGGGCAAAATCTCTCATATCACATATTTCCATGTGTTCCAGCCTGCTTTCTGAGGATTTTTCATTTTCTTTCTGGTCATCGTCATCATTGTGGTTCTTCATGGTATTTGCTGTCTTCCTTTGCTTATGCATTTATCTCTGAAGAGGTCTTTCTACTGTTTTCCAGTAGATGGTGCTGAATCACAAGATTTTTACCTCTGATCTCCCGGTCTTGAACCTCTGCTGCTTCCCCTAAGACCGCATAGCTGTGCTGCTTGATAGGGTTTGTTTACCCTCACCGTAATGGTGACCTCCGGGGATCCCGCCCCCAACGCCCCTCCTGGGGATCAGTCACAGAGGGAAACAGGGATTCTACTGCAGTAGCTTTTGGTTTACCGATAATATGCTCCTGAACTTGACTTCAAGGGCAACAGGAGGCAAGTTTTGGGAGTCCAAGCAGTGGCAGGGCTCTGTGGTACATTTCTTTGTCTGAAACACCACTGTCTGTCTCCGAGCCACATGTACAGGGCAGAATCCTGTGCTCCGTCAGGCGTCTGCTGACTCAGACACTGTTCACTCTCTCACTGCTTGCCTCTTGCTATGAGCTCCTGGCTACAGGGCTGCACCTGGGGGCCATCTACGCTTTCCGCTCTTCTTGTCTCCCCGTTTATTCCTGGTTGCCTACCTTTAGAAGTTTCAGTGCGCAGGTCTCTCAGGCGTGCGTCTGTGTTGAGCAGGGATTTCTTTGTTGAATTATACATGGTTAACTTTTTGAAATTTCAGGGGTTGAGGAAAAGATGCAGCCTCACGCCATCATTCCTCTGACATCACCTCCCATGTCTTTCATATTACAGGGTCCTAGGCTACGAGGTCCCCTCCAGGGCACCCCATCCATTACTCCCCTCCATGCATTCTGCGCTAGGCACTTTTTCTTGCCATTCCTGGGTCTTCGCTGGCAAAACCCCTGCCTCAGGGTCTTGCTGTGCCCTCTGTAGCCAGCTTTCTCACTTCCTTAGTTTTTGTTCTTGTTACATCGATAGTTTTTTAACCTTATTTAAATTTGCAGCATTCACCCAATACCAGCGCTCATCCATTTTTCCCGTAGCAGGAATTTAAAAAATATAATACTGAATCCCCAGTGCCTAGAACACAGTCTGGCACATTGCACGCCCTTAATAAATACTTGTTGAGTTATTAAAGAACAGGCAGAATGACACGGGGCATGTGCTATGTACACTAATGCAATACCTAATTTAACGTGCGCAGCCGTGCTATGAGGGAGGCACCCTGGCTCCCCTGTTTTCCATAAGCGGGACTGAGCATGCAGCTTGCGGAGACCCAGGTCTCTTGCTCCCAGGCCTGTGGGTCAGGACTGACTTGTCCCCTTTCTCCCTGCAGGTCCCGAGGGAGGCAGCAGCGCCTTCTGCAGACCCGGCTCGTACACACGTGTGCTCGGACTGTGGTCGTGCTTTTGCACGCCGGTCCACGCTAGCCAAGCATTCGCGCACGCACACGGGTGAACGGCCTTTCGAATGCCCCGAGTGTGGCCGGGGCTTTTCCCAGAAGTCGGCGCTGACCAAACACGGCCGCACGCACACCGGCGAGCGGCCCTACGAGTGCCCCGAGTGCGGCCAGCGCTTTTCGGCCGCCTCGAACCTGCAGCAGCACAGGCGGCGCCACACCGGCGAGAAGCCCTACGCGTGCACGCAGTGCGGGCGCCGCTTCGCACAGAGCTCCAACTACGCGCAGCACCTGCGCGTGCACACGGGCGAGAAGCCGTACACTTGCCCCGACTGCGGACGCGCCTTCGGCGGCAGTTCGTGCCTTGTGCGCCACCGACGCACGCACACGGGGGAGCGGCCGTACGTTTGCGCCGACTGCGGCACGCGCTTCGCGCAGAGCTCGGCGCTGGCCAAGCACCGGCGTGTACACACGGGCGAGAAGCCGCACCTCTGTACCGTGTGTGGCCGCTGTTTCCGCCACCGGTCCAACCTGGCGGATCATACCCGCACGCACACAGGCGAGCGGCCCTACCCCTGCACCGAGTGCGGACAGCGCTTCCGCCTCAGCTCAAACTTCGTCCGCCACCGCCGTTCGCATATGATGCGGCGTCTCTATATCTGCGCTGTGTGCGGCCGAGACTTCAAGCTGCCCCCCGGCACTAAGGCCACCACTGTCACTGAGCGCTGCCCGGAGTGTGAGAGTAGATGAGCCCCCTTGTCGCTGCGGGCTGCTAGTGTCTGGCTGAGGAGGAGCATGCCAGGGCCCCGACCCCCAGGGGCTGGACTAACCTGGACAGGGACCCCGGGACCCTGGTCTGGGAAAGGGTGGGATGGCAGAACTGGCTGCCCGGGACCTGGGAGACATAGTTAATCCCCTACTGGGATTTTTGGAAACCGTGGCCTCTTCCCCCTCACTACAAATCCTCGACCCGTGTTAGTGAATAAAGTATTATATATTCACGCACATGTGCCTGTGAATGAGGTCAATGGGGAGAGGAGCAAAGTTGGGGTTTCCCATGGGCTTTGGTGACCTAAGTGAATGGTCTCGGACCAAGTGGGGCTATTAGTCCAAAGGGTTCCTGGAACTGGGTGTGTGTGTGTGTGGAATCATCCTACACTCAGCCCTTGGTTATGTCCTCATAACCTCTGATCTGGAAGGGTCCATACATACAGCACATTCGTGCTTAAACAGGCACCGAATTTTGCAGAGCTTTGGTGAGCAGCCATAACATCATGGGCTCAGTATAGTGAAGAGACAATACTTTTAAAAAATACATTTTTTTTTTTTATTTCAGAGAGAAGGAGAGAAATATAGAAACATCAATGATAGGAGAGAATCGTTGATTGGCTGCTTCCTGCACACCCATACTGGGGATGGAGCCTGGAACCTGGGCATGTGTCCTGACTGGGAATCAAACCCATGATTTCCTGGTTCATAGTTCCCGATCAAGCACTGAGCCAGGCCTGTCAAACAATACTTTATAGCACTATGTGCAAGAATTAAGTGCTTTATTATTATCAGCTCATTTTCATCCTCAGCATCCAAGTTAGGTGATCATATCTCCATTTCTGCAGATAAGTAAGTACTGACGGAATGGCAGAGCTCGGACAAGTATACAGGCATTTGCAGTCCATTGTCATTTGCCTATGATGGGGGAGTTGTTAGGTTTTTAACGCAATCTTGGGAGTTCAGAGAGATTGTCCTTGGAGGTATGTTTAAGCTGGTGGTGAAGGCTAAGAGAGTGGGAACTAGGGAGAGTCCCTGGAAGTGCCTGCCAGACTTGTTAGAGCTGGAATATAGGGACAAAGAGCAAGCAGACTGGCAGGAGATAGACCACCAGGGATTTTAGAAGCCGAGTGACTGTATCCAAGGCAGCAAAGAAGCCTTGAGTGATAGGGGAGGGGTGGAGGAGATATTAAGGAGCTAGAATTCTGGGGATAAGGGAGGTGGGGCTGACTTCATTTCTTAGCTTGGGTGACCACAGGTGGTGTCACAGATGGTACAGGATGAGTAGAATAGTTGAAGTGGCAGCAATTGTTACCCCCAATCTGGACATGTGCAATTTGAGGTCAGTGTGGAGGGGTCAGAGAGGTGATTGAAAATAACACCTTGGGATATCGGGTCTGAAGTGCATGACCCCTCACCCAGAATAGGGTACCCAAGAAGTACCTGTGAAAGAACAGCCAGAGATAGACAAATTCAAAAATGCCTCTTTTGGGAAATCTAAAGAAGTGTTTCAGCCCTGGCCAGTTTGGCCTAGTGGATAGAGCATTGGCCTGCGCACCGAAGGGTCCCGGGTTCAATTCTGGTCAAGGGCACATGCCTGCGTCACAGGTTCGGTCCCCACTGGGGGGCGTGTAAGAGGCAGCCGATCCATGCTTCTCTCATCGTGGATGTTTCTATCTATCCCTTCCTCTCTGAAATCAATAAAAATACATTTTTTTAAAAAGGTGTTTCAGAGGAAGTGGTCAGATTTTGCTCTGGTGCCCACTGGTTGTAGGAGTTTGGGGAAGTGGTGAGCAGTTGCAGGGGAGTGATGGTGGTTAGGATATAAATGGGAGGATGGGGAAGCAGAAGGGGTGAGTGTAACAACCTTTCTCAAGAGGCGTGGCTGTGGGAAGTATGAGGGCAGTAGCTGGGGAGTTTGTTGGTTTTGTCTATAGGGAGGAGAGTCAATTTTTGTGCTTCTGGTGAGGGGTAATGGGAAGGAAGAGAAGTTGATTATATTCAGGGGAGATAATTGATCAAGGAGAGGTAATGAAATCAAACCAGTAAGGATAAGGCTCTCACCATCACTGGTAGGGCGCAGGGTGGGCTTGGGAACACGAAGCTGAAGCAGTGCCAATCTGGAGTTTGACCTGGACGTAAGAGATCACTGGTGAGAGGGATAAGGTCACCGAGAGGAATGAGGCCAGTAAAGGGGAACCCTCATTTTACTGATGTGGAAACAGGTTGACAAGGGCAGCAAAAGTAATTTAAAGGTCTTTTTTCCAGCATTTCCCCAGGCCTTGGGCATCTCGGAAAAATGATGTGTCTGAGGTCACACAACAGGTAAATCACACACCTAACACTATTTTTAGGGATGGAAGTGGAATGAGAAATTGGTCTGGAGATGGCAGTGCAGGGGCAAGAGGCCCAAGTCCAAGAGGAGTGGAACCCCTGTTCTGCTCTACATGAGAGATCTGATCCCGGTTTGTGCTGGGTCCTGAGGCTTAGCCTTGGACCCGGCCTAACTCAACTGTTGACATTTCCTGCTCTAGTGATTGAAAGTTTTGAGTTGAAAGTTAATAACTGGAAACTTACAAAGTCCCATGTACCAGGCACTGTCCTAAGCACTCTACTGACAGTAATAACTCACCTAAGTTGTTTGTTTTTACATTTTTATTGATTTCAGAGAGATAGAAACATCAATGACGAGAATCATTGATTGGTTGCCTCCTGCACGCCCCCTACTGGGGATCGAGCCAGAGACTCGGGCATCTGCCCTGGCTAGGAATTGAACCGTGACCTCCAGGTGCATAAGCCAACGCTCAACCACTGAGCCACACCAGCTGGGCTCACCTAAGTTTAAAACCTTATCAGGTAGGCACTATTATTTCATTTTAGATGAGGAAATCAATGAACACTATCAGCTAAGTATGAAAGATGGCATTTGATCCCTGATGGCCTGGCTCAAAAATCTGGGCTCTAAAGCTATGTATAGCCTCCAATCTGTTAGAGGCCCCGAAGGGGAAGGAAACTGGCTGGAATCTCACAGGCAACCCGCTAGAAATCAGATCTCTGCCCTGCAGGTGGAGCTGCACTAGAGAAACATGGGAGTTGGGCCAGAAGCAACCCTGGTGCCCCTCTTCAGCACCTGCTGAGACGGAGCCCCCCCAGCCACCGCAGAAAGAATCTGGAGGTGGTTAAACAGAACTTTTATTGAGGGAGAAGAGTACCAAGAGGCTGTCTTCCAGAGGTTCTTGAGCCTCAGACCTCAGGACGTGCCCCTAGGTCTGTGATCTGTTAGGAAAGGACTAGAATGAGGTTCCCTGGGCAGGCCACCGTCTCCCTCACACGTCCTGCTGAGCTGCAGATCTTGGTTCCATGTTTCTAGGTTGAGGCCTGACCTGTGGACTCACAGGCAAGGTCTGCAGTCCCCACAGTCTGGTCTTCAGAGGTGGCCCCACGGGGCAGGTCTGTATACTTGCGAGAAGAGCCACGGGACAGATGTGCTGGGTAGCGTCTCCGGTTGGTGTCCATCTTGGAGAGCACTGCTCGGGGAAGATCCACACGGCAGCGGGCTGCTAACGCTACCAGGTAGATGAGGACGTCACTAAGCTCCTCTTGAAGGGCTGCCCGTTCCTTAGGGGGCCAGGCTTGGGGACCAGGCTCCCCATCGGGCTTCCACTGACTGGGGATGGAACACACAGATAGGCACACACACAGAGATGCTAGCTAGGACAATGGGTTCCGCCTCCCAGGGCACCCCAGTTCTTGCAGCAATGAATGCACACGTCCTAGGAACTTCCTCCAAGAACAGTTCAACCCCTATGGGCCCTGGGTAGAGGAAGAGCCTCCAACAGATGAGTCACCCAGACCTCTGTGTCCCCACCTGAGCCAAAGAGTTGGCAAGAGATCATTTCACTTGTCAAGACGCAATTCTCTCCAGCCCTAGCCACTGCCACCCCAGACTAAATCTCAGACCTGGACTACCGGGGAAGCTTGCTAGCTCATCTACTCTTGCCCAGCATCATCTTTTATATATATTTTATTGATTTTTTACAGAGAGGAAGGGAGAGGGATAGAGAGTTAGAAACATCGATGAGAAACATTGATCAGCTGCCTCCTGCACACCCCCCACCAGGGATGTGCCCGCAACCAAGGAACATGCCCTTGACCAGAATCGAACCTGGGATCCTTCAGTCCACAGGCCGAGGTTCTATCCACTGAGCCAAACCGGTTAGGGCCCAGCATCATCTTTTAAAACACATTTACACATTACATTTTGTCCCTCTGCTAAAACTCCCCTAGCTGTGCTTGGAATAAAATCCATGCCCTCCAGGTCCTGCATGAGCTGAATGACTCCTGCCTCTTCCAATGTCAGAATCCACTACTTTCCCTAACTCCCTACCTAAAAGTCACCCTGGCCTTTTCTGACTTGCAAACAGGTCAAAGTGTCCCAGGGCCTTTGCACTTATTGCTCCCATTGCCTCGAATGGTCTTCTCCCTGCTCCCCCCAAGCTTTCCCATGGCTGGCTCCTTCCTGTTGTCCAGGTCTCAGCTCAGATGTTACCTCCTCAGAAAAGCCTTCTCCCTCCGTTTCCTTCTTTCTCACAACCTGGTGCTACTTTATTTATAGAACTTATCACAATTGTTGATAAGTTCAAATTATCACAATTGTTGAACTTATCACACCACCCTTAAAATAAGCCTGGCTGGTGTGGCTCAATGGTTGAGCAACACCCTATGAACCAGGAGGTCATGGTTCGATTCCCGGTCAGGGCACATGCCTGTGTTGCAGGTTCCATTTCCAGTGTGGGGTGAGCAGGAGGCAGATCAATGACACTCTCTCATCATTGATCTTTCTTTCTCTCCCTCTCTGAAAAGAATAAAGATACATTAAAAAAAAATAAGCTTGCTTATTTATTGTCAGTCTCCTTGCACTGTGAAGGTGGGAGCAATGTTTGTCTTGTTAAAGGCCCTATCTCTTGATTCTAGAAGAGCGAGCACACAGATGATGCTTATAAATCTATAATAAATGAATGTCTTGCCCACACACATCTCTATGCCCTAACTTCTCCACCCCCCTGTGACTTCACTGGCTTAGGCCTCATGACCTCTGGCCTAATCTGCACCAGCCTCCTCACTGGTCTCTCTGCCCTAATTCTTTTGGTGATCCATCCACCCTGCTGATGGATCTGTCCAAACTCCATCAATTCCTAACCCCAATTTTATCATTCTGGGTTCATATCCCACCCCTCTCCTCCACAGCCCTATCGCTTACTCAGTAGATATCTACTGAATGTCGTGGGCCAGGCACTTGGAACACACCAGAGAACAAAGCAGATACAAACTCCGTGCTCTTCCTTGAGAAGCTTTCACTGGAAGAGTCTCAGGTTCTCCCTGAACTTAACTTGCCCTTTCCCACGTCACCACCTATGTATGCACTTGTAGTCTCGCCTCTGCCTGCAGTGCCATAGGCAGGTTTTCTATCCCATATAATAAAGAGGTAATATGCAAATTGACCATCACTCCAACACACAAGATGGCCACCCCCATGTGGACACAAGATGGCCACCACAAGATGGCCACCAGGGAAGGGCAGTTGGGGGCGACCAGGTTGGCAAGGGAGGGCAGTTGGGGGCGACCAGGTTGGCAAGGGAGGGCAGTTAGGGGTGACCAGGCCAGCAGGGGAGGGCAGGTGGGGGCGACCAGGTTGGCAAGGGAGGGCAGTTAGGGGTGACCAGGCCAGCAAGGGAGGGCAGTTAGGGGTGACCAGGACAGCAGGGGAGAGTAGTTAGGGTCAATAGGCCAGCAGGGGAGCAGTTAGGCTTCGATCAGGCTGGCAGGCAGAAGCAGTTAGGGACAATCAGACAGGCAGGCAGGTGAGCGGTTGGGAGCCAGCAGTCCTGGATTGTGAGAGGGATGTCCAACTGCCCGTTTACCAGAATTGAGCCTAAATGGGCAGTCAGACATCCCTCAAGGGGTCCCAGATTGGACAGGGTACAGGCTGGGCTGAGGGACCCTTCCCCCCCCCCCCCCGCACGAATTTCGTGCACCAGGCCTCTAGTAGAATATATTCCTTTCTATCCCAGAGGCAGAGGTAAAGGAAGATTGCCCTGGCCCTTTCTTAGACCAAGATCTGCCTTGCTGTTTCTTTCCCAGGAGGCTGGGCACCCCTCAAGGGCAGGGACTGTCAAGTCATCCGTATTCCCAGCACCAGGAACAGAGCCTGGCAGTGAGAAGGGGAACTTGAACCCATGGATGTTTGATGATCAAATACCACCCCCTCCCCCCCCCCCCCCCACACACACCACATAAAGATTCTTCCAGGAGGCCTTTCATCTACTCACAAGAGCTCTGCCAGCTCCCCCACTTCCCCCACCAAGGCCAGGAGGAGGTTCCGAGGTTGGTGGAACTGGTCCCAGTCTCTTTCAGCAGCAAACTCAGCATGGAGGCGGCGGCTGGTATAGGAGAAAGGGGTGGAAGCCCAGCCTCAGGGTTAGGGCAGGGGGCGGAGATGCAGGGCCCAGGCAGCTATCTCTGATCTGTATTGGGGGCAGGGGTTGCCGACAGGATTCTGCAAGTAACTCCTTGAATGGCCTTTAGTCATGGCTTTTCTAGGGGACTATGAAATGGACCAGCCCCTACACAGACCCTAACCTCTATGGAAACCCAACAATACCGTCTTTACCATTCCATCTCCTGTGGCTGCTGCTGCAGTTTCCTCCACCTGGCACATCCCTGTCTCTGCATATCTAAATCCTATGATCTTAGAGACCTTGTAGGTCCACGGGGACTTCCCCTAAGGAGCCTTCTTGGTTTCCTCCAGCAAGAAATAATGCCTCCCCCCTCTCACTGCATTTGTCTATGTTCTCTCTCCTATTCCTGGAGGGCAGAGCATCGGACCGAGTATTTCCTCAGGGCGGGCCTTAACATTACTCCCCAGACGTCACCACCCCCCTGCTCAGGTGTGCACTGCTAAGCCCATTGTGAATATGAGGTTAGAAGGCTCGCCAGAGGTCAGACGGCAGAGCTGGGACCCGAGCACAGCGGCTAGACTTCTTCCCGACACGTGGAGGGACCCGCCCCATAAAAGGGCGAGGGGGGTGATTTCCCCAGCCCGGGTTGGGGAAAGACGGCTTACATGTCCTCGAGCGTGGGCTCCGGGCTGAAGCTGAAGGGGCGGGCAGTTTCGGTGCTCTCGCCCCCCGCGACCCCAGGCTTCTCCCCACCCACAGTGGACATGTCGCCCACCCAGCTGCTGCCCAGGTTGCACGGAAAAACCCCGCGCTCAGCTCGGAGCCCACCTCCAGAGGCTCTGACCAATCACAGGCGTTAGCGATTGCTTCCGGGGGCGGAGCCTCAGGAAAGGCCAGTTACTTGTGTGGCGCTTGCGATAGCCCGCCCCTTACCCGGACTGGACCAATACGAGCAAGCTTCAGGCGTGCGCTCCTAGGCCTCTGCCCCGGAATACTTCGGTGTTGGCCAAGCGTCTTAAAGGTGTGGGTACCAGATTCCACCAGGTTAAGAGACAAAGGGCAGAGGGCGGGGAGAGCGCAGGCGCGTCACTTACCTACGGCGCCAGATGGCGCCAAAGCGAAATGACGGGCTGCGACCGGGAAGGACGCTCAGCGGAGAACCCCAGAAATGACGAGTTTAAGTCAGAACGGGGAATTTATTATTACGATACAAGAATATCTCCAGAATACAGCTGGGCCCTAGGAATAAACAGGAACCAGGTAGCTGTTGTAAGCATTTTACATATTTAACCCTTACAGCAACTCATTTAATCCTCACAACAACCTATGAGGTAGGTAATATCATTGTCCTCCTCCTCCTCCACCTTCACCTCCTCGTCCTCGTTTTACAGATAAGGAAACAGACATTGAGTCATTTAACTTTAGATTGCGTGATCCAGGGAAGATATGGTAAGGACTGTTGTTTACTCATGTCTCCATTTTTAAGAAATATATATTTCTTTATTGATTTCAGAGAGGAAGGAAGAGGGAGAGATAGAAACATCAATGATGAGAGAGAATTATTGATCAGCCGCCCCCTGCATGCCCCCCACCGGGGATGGAGCCCACAACCCAGACATGTGCCCTTGGCCGGAATCGAACCTGGGACCTTTCAGTCCACAGGCCGATGTTCTAGCCACTGAGCCATACTGGCCAGGGCCTCATGCCTCCATTTTTGCAGAACAGTGATTTTTAAAAAAATATATATTTTATTGAGTTTTTACAGAGAGGAAGGGAGAAGGATAGAGAGTTAGAAACATTGATGGGAGAGAAACATCAATCAGCTGCCTCCTGCACACCTCCTAACTGGGGATGTGCCCGCAACCAAGGTACATGCCCTTGACTGGAATTGAATCTGGGACCTTTCAGTCCACAGGCCTATGCTCTATCCACTGAGCCAAACCAGTTAGGGGCAGAACAGTAATTTTATTCTGGATCTATCCTTCTCTACTTGATTATGTGGCCCCATTGCCCTGCCATTGATCGGTTTATGGGTGAGCATGTAGCCTAGTTTTTTACAATGAGGAGGTAGAGGAAGTGTGGTAGAGACTTCTGGGAAAGGTTCTTTATTCTTTTTTTAAAAAAAGACATAGTAAGCCCTAACTGGTTTGGCTCAGTGGATAGAGTGTCAGCCTGTGGACTGAAAGGTCCCAGGTTCGATTCTGGTCAAGGGCATGTACCTTGGTTGTAGGCACATCCCCAATAGGAGGTGTGCAGGAGGCAGCTGATCGATGTTTCTCTCTCATTGATGTTTCTGACTCTCTATCCCTCTCTCTTCCTCTGTAAAAAATCAATAAAATAAAATAAAAGACATAGTAAGTTATTTTTATTTATTTTTAATATATTTTATTGATTTTTCACAGAGAGAAAGGGAGAGGGATAGAGAGCTAGAAACATCGATGAGAGAGAAACATCGACCAGCTGCCTCCTGCACACCCCCCACCGGGGATGTGCCCGCAACCAATGTACATTTACTTGACCGGAATCGAACCTGGGACCTTTCAGCCCGCAGACCGACACTCTATCCACTGAGCCAAACCGGTTTCGGCCATAGTAAGTTATTTTTAAAAATATATATTTTTATTGATTTTAGAGTGGAAAAGAGAGAGAAACATCAGTGATGAGAGAGAATCATTGATCAGCTGCCTCCTGCATGCCCCCACTGGGATCAAGCCCACAACCTGGGCATGTGCCCTTGACCAGAATCAAACCTGGGACCTTTCAGTCCACAGGCCTATGTTCTATCCACTGCGCCAAACTGGCTAGGACAAGACATAGTAAGTTTTAACCTTTGGTATTAGTATGTGAAGGCTGGATAATGAGGAGAGGTAGCCCACCAGCTAAGACTGGTAGCTAGCAAGATGGAAAGGACCTGGGTCCTTGATGATATTGCTGGGCCACTTATTTTTACAAATTACAGAAAAACCCTAATTTAGGATTTTGGATATATAAGTTTAAAAAATCTCTATTGGTCAGCCACTTTTAGTTTTTCTGTTACTTGTCTTTGAGAAGGTGACATTGAAGCTGATTAAAAATTAAGGGAAATAGAGTTCTGGGTAGAGGGAACACCGATGCTTAAGGCAGGAAAAACTTAACATGTTCTAAAGACAAAGGAATTCCAGTATGGTAGGAATGTAGTGAGCAAAGGAGAGAGTTGTTGGTTATGGTGTTAGAGGCCAGATCATATCAATTACCCATGATTTTTAAATTTATATGAATTATATGTATATAGTACTTTGGGATTTTAAGTATTATGGAAGCCCTTTGGAGGGTTTTTAGGTAGGAGAATCATATAATCATACTTTGTATTTATGAGCCTTCTGGCTGCTGCGTTAAGAATGAGTTGGAAAAAAAAAAGAATGAATTGGAGAAGGGCAAGAAAAGAAGCAGGAAGATAGGTTACTACTGTTCTCTAGGCAAGAGATGATGGTGATGTGGACCAGGCTGATGGTGGGTGAAGATGGAGAGAAGTGGACAATTTGGGACATATTTTTGAGGTAGATCTATTGACTTTGTTGGTTTTGAACTAGCTGGAAAGGGTAGAATCAAACATGGCTTTTAGGCTGTGAGTGTTGAACAATTTGGTGGCTGGATGATTCTTACTGGGACAAAAAAGATGAGGTGCAGGATTTAACACATGTGGCTTCAGGAGTTTGATTTATGATAAAGCAAGTTGAAGATATATGTCAATTAAGCAGGTGGATTTATGAGCCTAAGCTTTAGAGGAGAAATTCAGGTTTGTTAGTCTCAGACACTTATACCGTACTTAAAGGAGGAATTGGAGAGGCATAATAATACAAGAGTCTACATAGTCAAGACCATGACTTGAGGTACTC
Source organism: Eptesicus fuscus (assembly GCF_027574615.1). NCBI lineage: Eukaryota > Metazoa > Chordata > Mammalia > Chiroptera > Vespertilionidae > Eptesicus > Eptesicus fuscus. Next base: position 7,543,886 of record NC_072476.1, on the reverse strand, counting down.
CAACATTCAGCAGTTCAGCAGAGGAGAAGAGGCAGGTGAGGGAGAAGGGAAATTGGCAGGGTGTGCTGTTATGGAGGCAAGAACGGAGAGTGCTCCAGACTGAGTGGACATCTGATTTGGGTGCTGCTGAGCTGCTGGGTGAATTGAGAGCACAGAATTTGCCACTGGATTAGGCAACATGGACGTTGGATACCAGAGATGGGAGAAAACTTCTTGGGTTTCTAGCTTGAGAAAATGGATGGATAGCTTTGCCATTGGTTGAAAGAGGACACAGAGACCTGGATGTTGGGCGGGAGGGAAGATAATAAACTTATTTTGGGAAACAGGGAGCCTACGATGGCTCAGGACACCCAGATGGTGTCCTGCAGGCAGGTAGACGCACAGGCCTGAAGTTCAGAGCATTGAGTTGCCTTGTGGATCTGTGAACTGCAAGTTTCAGGAGCCAACTACCTTCCCTAGCACCTTCCTTGGTGTTTGCGAAGCTTCTCCAATAAGAACCCAAAAACTTCTACTGGAAAATAGAACACACTTGGAGAGCAACGTGTTTAGGAGTCTTCTGCACCTCAGATTTTTGAATAGCCAAGGACTAGGAGTTCTAAAGCTCACAGGTCAGATGGTCCTTGGACACTGACAAGGAGGAAGAGGCATTCTCTGGGACTGCCTCAGCCCTCTTCCCAGGAGATCCCTGGCTGAGCTGTAAGGCTCTCGTGAAGAACCTGCAGGGCCATCCAAGTTCTTTGCTCCACAGCATCATCCTCTGAAGACCAACCAAACCCAGCTCCAGCACAGCACGGAGTTGGGGGATAGGGAGGCCCTCATGGGGGAGAGGGAACAGACCTGCACATATGATTGGCCCTATCATCTGGGCTCCTCATCCCATGCTCTTTCCACCCTCACCCCCACATGCAGTCAGTTTTCACCATTCCCCTCAGACACATCTAGGCAAACCCACCTCCCTGCTTTTGTCAGGGTCACAGTGTGCTTGGTCTTGTGTTTTGGTCCACGCTTATGATGAGCCCTTTTTAAGCCTTTCCCTCCCCCACCTCCTCCCAAGACTGGTGCATAGTCTTTTCGAATAAAGGTATTTCTCCAGCACAGGCTGACAAATGTTTAATGACAGGATGGACGGGCTGGGACAGGCACACATGAGCATGCACACACATGCCCTTCTGCTACTCATTAGAGTTTGGCCACCTTCCTTATTAGAGCCAAGCTGTGCATCTGCTCCCAGTAAGGCTCTTTGGGAAACCCTGGAGTGGAAGAGGCGGAAGCAGCGGGAGAACAAAGTAGTAGAGGCCCATAAGCTGGGTGGGTGTTATGGGGGTGGGAGAACCTGAGCCAGTCTGAGATCCCAGGGTTGTTCATTGTTTTATCCACAACCTATCACAGTGCTATTATTATTGGAGGTAGAGTCATAGGCCTTGTTGGTTTTGAACTTGGAGATGGGAGAAAGCATTTTGCTATAATTAAAAATGTTTGTTCTTGCCCTGGCAGGGTTCAGGTTTGATCCCTGGTGGGGGTGGGTACAGGAGGTAACCAATTGATGTTTGTCTCATACATCAATATTTCTCTCTCTCTCTCTCTCTCTCTCTCTCTCTCTCTCTCTCTCTCTCTCTTTCACACACACACACACACACACACACACACACACACACACACCCCTTCCCCCCTCTCTAAAATCAGTAAGACATATCCTTGGGTAGGATTAAAACAAAAGTTTGTTCTTATTAAATGTTTCAGGGGGAGCCCTAGCCAGTTTGGCTCAGTGGATAGAGTGAAGGCCTGTGGACTGAGGGTCCTGGATTTGATTCCAGTCAAGGGCACATGCCTGGGTTTCAGGCTCAATCCCCAATAGGGGGTGTGCAGGAGACAACTGGTCAATGATTCTGTCTCATCGTTGGTGTTATTATCTCTCTCTCTCTCCCTTCCTCTCTGAAATCAATAAAATATATTTAAGAAAATAAATGTTTTAGGGGGAGTCATGACAAGGGCTTTTAGGAATCTTTAGCTTAGCCCGTTCAGGATGAGTTGCCAACACTCTTAGAAGCTCTTCCCCAACTTACTTACCCAGCCTTGCCCCCTTACACACATGCTGAAGTCCAGCTAGATATTCCCCCCCCCCCTTCCTGCCTTTGTTCACACAGCTCACTTCTCTGCATGTCCAAATCCAAATTCCACCCACCCTGGAGAGCCCTGCTTCAAAGTCACCTCCTCTGGTAAGCCTTCCAAAACTTCCTCCAAAGGACAGAACTTTATTTTCTGTAGCACTTCATTCACTCTAGCTCTCATGCACTTACCACTTTTCACCTTAATTTGGGGTGACTGGTGTCCCTTTTCTAGATGTCCTGCACTGGGTCTCTTGGAGAACAGAAGCAGTGTCAGGCTTTTGTTTCCTCCGGGCCTGGTACTTGAGTAGATCAAATACATACTAATTGATACAAGCACATCACATGGGATCCCCTCCCTGACTTCCTGCCACAGGTGGGTGTGGCTGCACCTATTTTATGGATGAGAAAACTGGGACCCACGACTTGTCTGAGATCACCCCAAAAGGCACAGGCTGTAGCTCACCAGCACTCCTCAATGCTCCTCAGCAAGTGGAACAAGTCTCCCACCCCCTGGGAAACCCTGGAGTGGAAGAGGTGGCGGCAGCTGGAGAACAAAGTAGTAGAAGTAAAGGAAGCCACTCACAGGTGCTTGGTGGGAGCTGAGGTCACCCAGTCACTGCCTTTCCATCTGTCATTCTGTCCCTTCTCTTCATCCTCCTCCAGCTTCAGCTTCCCTTTTCCTTCTCTCCTTTTGGCTCCCTTTTCCTTTTCTTCCTCTTCCTTTTCCTCCATGGCTTCCCTACTTGTGCTTGTACCCAAGGCCCTGTCACCTCCACTACCTGCTACCTCCATTTTGATGCTCAACCCCTCCCCAAGGAAAAGTTGGATGCCTACCTTACTCTCAACCCCTCATCCTTTCTAAGTTAACTAAGCAGGCCCAGGCCAAGGAGGCATCCAGTCATTTTCATCCCCTTTCTACGGCCCACCCCAAGCTGGAAAATGAACCAGTTAGAGAGTTGTGTAAAGGGATAACCAGGACCAAGGTCTTAATTTCTTCTCCAAAGCCTTCTGAAAGAGATTGGTGGTATCAGCTTCCACTGCTAGGAGACAAGAGCAAGGAAAGTGTCAAAATAGAGGGTGCTAGGGTCCCCAATGTGTACATTCATTCATTCATTCATTCATTCAATATATTCTGAACACTTACTATGGACCAGACACTGTTCTAGGTGCTGGGGATACTGAACATCCCCTGCCATCTTGGAGCCCACATGCTAGCAGAGACAGATAATTATAAAGTAAACTAATACATTCTCAAGATAAGTACAAATTAGGATAAAAGGTATGAAGCCAATAAATAGGGAGAATAACTAGGTGTTGGCAAAGGTCAGAGATGGCGTTTATGAGGAGTTTTTATTTGAGCTGAGCCAGGACTGAGAGTGAGCCAGTCAGGTAGAGAGCCTGCGGTGAGGTTCCAGATGGAGGGAACTGAAAGCACAAAGGATCTTGATTTGTTGGAAGCACCATGGAAGGGCTAATGGCCTAGTGCAGTGGTCGGCAAACTCATTAGTCAACAGAGCCAAATATCAACAGTACAACGATTGAAATTTCTTTTGAGAGCCAAATTTTTTAAACTTAAACTTCTTCTAATGCCACTTCTTCAAAATAGACTCGCCCAGGCTGTGGTATTTTGTGGAAGAGCCACACTCAAGGGGCCAAAGAGCCGCAGTTTGCCGACCACGGGCCTAGTGTGTGGTGAGAGAGGCAGGGAGAGTGCCAGGGATAAAGTTGGAGATATGTAGCAGGAATTTTATGGAAAGCTATTAGGACCTTTGAGCAGGGAAAACGGGATTTAATCAATCAGTTAACTTATTTTTGTTAGGTAATATTAACATTATTAGCTATGTAAAAATTTATTGCTGAGTACTATATGTGATTACATTTTATTTGTTATACAAGCTTTTATTTTTGACCAGTTGATGGGCCTCATTCTTTTCTTCCTATGCCAGTTTTCTATATTGTTGTTAAGTACCATTGAGTGGGCTCAAACTCCTGGCTTGAATGAGTGATGTCCACAATGTCCTGTCCTCAACAGCCCTACTCAGCTCCTGTCCACTCATGTGGCTTCTCTTACGGAGTCAATCCAGCTCACCTTTGATCTTCCTCTTTTCCTGCTGCCTTCTATTTTCCCAAGCATTATTGTCTTTTCCAAAGAACCCTGCCTTCTCCTTATGTGCCCGAAGTAAGACAGGTTCAATTTTGTCATTTTTTTAAAATGAAACTTTATTGTTCAGATTACTACAATTGTTCCTCTTTTTTCCCCCCCATAGCTCCCCTCCACCCAGTTCCGACCCCACCCTCTGCCCTTACCCACCCCCCCACTGTCCTCATCCATAGGTGTATGATTTTTGTTCAGTCTCTTCCCGCACCCCCACACCCCTTTCCCCCTGAGGATTGTCAGTCCACTCCCTTTCTATACCCCTGATTCTATTATATTCACCAGATTATTCTGTTCATCAGATTTTTTATTCACTTGATTTTTAGATTCACTTGTTGATAGATATGTATTTGTTGTTCATAATTTTTATCTTTACCTTTTTCTTCTTCTTCCTCTTCTTAAAGAATACCTTTCAACATTTCATATAATACTGGTTTGGCGGTGATGAACTCCTTTAGCTTTTTCTTATCTGTGAAGCTCTTTACCTGACCTTCAATTCTGAATGATAGCTTTGCTGGGTAGAGTAATCTTGGTTGTAGGTTCTTGCTATTCATCACTTTGAATATTTCTTGCCACTCCCGTCTGGCCTGCTTAGTTTCTATTGAGAAATCAGCTGACAATCGTATGGGTGCTCCCTTGTAGGTAACTAACTGTTTTTCTCTTGCTGCTTTTAAGATTCTCTCTTTGTCTTTTGCTCTTGGCATTTTAATTATGATGTGTCTTGGTGTGGTCCTCTTTGGATTCCTTTTGTTTGGGGTTCTGTGCACTTCCTGGACTCGTAAGTCTATTTCTTTCACCAGGTGGGGGAAGTTTTCTGTCATTATTTCTTCAAATAGGTTTTCAGTATCTTGCTCTCTCTCTTCTTCTGTCACCCCCATAATTCTGATGTTGGTATGCTTGAAGTTGTCCCAGAGGCTCCTTACACTATCTTTTTATTTTTGGATTCTTTTTGCTTTTCCAGTTGGGTGTTTTTTGCCTCTTCGTATTTCAAATCTTTGACTTGATTCTTGTGATCCTCTAGTCTGCTGTTGGATCTCTGTATATTATTTTTTATTTCAGTCAGTGTATGCTTAATTTCTAGTTGGTCCTTTTTCATATCCTCGAGGGTCTAACTAAATTTATCAGCCTTTTCTAGAAAATTCTTGGAAAACCTTATAACCGTGGTTTTGAACTCTATATCCAGTCATTTGCTTTCCTCCATTCATTTCATTTGTGACCTGTTTCTTTGTCTCTGCATTTTGGCTGCTTCCCTGAGTTGATAGAGTGGCTTTGTGTGCTAGGTGTCCTATAGGGCCCAGTGGCTCAGCCTGCCCAGTTACCTGAGGTAGACACTCTTGGTGCACCCCTTTGTGGGCTGTGTGCACAGTCTTGTTGTTGTTAAGCCTTGATTGTTGTTGGTATCACTGGGAGGAATTGACCTCCAGGCCAATTGGCTGTGAGGATCATCTGTGTCTACGATGGGAGAACTTCTGTGCTTGAGACACCCTTATGAGGCAAGACTTGCTTCAGTGGGGCTTTGGTGCTCACTGAGTCTGCCCCCTGAGTGTATCCCTTATGGATCTGAGGAGTTGTAATCTGGATGGTCCTATTCTGACCCCTGGGTACACTGGCTCTTGGATCTCCAAGGAGGTGCTAATTTAGCCTCTGCCTGAGGCCACCCAGCAGGAGCTACGGAGAGATCTGCAGATTCCTCTTCTTTGTTTGGGTTTTGGAGGTGCCCAAATGAGGCCCAGCTGTGAAGCAATGCAAGCTGCTGTGGGGCCTTGGGCCTTCTTTTGGATGTCCTGGGCCTCACTGACTCAGCTGCAGTTTGATAGGTAAGTTTAGAATTCAAAGGACCCGGCCATTCTTATGCAAAAGCCTCTGCACTCAGGGATGGGGCGGGATCTCAGGGCGGAGCAACCAGCAATGGCTTCCCGTCAGCCCTGCCCTAAGAGACTCCCCGAGTCTCAGTGTCCCGTGGTAATCGCTGCAAGCACCTCTGAGAGAAAGCCGCCCTTGAGTTTCACCTGCTGCCAGACAGTCCAGTTTCTCCCCGTATGAGTCTGGGTCCCCAGAGTCTCGCCCGGAACTGGAGTTCAGAGCAGTCGGGAGCTTGTGTCTCCCTGCGGATTGAAAAAGCCAGCCGCATTGAAAAAGCCAGCCGCGTACTCAGTTGCCAGCCCTCTCCGCACCCGCGTGCGCCTCCGTACCTCTGCCTTCCGCAGCTCCTGTGAGTCTCAGTGTGCTTTTCTCTTCCCTTCTAGTTGAAGAATTTCCACTCAGCCAGCCTTCCTGTGGTTCTGGATGATGTCCGTTTTGTCTTTTAGTTTTAGTTTTGAAATTGTTGTGCGAGGCAGCAATTTAGGTGTTTACCTATGCCGCCATCTTGGTTTCTCCTGCAATTTTTTCATTTTTATCTTCAGCAATGTTTCAGGCCTAATTTGCTCTAGGACCCACTTGTGTGTATGTTTTTTTAAATATATATAATTATCACTAATTCTTTTTACATCTTCCATTATCCTTCCAATACAACTTTTCACAAAATTAAACGCATCAATACCGTATCTGTTCCACTCTCCTTTTTCTGAAAGCCTCCCAGGCTCCTGTTCCAGCATGGACTTGCTCTCCAGGCATCTACCTTGATAGCCCCTTTCACCTCTCTCCCTGGCTGGGTTAGATTTCCTGAACCCCATGTTTTTTTCTTTCTTGGTTTGCTCCCTCTTTTGCTGGAGCACATCTTCCAGTAGTTTCTTGAGAAAGAGTGCATGGGATGAAACCCCTTTCATACTTAAACATGTCTAAAAATACCTTTATCCTACATTTTTGAAAAATGTGGCTAGAAGTAAAATTATACATTTTAGAAAATCATTTACCCTTGGAATTTTGAAGGCATTCGTTCATTGGCTTTTAGCTTCCAATTTGCTATTGAGAACTCTAATACCATTCTTTTTTAAAAAATATTTTTTATTGATTTCAGAGAGAAAGGGAGAGGAAGAGAGAGAGAGAGAAACATCAATGAGAGAGAATCATTGGTTGGTTGCCTCCTGCACGACCCCTACTGGGGACCCAGCCTACAACCCCGGCATGTGCCCTGACCGGGAATTGAACCCATGACCTCCTGGTTCATAGGTTGATGCTCAACCATTTGAGCCACACTGGCTGGCCTGATACCATTCTTATCCCAGAACCTTTGTACATGATCTTCCCCTCTCCCCAGAAGATTATAGGAGAGCATAGTGAATTCAAGCTTGGACTCCAGAGTCACCTTGGGCAAATTTATTTTTTTAATATATTTTTATTGATTTCAAAGAGGGAGGGAGGGAGAGAAACATCAATGATGAGAGAGAATCATTGATCAGCTGCCTCCTGCATGCCCCACACTGAGGATCGAACCTGAAACCCAGGCATATGCCCTGCCTGGGAATGAAACTGTGACCTCCTGGTTCATTAGTCGATGCTCAACCACTGAGCCAAGCCAGCCGGGCTTGGGCAAATTTCTTAATCTCTTGGTGCCCCAGCTTCCTTATTAACAAATGGGGTTGTTGGAATTTTAAATGAGTTAATACAGATAAAACACTTAGAACAGTGCCTGACAAAGAGTATGCACTATATAAACATTTGTGATTATTATTATTGTTAGGGTCGTAATAAAGTTAATGTCTTTTCTCATTCACTATGCTGGGAATTAAGAGGTATGTGACACAACTTTTAAGTTAAAAAATTTTTTTGTATTACTCTTTGATAATTTTCTTTCTTCCATATGCTTTATTGCCTCGTCCTGGAATTCCTCTTAGATGTTGAACCTCATGGCTCACCTCTGATTTTCATTTTTTTCCCCTTCTATTGTATATCTTTTTTTGTTGTTGTTCTACTTTCTGGAAAATTTCCTGAACTGTATTTTCTTTAAAACACACACACACACACAAAAAAAAAAAAACAACCACACAACTTCACCCAAGGTTATGTTTATTGATTTTGGAGAGCGGGAGGGAGGGCGGAAAGGAGGGACAGAGCATTCATTGGTTGCCTCTTGTTTGTGCTCCAACCAGGCACTCAGCCCCCAGCCTAGGTATGTGCCTGGGCTGGAAATCAGACCCACCACCTCTCAGTGTGTGGACGATGCTCCAACCGACTGAGCAGCCCAGCCAGGGCTCAAGTTTATCTTCCAAGTCTTCTACTGAATTTTAAAATTTAGCTATATTTTTATATTCTACATGCTTTGTTCTTATCTTTTCATGGACACTTTATCTTTTATCTTTGCCTCCATTTTTTTTTCTTCCACTCCCTGTATTGTCCCTTTCCTGAATTTGTTAGCTTTGACTTCTTTAAAGTTGGAGGCTTGCCTCCAGTGGACTGCTCCTATTTAAGACTTAGCATTAAAAAGAATGTGCCTGCCGAAACCGGTTTGGCTCAGTGGATAGAGCGTGGGCCTGTGGACTCAAGGGTCCCAGGTTCGATTCCGGTCAAGGGCATGTACCTTGGTTGCGGGCACATCCCCAGTAGGGGGGTGTGCAGGAGGCAGCTGATCGATGTTTCTCTCTCATCGATGTTTCTAACTCTCTATCCTCTCTCTTCCTCTCTGTAAAAAAATCAATAAACTATATTAAAAAAAAAAAAAAAAGAATGTGCCTGAGTGAAGATGTTCAACTGGGAGACTTGCCCATACAGGGATTGTAATTGGCGGCTCCTCAAATGATTCTATTATCTTTTTTCTGGGCACATTCATTTTCTCCATGAGCAGCGATATAAGCTTCCTGCGCAGTGTTTCTAATAGCCGAGAAAGAGGTTTGGGCCCTCATTTTGCACTTTTTATTCTTCTGTTTTTGGTCAAGTCCCCTGTCCTGTGCTGTGTCTGGTGTCCCTGATTTTGCAGTATTTTTTAATTCGCATTTTCCAGGAAATAAACTTCCCTTTATCTGCCAAGCTGAGGAGCAGTCTTCTGGCTGTGGGAACCAGGGAGAAGTTTGAGAATTAAAAAAATCTAATTACCCTGAATAAACTTTCAACTTGTTTTATTTTATTTTATTTTTTTATTAATTTTTTTGTGATTAAACACACTTTTTGTTTTTATTTACCAAATTGATTGCTAAATAAAGTAGATATATTTTAAAGAATACTTTTTTTTTTTTTCAAATTATGAAAGTTGATTTAGAAAGTTACAGAGGTAGAAGAAGTGAGCCAGCTGTGCTGCGTAGGTCCAGGAAACAAGTTATAGAAGCAAAAGAGAGGCCCTTGGAACTTAGGAGAGAGAAAGGCGAAGGTAATGCACCTGTGGGGAAGAAGAGGGGGAAGGCAAAGGCATGGGTGTGCTCCCAGGAGGGAGGGGAGAGCACCTAATCTGTTTTATTTTAAATACTAGAGGCCCAGTGCACAGCATTGGTGCACTCGGGGGGCACGGGGGTCCCTCATCCAGGCCTGCACCCTATCGCAGTCCGGGAACCCTCTGGGGATGTCCCACTGAGAGGCTCCCACCACCACCTTCCAGCCCAGCAGCACTCCCCCTGTGGTTGAGCATCTGTCCCCTGGTGGTCAGTGAGCCTCAGAGTGACGGGTTGTTCCATAGTTTGGTCGATTTGCATATTACTCTTTTACTATATAGGACATTTTTATTGATTCCAGAGAGGGAGAAATAGAAACATCCATGATGAGAAGCATTGATTGGCTGCCGACCTCAGGCCCCCTATGTGGCCAAGCCTGCAACCCGGGCATGTGCCCTTGACCTGCATCGAACCTGGGACCCTTCAGTCCACAGTCTGACACTTGATCCACTGAGCCAAAGCAGCCAGGGCCAGAATCTGTTTTTATCCCCACCCTTGACCCCAGGTCCCTTAGGACCTCTGGAGCACATCTCCTCACTTCCTGTTAGTACTCCCCAACTCGGAAGGCATTCACTTTGGCTGCCTCTATTCTGCTAAGTCAGTTACCCCTCTTCCACCTACTTTTCATTTTCCAAGGACTGTTGGCACTTTTGCTATTTCCTCTCCCACCTTCTAGTCCTTGAGGTTTATGTCTGCTTTGTCCTTTGCTGTCAACTCAGGGGGACGATGCAAACCTAAATCTGGGGGTTAAATCCCCTGTCCAGGATCAGGGAAACATAAGAAAACTCTCTACTTGATCAGATTCTAAATGTATTAACTGATTCATTTGATAACACTGTAAAAGATTCAGAACTTCAAGGATTCAAACATTAGTCAAGTGACTTTTCAACAAAATGCTTTTTATTTAATTCACTAGAAATCACTTTACTGATGAAACCATCAGAAATTTTCAGCACAAAATTTAACATCTTAATGACCACCACGGCCTGGGCTCTGGGGCTTGCTCTGCCTCTCCCAGTCCTTAAAGGGGTTTAGAGGAAGAGACATCATTAACAGAGACCAGGTCAGATGGTTGCAGGTCTTCCTTTCCCAGTCATTGGACAAGCTGCTCAATTCTTGTCCAGAGCAGGAAAGAGACAGTATTTCAGAAAAGTCTAATAAAGAACCTGTCATTGCATTATAAGATCTTTCTTAACAATTTATATTTACCAACCATATTGGTCCAAATTTAGTTGCATATGTATATGCATTTCCCCCCAATTCTCAGATGGGAATTTGCTCACTTTGCTCTTGGAAAGAGGAAACAGGTTTTTGTGCTCCCCTTCCAAGCCAAAATAAAACCACCTTCCCCCAAAGTCCAAAATGATACTTCTGGCCTTGGGTGTGCAGCTTATGATGGGCTGATTCAAATCACCTAGAAAGGGCAACTGTGGGACTACTATGCAGGCAGCCTTCTTTGGAAATCTGTTCTTAAAGTCAACTCTTGAGAATCATCCATGATTGTGTCCACAGGCTGTAAGGTCCAAACAACGTCCGCTATTCCATCTCAAGAGCTAGGTTCAGAAGAGGCATTGGAATGGTCTGGAGGGACAGCTGTAGCAGTGGTCCCACGAGGTAGGACCTCAATAACCCGAGGCTTGTCGATGATGCGGGCCGTCCGGTTCCCCTTTTCCACAATGCCAACGATCCATGCCTGGTGACCCTCTCCATACTTGGAAGATTTTATTTCAGAACAAAAGCGAGCAGCCTGTTCTCTTGGCAAACAGATCAGTAACCCCCCAGAAGTTTCTGCTGAGGTTCCTTGAAGGAGCCCAAAGCGCCCACTGGCCTTGCTGATGGCGGCCATCTTGGCAATGATTGGCAGATTATGGATGACAAAGGACACCTCATTTCTCTGTTGTTTGGCAAGATTCTGAGAGTGCCCCAGGATGCCAAAGCCCGTGATATCTGTGGCCGCATGGGCATTAAATGTGTGCATTAGCCCAGCAGCAGTTCTGTTCAGGGTAGCCATATTGAACATGGCTTCCTGATAGGCCAGCTCTACCTCTTCTTTGGAGACCACCATCTTGATCTTATTCCATCTCTCAGGGTTGTCCAGCCATTGGTGGGCATTGACAGCCACTTGGGTTCCTAAGGGTTTGGTTAGCACCAGCACATCGCCAACCACTGCACTGTCGGGCATGATGAATTCATTGGGCTGACATACCACAGTGGCAACCCCACCCACGATTATCCAAGGGTTTACCACGGTCTGTCCGCCAGTCACTGCAGTCCCTCCTTCCTCGGCAGCATCCCGAAAGCCTTTGACCAGGAGCGGGGTTATCTTCTCTCGTTCCTCCTCAGTCATACTCTGGCTGACGCTGAGTAACATCAACATGTTGTCGCATTCGGTGATGCCCATGGCATAGAGGTCGCTCAGCACGTTGGCACAAGCTATGCGCCCCATCATGTAGGGATCTTCCACCAAGGGGTAAAAGAAGTCCGTGGTCTGCACCAGTGACAGGCCTCCGTGCCTCAGGGGGATGACGCAGGAGTCCATCCCAATGCCCAGGGCTGGGAAGGCTGGGCTGGGCTCCGCCAGGACCTGCAGGCCGGCTTCCTGGGCCACCTCTTCATGGCCTCCGCCCAGGCCCCGGCCCAGCGGGGGCCGCTCGTCGGGCCGCGTCAGTCCCGCCAGGAGTTTGAGCAGCGTCTCCTGGGGGACCTTGCAGCCTCAGCCCTTCATGCCGGAGAAGCCCGTCAGCCGCCAGCTCGGGCTGAGCCCCAACGCCTGGGGCTCGAAGGGCCGGTAGCCCGGGAAGCCGTGACCCAGAGACAAGCCCGCCAGACCCGCCGAACCTGCCGCCGCCGCCGCCGCCATCGCCTCCCCACTGGCACCCGTCGCCGCGGGGTCTGCCATCTCGCCTACCCGGCCGGGAGCGGAGAGGAGCAGGAGAGGTCGCCTTTATTTCCTACTCCAGCGACGGTGGACGAACAGCCGGCTGTGACCGCGGCGACTGTAACCGGCACGACTCGCGCCGCGGAACTGCAAGCACGCCGCCGCGCGGTCCGCCTCCCTGCGGGCGGGGCTCTGCTGATTGACAGCTCTTTCCTCCAATAACCACCGTGGCACCCAGCGGCGGGCCTCCTAGGTCCGAAAGACGGACGTATTACAAACCGACCTCCAACTTGCGAACTTGGTGGCGGCTGCTTTCCGGAGCGGAGCCTGCTTCGCTGCCCTCGCTGCGATTTGAATGAACTCTCGCCCGTGGCTGGCGGAACTCGCCCCCCTGGAGGCGGTGTACCAAGTACAGCCTGTGGACGCCGGGAAGGCCGCTAGCTTGGCAAACTCAGGGTCCAAGGGTCGCTTGACAGCGCACACGATCAATCCAGGGTAGGAAAAATAACCCGTGGAAAAAATCGGAAAGAATGATAAGAAATCGGACAGGCAAACTGCTGCATAAGAATAATGCAAGGTTTCAAAGGACTTTAACGAATTTGAGGACTCCAGACACCGGCATGGGTTCTGGTGCCCTTTCCACCACCAACTCTGTTTGAGTCTCTCTGTCTCTCTCTGTCTCTCTCTGTCTCTGTCTCTCTCTCTCTCTCTCTCTCTCTCTCTCTCTCTCTCTCTCTCTCTTTCTCTCTCGGCATCAGTTGACTCATCCAGACAACACAGCCGCTCACCTACTTTTCTCTTCTGAAGTTTCTGTATCCTCTAAGTTAATAGATGCAAGAATCTATGCTGTAGCCATGAAGGGTCGTTTGCCCGTGTCTATTAAAGTTATAACTGCACAGAATACCTTTGGCCCAGCAGTTCCAGTTCTAGAACTTGATCCTACAGATGTCACCAGCCCGAATGGAAAATAATACGTTATTGCTGTGCTGTTTATAATATCAACATACTGGAAACAACTTAAATGTTTATCCATTATGATTAAAATAAATTGATATCCTATATAATAAAGAGGTAATATGCAAATTGACTATCACTCCAACACACAAGTTGGCTGCCCTCATGTGGACACAAGATGGCCACCTCCATGAGGACACAAGATGGCCACCACAAGATAGCCACCACAAGATGGCCACCACAAGATGGCCAGCAGGGGAGGGCAGTTGTGGGTGATCAGGCCTGCAGGGGAGCGCAGTTGGGGGGACCAGGTCAGCAGGGGAGAGCATTTAGGATTGACCAGGCTGGCAGGAGAGGGTACTTCGGCATGACTGGGCTTGCAGGGGAGGGCAGTTAGGGGCAATCGGGCTGGCAGGAGAGCAGTTAGGCATCAATCAGGTTGGCAGGGGAGTGGTTAGGGGGTGATCAGACTGGCAGGCCAAAGCAGTTATGGGCAATCAGGCAGGCAGGTGAGCAGTTGGGAGCCAGCATTCCTGGATTGTGAGAGGGAGGTCCAACTGCCCGTTTAGGCCTGACCACAAACGAGCAGTTGGACTTCCCTCAAGGGGTCCTAGATTTGAGAGTGTGCAGGCTGGGCTGAGGGACACCCCCTGCCCCACCATGCACGAATTTTGTGCACCGGGCCTCTAGTATTTATATAATAAGCTACCAAGCAACTGTAAAAAAAGGATGAGAAATCATTGATGTAATTATATTGCTAATAGTTACAGTTCTAATAGGCACAGTTCTAAATCTTTACCTATATTAACTTATTTAATTCTCATGAAATCTTTTGAGAACGATTAAATGACCTATTCAAGGTTACAGGCAGCGTAGAGTGGAGCAGTATATGCATCCAATCTGCTCCAGAGACCACCAGGTTATGTGCCTGTGATGTTTGTTAAGTAAGCAAACTTCAGAACTGTACGTGTAGAATACTACTATTTGTTGTAAGAGGGAGAACTATATGCAACAGCATATTTCTGGAACTGTTAATATTGATTGCCTCTGGGAAAGGAATGAAATGCTTAGAGGATGCGAGATTTTTCAGTGTATTGCCTTTTTGTTTCTTTAACATTTAAAAATAACGTTTTTAAACATTTTAATGTATTACATACTTTTAAAAAACATCAGTGAGAGAGAATCATTGATCGGCTGCCTCCTGCATGCACCTTACTGGGGATCGAGCACACAACCCAGGCATGTGCTCTGGTCCGGAATTGAACCCTGGACCCTTCATTCCACAGGTCAACGCTCTATCCACTGAGCAAACCGGCTAGGGCAATGATAAAAACTTTTTAAAGCCTGGTCAGGGTGGCTCAGTGGTTGACCATCTGCCTATGAACCAAAAGGTCACGGTTTGATTCCGGGTCAGGGCACATGCCTGGGTGGAGGGCTCCATTCCCAGTAGGGGGCATGCAGGAGGCAGCTGATCCATGATTCTCTCTCATCATTGATGTTTCTATCTCTCTCTCCCTCTCCCTTCCTCTCTGAAATCAATAAGAAAATATTTTTAAAAAACGTTTTAAATGGTAAGAGTGAATGAATAACAAAAATTTAGCGTAAGGGTTACTGGGCTATGTTAAATTCTGTTCCTTGAACTGGGTGGTGTTGCACAGTGTTCTTAAAACCATACACATTTATTTTCCCACACTTTTTTGTAAGCTGTATTTAAACAATAAAAAAAGAAGCATACTATATTTCAGAATAAAAATACAAAAAGAATAAGGTCATGAAAAAGCAATAGATACAGAAACAAAAGACCTTTGGGTTTTGTCTGACCTTTGAATTTGCTCCCATTGAGCTGTCTGGCCTTGAGGAAGTTATATAATCTCTCTTTCTCTTTTTTTTTAGAAATTTTGTTGTTGTTAATCCTCACCCGAGAATCTTTTTCCATTTATTTTTGTTTGTTTTGTTTCAGAGAGTGGAAGAGAGGGCAAGAGACAGAGAGAAACATGGATGTGAGAGAGACACATCCACTAGTTGCCTCCCGCACACCCCTTGACCAGGGCTGGGGATCAAGGCTGCAACTGAGTTATGTGCCCTTGATCACATTCGAACCCAGGACCCTTCAGTCCACAGCCTGACGCTCTCTCCACTGAGCCAAACCAGCTAGGGCTATCTAACCTCTTTACATGCTAGTTTCCACTTCTGTAAAATGAGAGTCATAATCTCTGCTTAGAATCTTGTGAAGGGATCATATGAAACCTCAACTACCAAACGTTGTTTGCAAAATGTTCAGCATATTGTACATGTGAAGGATCCGCACGTCACTAAACAGAAACAAAAAACATTCTATTCCGCCTGTCATCACCTCACCTGGGTTAATAAGTGACTAGATAAGTTTGTTCCTGGTTATTTCTTTGGACTTTCCCCTTTGGACTGTTCCCTCTCAGCATTTAGCACAATTTGTAATTATTTTTTCTTCTAAGTTTTTATTATCATGACTTTTTTTTTTTTACTTTTATTGGTTGTTTTTTTTTTAATCTTTATTGATCAGATTATTACAGTTGTTCCTCTTTTTTTCCCTCCATAGCTCCCCTTCACCCAGTTCCCACCCCACCCTCTGCCCTTACCCCTCACCCCCACTGTCCTCTTCCATAGGTGTATGATTTTTGTTCAGTCTCTTCCCTCACCCCCCACTCCCTTTTCCCCTCGAGGATTGTCAGTCCACTCCCTTTCTATACCCCTGATTCTATTATATTCACCAGATTATTCTGTTCATCAGATTTTTTATTCACTTGATTTTTAGATTCACTTGTTGATAAATATGTATTTGTTGTTCATAATTTTTCTCTTTACCTTTTTCTTCTTCTTCCTCTTCTTAAAGAATACCTTTCAGCATTTCATAAAATGCTGGTTTGGTGGTGATGAACTCCTTTAGCTTTTTCTTATCTGTGAAGCTCTTTATCTGACCTTCAATTCTGAATGATAGCTTTGCTGGGTAGAGTAATCTTGGTTGTAGGTTCTTGCTATTCATCACTTTGAATATTTCTTGCTACTCCTGTCTGGCCTGCATAGTTTCTGTTGAGAAATCAGCTGACAATCGTATGGGTGCTCCCTTGTAGGTAACTAACTGTTTTTCTCTTGCTGCTTTTAAGATTCTCTCTTTGTCTTTTGCTCTTGGCATTTTAATTATGATGTGTCTTGATGTGGTCCTCTTTGGATCCCTCTTGTTTGGGGTTCTGTGCACTTTCTGGACTTGTAAGTCTATTTCTTTCACCAGGTGGGGGAAGTTTTCTGTCATTATTTCTTCAAATAGGTTTTCAGTATCTTGCTCTCTCTCTTCTTCTGTCACCCCCATAATTCTGATGTTGGTATGCTTGAAGTTGTCCCAGAGGCTCCTTACACTATCTTCATATTTTTGGATTCTTTTTTCTTTTTGCTTTTCCGGTTAGGTGTTTTTTGCTTCTTTGTATTTCAAAACTTTGACTTGATTCTTGCGATCCTCTAGTCTGCTGTTGGATCTCTATATATTATTTTTTATTTCAATCAGTGTATGCTTAATTTCTAGTTGGTCCTTTTTCATATCCTCGAGGGTCTCACTAAATTTATTGGCCTTTTTTAAAAAATATATATTTTATTGATTTTTTTTACAGAGAGGAAGGGAGAGGGACAGAGATTTAGAAACATCGATGAGAGAGAAACATCGATCAGCTGCCTCCTGCACCCCCCCCAGTGGGGATGTGCCCGCAACCAAGGCACATGCCCTTGACCGGAATCGAACCCAGGACCCTTGAGTCCGCAGGCCGATGCTCTATCCACTGAGCCAAACCAGTTTCGGCTATCGGCCTTTTCTAGAAAATTCTTGGAAAACCTTATAACTGTGGTTTTGAACTCTATATCCAGTCGTTTGCTTTCCTCCATTTCTTTCATTTGTGACCTGTTTCTTTGTCTCCACATTTTGGCTGCTTCCCTGAGTTGATAGAGTGGCTTTGTGTGCTAGGTGTCCTATAGGGCCCAGTGGCTCAGCCTCCCCAGTTACCTGAGGTGGACACTCTTGGTGCACCCCTTTGTGGGCTGTGTGCACAGTCTTGTTGTAGTTAAGCCTTGATTGTTGTTGGTATCACTGGAAGGAATTGACCTCCAGGCCAATTGGCTGTGAGGATCAGCTGTGTCTACAATGGGAGAACTTCTGTGCTGGAGACACCCTTATGAGGCAAGACTTGCTTCAGTGGGGCTTTGGTGCTCACTGAGTCTGCCCCCTGAGTGTATCCCTTATGGATCTGAGGAGTTGTAATCTGGATGGTCCTACTCTGACCCCTGGGTACACTGGCTCTTGGATGTCCAAGGAGGTGCTAATTTAGCCTCTGCATGAGGCCACCCAGCAGGAGCTACGGAGAGATCTGCAGATCCCTCTTCTTTGTTTGGGTTTTGGAGGTGCTCAGATGAGGCCCAGCTGTGAAGCAATGCAAGCTTCTGTGGGGCCTTGGGCCTTCTTTTGGATGTTCTGGGTCTCACTGACTCAGCTGCAGTTTGTTAGGTAAGTTTAGATTTCAAAGGACCCGGCCATTCATATGCAAAAGCCTCTGCACTCAGCTTGGTTGGAGTGGAGTCTCAGGGTGGAGCAAACAGCAATGGCTGACTGTCATCCTGGCCCCAAGAGGCCCCCGGGTCTCAGTGTCCCGCGGTAATCGCTGCAAGCACCTCTGAGAGAAAGCCGCCCTCGAGTTCCGCCTGCTGCCAGACAGTCCAGTTTCTCCCCATATGAGTCTGGGTCCCCAGAGTCTCGCCCGGAACTGGAGTTCAGAGCAGTCGGGAGCTTTGTCTCCCTGCAGATTGAAAAAGCCAGCCGCATACTCAGTTGCCAGCCCTCTCTGCGTGCACGCGCGTTCCTCCGTACCTCTGCCTTTACTTCCGCAGCTCTTCTTGAGTCTCAGTGTGCTTTTCTCTTCCCTTCTAGTTGTAGAATTTCCACTTAGCCAGCCTTCCTGTGGTTCTGGATGATGTCCGTTTTGTCTTTTAGTTGTAGTTTTGAAGTGGTTGTGCGCGGCAGCAAGTTCAGGTGTTTACCTATGCCGCCATCTTGGTTTCCCCCCTTTACTTTTTAAAAAATATATATTTTTATTGATTTCAGAGAGAAGGGAGAGGGAGAGAGAGATAGAAACATCCATGATGAGAGAGAATTATTGATTGGTTGCCTCCTGCACACTCCCTACTGGAGATGGAGCCCACAACCTGGGCATGTGCCCTTGACCAGGATCGAACCCGGGACCCTTTTAGTCTGCAGGCTGACGCTCTATCCACCAGCCAAACTGACTAGGGCTATTATCATCACTTTTTAAAAATAAGCATCCATATCAGTGTGGACAATGAGGCTGGGGGCAGAGGGGAGGGGAAGGGAGGGCAAGGCGTGGAGTAGGAATTCTCTATTGGTAGTAAAGCTCTAGGTTCATTCCATTGAGGATTTCATCTCCAATTTGTAATTCCTTTTTTAAAAAATCCTCACCTGAGGATATTTTCCCATTGATTTTTAGAGAGAGTGGAAAGGAGAGGGAGAGACACACAGAGAGAGAAATATCGATGTGACATCAATTGTTTGCCTCCTGCATTCACCCCACCCATGGTCCGGAGCCTGCAACCAAGGTACATGCTCTTGATCAGAATTGAACCCAGGACCCTTCAGTCCGCAGGCCGACACTCTATCCACTGAGCCAAACCGGCTAGGGCCAATTTGTAATTCTTTATGCATGTAATTACACCATGACTATCTGTTTGCCTCACTAGTCTGTCAGAGCCACAGGGCAGGGACTGCCTTTTTTCTCCACCCTGGTTTTCCTAGCACTTTACACGGCAGTAACATTTGTTGAATAAATACAGCATTTTATACAATACACTTTGCTGAGCACATATGATTTGCCCAGGCAAGGTGCTGAGCATTTCACACTTACATACCTGCTCATAGCAGCCACAGGAAATTAGTATTATTATTATTTCCATTTTACAGATGAGAAAACTGAGGTTCCAGATGGGTTAAGTCTTGCACAATGTCACCATCTGGAAATCAACCTGTGAAAATGCAGACCCAGGTCTGTTTGAACTGAAGGCTGCTATTCGACCCTCCGTCCTGGGGGCCCACTGGGTAATTTCAATAACCCGCACCAGGCCGCTTGAGGAAGCAGGACGCTTTTAGGGGAAGGTTTTTATTCATATAGTTCCCTATTGCTTCTACTTGGAAGCAATGTTCACTTGGGCCAGTGCAAAACAAGTCATGAATTTGTCTTGGCCGATGACCAACCCACTGGGCACAGAACAAGTTCATGTGCAGGCAATTCACGTGGGACTCTTGAGGGTGATTTTTGTGACAGTGTCATGGACATTTGAAAGCGTCCATTTAAACAAATATTTTTCTTGCCCTAGCTGGTTTGGCTCAGTGTATAGAGCATCAGCCTGCAGACTGAAGGGTCCCAGGTTCGAATCTAGTCAATGGCACATGCCCGGGTTGCTGGATTGATCCCCAGTAGGGGGCGTGGAGGAGGCAGCCAATCAATGATTCTCTCTCATCATTGATGTTTCTATCTCTCTCTGCCTCTCTGAAATCAATAAAAATGTATTTTAAAAAATATGTAATAATTAAAACATCTTTTTCTTATTTATTTATTTTTTTTTTACTGAGAGATCCATTAATCTAAATTTACCATTTGGATTAAAGTGTGTAGGTCAAAGATTGCAAAGGTAAAAACCTGGAGGTGAGGTTGGGAGAACAGGCAAAGGAGAAGCAAGAGAAGATCTGAGTACCAGTCCTCATTTGTTTTCCACAGACAACAAAAACATTGGGGCGAGGCTATTAAAGTTTATTCCCCACTGTGATAATAATTTAGAATTATAACACTACACTTTAAGGTTCAGTACACTTTTTTCCAATTAAACATTTATTCTTCATTATAGTTTACACACATATTATATTAGTTTCAGCTCTACAACTAGTGATTCAACATTTATATACCTTACAAAGTGATCACTGCAATAAATCTAGGAACTATCTGTCACCAAACAGAGGTATTACAATAATATTATGACCTCATGGCTAGGTGGGCCAGGACATTCTAAATTTCTAAAAAATTCTATTCCCTATACTGTACATCACATCCCTGTGACTTATTTTATAATTGGAAATTTGTATTTTTTTTTCAAACTTTTAAAAAATATATTTCTTTATTGATTTCAGAGAGGAAGGGAGAAGGAGAGATAGAAACATCAATGATGAGAGGGAATCATTGATGGGCTGCCTCCTGCACAACCCCCACTGGGGATCGAGCCTGAAACCCAGGCATGTGCCCTTGGCCAGAATCAAACCTGGGACCCTCCAGTCCACAGGCCGATGCTCTATCCACTGAGCCAAGCTGGCTAGAGCAGAAATTTGTATTTCTTAATCCCCGCCCCCTTTTCTACCCAATCCCCCATCTCCTACCTCTGGCACCATCAGTTTGTTCTATCAGTTTGTTTCTGTTTCACTTTACTTGTTTTTGTTTTTTAAATTCCACATATAAGAGAAATCATATGGTATTTGTATTTCTCTGTCCAATACTTATTTCAGTTAGTATAATACTCTCTAGGTCCATACATATTGTCACCAATGGAAAGATTTTATTCTTTTTTATAGCAGAATAATAAAGTATTTATGAATAGGTATGTACTTATTGCCATTTTATTGTTTCTGTGGATTTTTTTTTGTTTTTTTGTAGTTCTTCTCTGTTCTTTTCTTCTTTTCTTGCCCTCTTTTCTGGTACAGTGATGACTTTCTTTAGTGATTTGCTTAGGTTCCTTTTTCTTTATTATTTTTTTTGTATATCTATTATAGGTTTTGATTTGCATAACATTTATATATAAGAATCTATAGCCTTGGTTGGGTAGCTCAGTTGGTTGCAGCATTGTCTCAATGTGCCAAGGTTTTGGGTTCAATTCCCCAGTCAGGGCACATACAAGAATCAACCAATGAATGCATAAATAAGTGGAAAAACAAATTGATGTTTCTCTCTTTTCTTCTCTCTCTAAAATCAATACATAATTTTTTTTAAAATCTCTTTTTAAAAAGCTATATTTATAGCAACCTATTTTAAGTTGATGGTCACTTAAGTTCGAATGCATTCTAAAAGCACTACTTTTAGGTTGCCTGGGTTGTAAAAAAAACCAAAAAGCACTATTTTTAAAAAAATATTTTATTGATTTTTTACAGAGAGGAAGGGAGAGAGATAGTTAGAAACATCGATGAGAGAGAAACAACGATCAGCTGCCTCCTGCACACCCGCCACTGGGATATAACCGCAACCAAGGTACATGCCCTTGACTGGAATTGAACCTGGGACCCTTCAGTCCGCAGGCTGATGCTCTATCCACTGAGCCAAACCGGTTTCGGCACACTATTTTTTTTATAATTCACCCCCAACATTTGTTTTTGACATCACATTTTACATCTTTATGTGTTTATTTTTTAATATCTCTTTTTATTCTCACTGAGTTCATCTATTCTTCTTGCATGTTCATTGAGCATGCAAGAGACAATTCATTACTATAGTTACACATGCTCTTACTACTTTTGTCTTTTGACCTTCATACTAGCTTTATAATTGGTTGATCCACTACAATTACTGAATTTTTGCCTTTATTAATGTGATTTTTCTTTCCTATATTTTCTTTTTTTTAAATATATTTTATTGATTTTTTACAGAGAGGAAGAGAGAGGGATAGAGAGCCAGAAACATCGATGAGAGAGAAACATCGATCAGCTGCCTCTTGCACACCCCCTACTGGGGATGTGCCCGCAACCAAGGTACATGCCTTGACCGGAATCGAACCCAGGACCCTTGAGTCCGCAGGCCGACGCTCTATCCACTGAGCCAAACTGGTTTCGGCTCCTATATTTTCTTATTTTTAGTTTTGGCCTTTTATTTTTTAGTTAAAAAATATCTCTTTAACATTTTGTTTTGTTAATCTTCACCCAAGGATATTTTTTCCATTGATTTATTTATTTATTTTTAGAGAGAGTGGAAGGGTGGGTGGGGCGGTTTGGAGAGAGACAGAAAAACATAGATGTGAGAGAGACACATCGATTGGTTGCCTCTAGCAAGCACCCTGATCAGGCCCAGGGACCAAACCTGCAACCCAGGTATTTGCCCTTGTCTGAGACTTGAACCCACAACCCTTCCATGTATGGGCTCCAACCACTGAGCACACCAGCCAGGCTCTTTAACTTTTCTTTTAATGCTGGTTCAATGGTGATGAACTCCTTTAGCTTTTGCTTTTCTGGAAATTATCTCTTTTTCAATTTTGAGTAACTTTGCTGCATAGAGTATTCTTGGTTGTAGGTTTTTCCTTTTGTCATTTTTTTTTTTAATATTTTATTGATTTTTTTACAGACAGAAAGGGAGAGGGATAGAGAGTTAGAAACATCAATGAGAGAGAAACATCGACCAGCTGCCTCCTGCACACCCCCCACTGGGGATGTACCCGCAACCAAGGAACATGCCCTTGACCGGAATCGAACCTGGGACCTTTCAGTCCGCAGGCCGACACTCTATCCACTGAGCCAAACCGGTTTTGGCGTTTTTGTCATTTTTAATATATGATGCCATTCACTTCTGACCTGCAAAGTTTTTACTAAAAAATCAACTAATAATCTTATGCAGGAATTACTTGTATACAAATAGCTGCTTTTCTCTTGCTTCTTTTAAGATTCTTTAACTTTTAGCATTTTAATTAGAATGTGTCTTGGTGTGGGCCTCTTTGGATTCATCTTGTTTGGGACTCTCTGTGCTTCCTGGATTGGATATGTTTGCTTCATCAGGTTGGGGAAGTTTTGCCATAATTTCTTTTCTTTTCTTTTTTTTAAAATGTATTTTTAAAATTGATTTCAAAGAGGAAGGGAGAGGGAGAGAGAGATAGAAACATCAATGATGAGACAGAATCATTGATTGTCTGCCTCCTGCATGCCCCACACTGGGGATTGAGCCCGCAACCCGGGCATGTGCCCTGACCGGGACTCAAACTGTGACCTCCTGGTTCATAGGTCGAAGCTCAGCCACTGAGCCATGCCAGCTGGACCATAATTTCTTTAAATAGGTTTTCTGCACCCTAACTGGTTTGGCTCAGTGGATAGAGTGTTGGCCTGTGGAACAAAGGGTCCCAGATTCGATTCCAGTCAAGGGCATGTACCTTGGTTGCTGGCTCCTCCCCGGCCCAGGCCCTGGTTGGGGTTTGTGCAGGAGGCAACCAATTGATGTGTTTCTCTCACATCAATGTTTCTCTCTGTCTTTCCCTCTCTCTTCCACTGTCCCTAAAAATCAATGGAAAAATATCCTTGGGTTAGGATTAAAAATAAATAAATAAATAAATAAATAAATAATAAATAAATAAATAGGTTTTCTGTCTTTTTTTCTCTCTCTTCTCCTTTTGGGACCCCTTTGATTTAAATGTTCTCTCCACTAATATTAGCAACGAATATTTTAGCAGCTGATTGCTATGTCATTAGTCTTGTACTGACTTGTTTGGTGTGTGTAACAGGAAATATTTCACTTTTAGAGAACAAGAAAAAAAGCTTTATTTGTTTTTTGTTTTGTTTTGTTTGCTTGTTTGTTTTGTGTTGTTGTTGTTTTTTTGGTGGCCTGTACAGGGGGAAATAGCTTTATTTGTGTTACACTTATCAATTTATGCAGTTATTCAGTGTCTGGTAAGTTAATGTTCAAGAAAAAATATTAATTTTCATTAAAATGTTCTATTATTTTATGTTAACGATGACTCATTTATTTCAGCCCTTTGTATTCAGCATGTCTCTATTGAAATAAACCTACGTTTCTATGAAAATTGAAACTTTTGATTTTTGCAGCCCACATAAACTTAAACCTTGTTTATTTGGCCCAAGTTAGCCTTTGAGTTTGACATGCTTACTATAGGGTATTTTTAAAATTTTAGTTATTGTATTCTTCAGTTAATGATTGGTTCTTTTTAATATCTCTTTTTGTTCTTACTGAGTTCATCTATTCTTCTTGCATGTTCATTGAGCACCCTTAAAACTTGTGTTTTGAGCTCTTTATCTGGTAGATTCCTTGTCTTTGTTTCATTTACTTCTTTTTTCTGGGGTTTTGTCCCGGTTGTCCTGGTCTTTTGTTTGGAACATATTTTTCTGTTCCTTATTTTTGCTGTCTCTCTGTGTTTGTTTCTATGAATTAGGTGAAACAGCAACCTCAGCTGGTCTTGAGGAGTGGCCTTGTGTAGGAGCTTCCCCTCTGTGGACTCATGTGCTGTGTGCTGGGTCTGTTTGGCAGGCCAGCTGGAGGTGGAACTGGAGCTGGCATGGACCACAGGGAGACATGGGGGAAAGCCAGGTGAGAGCTGGAGTGGGCAAGTACCTATGGAGTCTCTGTGGCAGGCCTTGTTCAGGCTGCCTTGGCAGGCTGGTTGGGGCTGCAGTTGAAGACAGCTCAGTCCATAGAATCTGGAGCTGATGTGGGCCAGGGGGAGTCCCAGGGACAAGCTATGGAGCTGGTACGGGCCTGAGGCCTAGTGCTCATACTGACTGCATTGACCAACTGGCCAGAGCACCTCAATTGTGCTACTGCCTGTGTGATCAAGGGGGAGAGCAAGGGCCACAAATGACACTTCCCAGTGCCTCTGACACAGGAGAGCATTCCTGCAGTCCCTCCCGTTTGGCAGATGCTCTAGGCTTAGTAAGGCTTTCCTTTCCAGATAGTCTAGGTACCCTTTAAGTCACTGTTTATTTGTGCTTTTGTTGTTGTTTTTTAGATAGATTTTTACTGATTTCAGAGAGGAAGGGAGAGGGAGAGAGATATAGAAACATCAGTGGTGAGAGAGAGTCATTGATTGGCTGCCTCCTGCACGCCCCACACTGGGAATCGAGCCTGCAACCGGGGCCTGTGCTCCAACTGGGAATGGAGCAGTGACATCTCCGTTCATAGGTCGATGCTCAACCACTGAGCCACGCCGGCCGGACCTGTTTGCTTTGACTGTGCCCTGAGCCTTTGAGTCTGCGAGCACGCCCTTCAATGATCCCTGTCAACAGCGGGGCAGAGTGTTGGGTGGGGTTCCCATGGTACTCTATCTCTGTCTGCTACCATTTCTTAAGTCGTCTCTCTTTCTCATTTGTGGTGCAGAAGCTGTTCAGTCAGCCTTCAGACTTCTCCAGGGGCATTGCTCTGTCTGAAGATGTAAATGTGATGTGTTTATGGGAGGAGGTGAGTTCAGGTCTTACTACACCCCCATCTTGGACCAAAACTAACACGTTTAAAAATGGTCTTTACTGTGGTAAAATACACACTCAGTATATTTTCAGTACACTGAAAATACTTCAGTAAGTTCAGTACACTTTTGATTAATTGTTGTCATTGTAGAAAAATCACAAAGTGCAGCTTAGTAAGAAGGAAGTTGAAATAACTTGAAATCCCTCCTCCCAGACAGAAATAATTATTAACACCTTAGCTAAGCATATTTTAGTTTTCTTCATGTACATGGAGGGCCACCACCTCATACTGAACTCCAGGGGGCACCCTGTCACTCCCACCACACTGTGTTAAGCAGTGGACTGTGTGCTTTGTGTACTACGTATACATTTAAAAAACAAACAAAAGCAAAACAAAAATGGGATCATCTCGTGTTTTTTTTTTTTCTAGTAAGAATGCATGCACCCCTATGTTAATAGCAGCACAATTTACAATAGCTAAGATCTGAAACAGCCCAAGTGCCCATCAGTAGACGAGTGGGTAAAAAAGTGGTGGTACAGTTACACCATGGAATACTATGCATCAATAAAAAAGAAGGATCTCTTACTCTTTGAGACAGCATGGAAGGACCTGGAGAGTATTATGTTAAGGGAAATAAGCCAGTGAGAGAAAGATAGGTATCACATGATCTCACTCATATGTGGAATCTAATGAACAAGATAGATCCAGAGACATAGAGGCATGGAACAGACTGCAGAATCTCAGAGGGAAGGCAGGGGTGGGAAGAGATCAACCAAAGACCTTATAGGCATATATGCATAACCCATGGACACAGACAATAGGGTGGTGAAGGCCTGGGACAGGGACAGGGGCGGGGGCGGGCTAGAAGAGGTCAATGGTGGTGGGGGGCGGGTGGGGGGAATGGACATACGTAATACTTTCAACAATAAAGATTTTTTAAAAAAAAAAAGAAAACAATGTCACTAGACCAGAAAAAAAGAAATAAATAAAATAATGGCTGAAAAATATCTGGATCTAATAGATGCTCAACACCCTCCCTGGTTCATTCACGAGTATTTGTGAAAGGACCTCCTTTGTGCCAATCACTGCACTAGATACTGGAGCTATAGCAATGAACAGAACAGACAAAAATCCCTGTCCTCATGGAGCTGACATCCTAGTGGAGATAGCAATCGCCATAAAGAACCATTTGTTAGTTAGGGATAGCTACTAAGGAGAAAAAATAAAGTCTGCAGAAGGAGGGTCAGAATGTGTATTGTGTGATTGTGGCCAGATAAGGCCTGACTGAAAAGATGACTTTGAAGTAAAGGACTAGGAGAGAAATAATGCAGAAAGAGTCTGAGGCAGGGGTATGCCTAGGGTGTTCTAAGAGCAACAAGGAGGCCAGGGTGATGGTGAGCAATCAGAGGAGAGAGGAATGTAGGAATGATGTGGCACAGGGCGGGAAGGTAGCACAGGATGTAGGGCCTCATAGGTCATGGTAGGACTGACCTTGCTATAGCTTTTCATCTGCCCTCTAACCCCAGAGGTCCAAAACCTGTCCAGTTAGTCTGAGACTCCACCACTCTGGCCCAACATCCAGGTCAGTGTCCCCATTGCTGGTTCCTGACCTGGGCCTGACACAAGCCAGGCACGGTCCGGAGTTCCCAACCCTCCCCTCCCCTAGGCTGTCCCATGGGCCTTCAGCAATAGGCTCTGCCTCAGAATACTTGAGAAATAACACCCATGGCCACATCCCAAGTGGCAGGAAGCTTCAGCTTTGTATCTGGGGTAAATGTGAGAAGCCTTGGTGAATCACCTCTTGTCATAAGAACAAGAGAGAGAGAAGGAGAGAGAGAGACTCAGAGTAATGACAGAAGTCAGAGGAAGGAGGATTCGGAGCTACAGACAGGGAATGAGAGGGTGGTTTAAAGGTGGTGAGGGAGAAAGTGATGCGATAATCTGGGGGAACAGTATTCCAGGCAGAGAAACACCCATGGCAAAGGACTTGAGATGAAGCAAGCCTTGTGTGTTAGCGGAACTGAAAGGAGGCCAGTATGGCTTGTGACATGTGGTGAGGGAGAGAGCAGGAGGAGGTGATGTGAGGGAGGAAATGAAAGGCCAGATGTGTGTAGAGGGCACTGTAAGGCCTTTGGATTTGGCTCTGGGTAAGATAGGAGCCATCAGAAAGTTCAGACCAGAAGAGTGACATGGCTGTTGAGTGAGGTCAGATGGGATGGGGAGTAGATGCAGACAGACAGCGAGGGGGCTCCTGCAAAAACCCAGAGGAGAGAACATGGTGGCTTGTATGAGGTGTTACATTGGAGATAGTAAGAGGTGATAAGATTCTGGCTTTTTTTTTTTGAAGGTAGAGCCAACTAATTTCCTGATGGGTTGGGTGCAAGATCTCATGGGTCATATGAAGGATTTTTGGACTTTTTATCCTAAAAGAGAAGCCACAGGATTGGTTTTAAGCAAGGGGGTGACATGGTTGTATTTGTGTTTTTGAAAGATCATTTTGGCCTGGCCAGTGTGGCTCAGTGGTTGATCATGGACCCATGAACCAGGAGGTCAAGGTTTGATTCCTAGTCAGGGCACATGCCTGGGTTACAAGCTTGATCTCCAGTAGAGGGCGTGTAGGAGGCAGCTGATCAGTGATTCTCATCATTGATGTTTCTATCTCCCTCTCCCTCTCCTTTCCTCTCTGAAATCAGTAAAAAAACAAACAAAAAAACTACACTAATAAAAGAGAAAGATGCAAATTGACCGTACCTTCATGACGCCCACCAGCCAATCAGGCGTGGGTATGCAAATTAACCCAACAAAGATGGTGGGTTAATTTGCATATACAGGCGCCAAACGACCGGGAACGGGGCAGGACACTTGGCTCTGGGCCGAAGCGAAGGCAGAAAGGCGGCTCCGGCTAGAGCAAAGTCGGTGCCAGCAGCCAGGGGAAAGAAGGCCCATTCTTGCACGAATCTTCATGCATAGGGCCTCTAATATATAAATATATATATATATATGACCATCTGGCTGCTAGGAGGAGAATAGATGGGAGGAGTAGGATGCAGCAGAGAATCAGGAAGGTGGTGGCTTAAGCTAGGATGGAGTAGGGTGGAGGGGAAACAGAAAGCAGTGCAGTTCTCCCAGCTCTGGGCCTTTGCACAGGATGCTCTCAATCACCTGAAAGTCCTTTATTCCCACCAAACAGTATTATCTTCAAGGCTCCAGGAAGTCACTCCCCTGTGATCCCATAACCATGGGATTTACTCTGTTCTAGCATGTGTCATGCAAGGTTTTCTCTGACACCTGTGAGCTTCTCATAGCTGGTCTCCATAGCCCAAGGCCCAGTATGGGATCTGGTGCAGAAAAGGCCTAGGGAGCATTTGTGGAATGAGTAATTGGAAAGAATGTGAATGAGGGAAGAGATCAATACCCTGATAGAGCTCAAAAAGCACTGCAAATCCTTTATTATTAGTTTTTCTGTACTTTTAAAAAATATATTTTTATTGATTTCAGAGAGGAAGGGAGAGGGCGAGAGAGCTAGAAACATCAATGATGAGAATCATTGATTGTCAGCCTCCTGCACGCCCCCTACTGGGGATCAAGCTTGCAACCTGGGCATGTGCCCTTGACCAGAATCGAACCTGGGACACTTCAGTCCCCAGGCCGATGCTCTATCCGCTGGGGCTTTAAATATGTTTTTTTATTGATTTTTAGAGAGAGGAAGTGAGAGGGATAGAAAGAGAGAAACATTGATCGTTGCCTCCTGCACACCCCTTACTAGGGATCAAGCCGACAATTTGGGCATGTGCCCTGAGCCACATGGGCTGGGCTTTCTGTGCTCTTTAGAAATAAATTCAAACACTACAGATATATATTATAGTATGAAAGCCCCCCTCCCCAACCTCATCCTCTATACTCTAGAGATAACTCAAGACATCTCTACAGTCTAGAAATAACTATGCAGAATTTAGTAAAATTCTCCTCCATCTGTTTTAATATGTAGACTACAATAATAAAATGTTTAAGAGGCAGAGATGTGGGACAGAAAGACTGCCTGCTTAGCAGACAAACAAGATGTAACACACACAGTTTTGTAATTTGTTTTTTATAAAAAATTATTTATTGATTTAAGAGAGAGAGAGAGAGAGAAGAAAGAGAGAGAGAGATTTGTTGTTCCACTTATGTATGCATTCATTGGTTGATTCATGTATGTGCCCTGACCGGCGCTCGAACCCGACACCTTGGCATATCAGGAGGACTCTCTAACTAATGAGCCACCCAGCCAGAGCCTAATTTGCTTTTTTTTTTAACTTGCATTATCATGACAATCTTTCTATATTAGTACACGTCAATATGCTATATTTTGTTAAATAGTATTTTACAAAATGGATTTTTAAATCAATATAGCTAACTTCCTATTATTGCTGGATGTTTAATTGATTTTTTCCCCTTTTATATGAAAAGATTTATTGGAACACCTTTGTTGCATTTATTTTGAGACACCAGATTTTAGGAGGGTAGTTGAAACAGGTGTTTCTCCTGCGGTGGCAGAGGACTTGAGTCTGTGTCTTTGGGGAATAGTAGGTTTAACTGAGAATGTGCAGCCTGAAAGAGCGGAGAGTAAGGGGTGACATGAGCCCTGTCCAAATTTTTAAAAAATATTTTTTAATTGATTTCAGAGAGGAAGGGAAAGGGAAGGAGAGATAGAAACATCAATGGTGAGAATCATTGATTGGCTGACTTCTGCACGCCCCACACTGGGGATCGAGCTGCAACCCAGGCATGTGCCCTTGACTGGAATCAAACCCGGGACCCTTCCATCTGCAGGCCGATGCTCTATCCACAAAGCCAAACCATCTAGGGCCAAATTTTTGAGGGGGCTTCCAGATGGGGAAGAGAACAGACTTGTCCCGGGCCTTTCAGCAGGGAAGAGCCAAGTCTAAGCATGAAAGTCACAAGAAGGCAGATGAGCATGGAATACAACAAAGTATTTCCTGCCGGCAGTGGTATTGGGAACTCAAAGGATCTCCTTGAGAAGTCTCTGGAAGTGGATCAGCAGCGTCTGGTTGAAGATTTAGTACAAAGTAATACATCAGGGACTTGAGTGAGATGGTGGAGGGTTGAATTAGGTGATATTCAGGAGTCGCTTTTAAATCTGGAATTTGTTACTACACGTCTAGTCAAAGGCACCCTAAAGAATGGCCTGGAAACATTGGCATGATGCCTTACAGGACCGGGAAGGTTCTGACAAGCGGCGATGGGGGATGTATATTTCAGGCAAAGGGACAGGCCAATGTGAGGTAGAGGAGGAAAAGTAGGAATTGAGGCTAAAGAAAGTTGGGGCCAAGTTATGGAGTAAGACTGAGCTTCACCCCAGGTAACAAAGAATTTTTGGTGTTTCTGCCTACCCCTACAGCCTCTCCTGGAGAACTACCACCCCCCTCCCAGGGGTCGAGGGTGAGGCGGCCAGATTCTGGTTTGCATTTAGGATGTGACCCTGTTCCCTTGGCCGTAGCTGACGACTGTATGGTGGACATTTGTCTCCAGCTGGCCCAATCACATCCTCCCTCCTGAGTGTAGAATTCAGAGATCTCAGCGTCTGTGGCCTTTTCAATGAGTATATGTAAATCTGGGATTCGTCTGCCCCTGAGGGGCAACCACCTTCAACCTTTGCTGAGGTGGAGAAAGGTGGCCTGCAGAGCCACAGAGAAGGCTAGGGGAGATGAGGTGCTCTTTCCTACCACCTGGAAGACCCGATTGTGTTGGGGTTCCTCTAAGGCAGTGGTCGGCAAACCGCGGCTCGCGAGCCACATGCGGCTCTTTGGCCCCTTGAGTGTTCTAACACCACTTCTTCAAAATAGACTTCGCATGGGCCACGAAGTTTCAATCGCACTGTATGTGCGCGCCCGCACGTGGTATTTTGTGGAAGAGCCACACTCAAGGGGCTAAAGAGCCGCACGTGGCTCGCGAGCCACGGTTTGCCAACCATTGCTAAGGGCTTCATGATATCCTGTAAACAAACGTATCCTTTTTGTTTTAGTCAACTCAAATGAGTTCCTATTGCTTGCCACAATATGAGATTTGGCAAAGACCCTCTATATTAATCATCCATGTGTTTTTTGTCTTGTTTTTTAAAAATATATTTTTATTGATTTCAGAGAGGAAGGGAGAGGGAGAGAGAGAGAGAAACATCAATGATGAGAGAATCATTGATCAACTACCTCCTGCATGCCCCCGACTGGGGACTAAGCCTGCAACCCGGGCATGTGCCCTAACCGGGAATCGAACCGTGACGCTCAACCGCTGAGCCACGCGATTGGGCCATCCAAGTGTTTGAAGGGCGTCACCCACAGCTGCTGAAGGAGCCTTAGCATAATCAGCTGCCAGAGTTGTGGCAGAAGGGGTTGAGAATAGTCTGGTTGGTGGTGAGACCAGATTTTAGGAGGGTAGTTGAAACAGGCTGGCAGGGAGGAGGCCTTGCTATCATTTAGATATTAGCACCAGCTGCTGCTTCCTGCAAACACTTCACCTCAGCATGCAGTGCAAACACATCCGACAAGAATGCAGGCTACAGGTTCTGTTTGATTTGTTTCCTAGAGCCGTGGTCGGCAAACTGCGGCTCGCGAGCCACATGCGGCTCTTTGGCCCCTTGAGTGTGGCTCTTCACAAAATACCACGGCCTGGGCGAGTCTATTTTGAAGAAGTGGCGTTAGAAGAAGTTTAAGTTTAAAAAATTTGGCTCTCCAAAGAAATTTCAATCGTTGTGCTGTTGATATTTGGCTCTGCTGACTAGTGAGTTTGCCGACCACTGGGCTAGAGGCACTTACGCTACCTATTGAGAAGACAGGAAATGCTTTTCTTTTACCCACGGAGGTAGAAGGACGGAAGGGAGTTCATTTTCCTTGATGTAGCAAATAGAATACACTGGGTTGCCCTAGCTGGTTTGACTCTGTGGATAGAGTGTGGCCTGCAGACTGAAGGGTCCCGGGTTCAATTCCGGTCCAGGACACGTACCTCGGTTGCAGGTTCAGTTGGGGCGCATGCAGGAGGCAACCAATCGATGTGTTTCTCTCACCCTGATGTTTCTCTCTCTGTGTCTCTCCCCGTCCCTTCCACTCTATCTAAAAATCAATGGAAAAATATCATCGGATGAGGATTAACAAAAAAAGACAAAGCCCTAATGGTTTGGCTCAGTGGATAGAGCGTCGGCCTGTGGACTCAAGGGTCCCAGGTTGGATTCCGGTCAAGGGCATGTACCTTGGTTGCGGGCACATACCCAATAGGGAGTGTGCAGGAGGCAACTGATCAATGTTTCTCTCTCATCGATGTTTCTAACTCTATCCCTCTCCCTTTCTCTATGTAAAAAATCAATAAAATATATATTTTTAAAAAAGACAAAAACAACACACACACTGGGTATACTGATATCCCCATCACATATGTAGCAGGCCAAATTTGGGTGTAGGCCACTTCAGAAGTTCAAGAATGACTGGGCCTGTCTGGAGAATTAAGGAGGTGACCCTACAGAAGACTCTTCAAGAGGGAGCAGAGGAATTTCCTGAGGGTGCGGAGAGACTCATAATAGAACGAACTTGACCCAGAAACAAAGTCTTAGTTGTCAGAGAGGAGTAGTGATCCTTCATGTACATGGTAGCTATTTTTTCAAGTATATGTCTGGCTCAGTCCCCTGAACATAATCAGGGTCGAATAGGGAGAGATTGAGAACACCTGAAAGAGCTGCCCTACCAACCTGTACACACTGGAGCCCAGGAAGTAGCACCTGGGGCAGGGGTCCTCAAACTTTTTAAACGGGGCCAGTTCACTGTCCCTCAGGGTTGGAGGGCCAGACTATAGATTAAAAAAAACTATGAACAAATTCCTATGCACACTGCACATATCTTATTTTGAAGTAAAAAAACAAAACGGCAAAAACACCCACATGTGGCCTGCGGGCCATAGTTTGAGGACGCCTGGCCTAGGGGGACACCTGTACCATGATGTAACTCAACCCAGAGAGGTTCTCCTCAACTCCACCACCCTCTCCCCGCAGCTTTGGCATTTTCAAGGGTTTGAGACCAACAGTCAAGAATTGCTATATCTAAGGTCTTGGCTATAAAACAAGAGCCAAGGTGTGAGCTGGAGCAGTTCACGCACCAGGGAGTGGAGCCCAAGTAAAATACCGCTGGAGACTTTCTGAAATAACACAGGAGTTTGCAGGAAGCTGGAGACCTTGTAGCAGCAGGTGGGAGTAATAAGGCAACAAATGGGAGTCTTAAGATTAATATGGACCCCTTGACCTCACAGGTTGGTGAGTCCTATAGAAGTCTGAGCTGTGGACAGAGGAAGGAAGGAAGGTCCAGAGAGGTGAGGAGATTCATCTGTACAACATAACCAAACAGTATTGCCAGGAACTGCTTCCCAGGTCTCTGGCCCTGAACTGTATGTTCTTTTGGCCACAAAAATCAACCACATGCCTAGAGGCTGGAATGGAGCCCCTGGAGTGAGGTCATCCCATGACAACTGGCCCCATGGACTGGACTACATGTGAATGCCCAAGGCGTGACATACTGAGCAAATCCCTACCTGTGGTGCGTTCAGCTCAGTCCACCCTCAGAAAATCCAGGCAGAGTTTCCAGAACTTTAGAATGCTCTGCCCACTTGGCCATCTTATATAATAAAGAGGTAATATGCAAATTGACCCTCATGCCATCGCACAAGATGGCTGCCCCGATGTGGTCAAAGATGGCTGCCACAAGATGGCCGGCAGGGGAGGGTAGTTGTGGGCGATCAGGCCAGCAAGGGAGGGCAGTTGGGGGGAACCAGGCTGGCAGGGGAGGGAAGTTAGGGGCAACCAGGCCAGCAGGGGAGGGCAGTTAGGGGTGACCAGGCCAGCAGAGGGCAGTTAGGGGAGACCAGGCCTGCAGGGGAGGGCAGTTAGGGGTGACCAGGCTGGCAGGGGAGGACAGTTAGGGGTGACCAGGCTGGCAGGGGAGGGTAGTTAGGGATGACCAGGACAGCAGGGGAGAGTAGTTAGGGGCAATCAGGCTGGAAGGGGAGCAGTTAGGCATCGATCAGGCTGGCAGGGGAGTGGTTAGGGGGTGATCAGGTTGGCAGGAAGGCAAGTGGTTAGGAGCCAGCAGTCCCGGATTGTGAGAGGGATGTCCGACTGCCAGTTTAGCCCCGATCCCCCGAGGGGTCCCAGATTGGAGAGGGTGCAGGCTGGGCTGAGGTACACCCCCCACCCCCAGTGCATGAATTTCATGCACCGGGCCTCTAGTAAGATCATAAGGGCCTTGGAATAGGGTGGCCTCCAAGCCCCACCCACTGTGGGTTCCTCTGGGCTTCAGTGACCTCCTTTCCTCTGAGCCCAGCCTCCTTCTCTGGGGAAGTCCTCCTTGGAGCCTCCTGGCAGGTGGGAAGGAAGGGAAAGAGCACTGTGGTGATTCAGACGTTTCTGTCAGAACCGTCCTGACCTCCTGTCGCTGTACCGGGAGGAAGTGGTGGGTGGGGAGTCTGGGCCAGGAGATCACAGCTGATGGCAATCAGCAGCATTTGCACCAGCAAATCTTCTCTGTGAATATGAAGAGAGAAGGAGGGCCTTGTGGACAAAAAGGGGGTTCTATGGAAAGTAACCACACAGGGTGACCTGATCACAGATTCCAAACGGGCAGGTCATGGTGGGCAGTCCTGCTCCAGGCTTATAACTTCTTCAGTAAAAGGCTTCTCTTTACCATAGCGGAGATTTGGAAACAGCCTAAGTGCCCATCAGCAGATGAGTGGATTAGAAAACTGTGGTACATGTACACAGTGGAATACTACGCTGCTGTAAAAAGGAAGGAACTCCTACCATTTACAACAGCATGGATGGACCTGGAGAGCATCATGCTAAGCAAAATAAGGCAGTCAGAGAAAGATAAATATCTCATGATCTCATTCATTTGTGGGATATAATGATCAACATAATTTGAGGAACAAGAATAGATCCAGAGACAGAGAAGCATCAATCAGACCGTCAAACTCAGAGGGTGTAGGGAGCGGTTATAGGGTTAAGCCTCGGACTGACCTGCTGGCAAAGCTGCAAACAAGTCCCAGCTTGGAGGGCACAGCCCTCTTAGCATAATTAAGCTTGATCTTGTGGCTGCTCCCTAGATCCTTCCTGGGTAGCTAGTGGGCTGTGGGAGGGGCAGCAAGTGCTGCCAAAACAAGTGAAACTCACAAGAACATTGTAACTATGGTGACCACTACCTTGTTTACCTCTGACTATAAAATAAAGGCTCAGCTGGCCGTCTGGATCTGTTCTGTGGTCTCAGGCACAGAAGATCCACCTAGACCCAGCTTATTCTCTCTGTCTGTCTTTTCTTCATCCTCCGCTGGCCCTCCCTCAGGCTCTCCAAACCCTTGGCTGTGCTGGCGCGGCACAAGAGGGAAGATAGGGGAGGGTGGGGGGAAGGGGGAGAGATCAACCAAAAGACTTGTATGCATGCATATAAGCCTAACTAATGGACACAGACTCTAGGGGGGTGAGGGCATGAGGGGGTGGGGGGTGGGGAGCAATGCGGGAATAAGGACACATATGTAATACCTTAATCAATAAAGAAAAAAAGGCTTCTCTTTGCCTTAAGCAAGCCCTGTCCTTTGTTTCTGTGCATTTAAGTTAACACACCTTTGAAATGCCTCCTTTCAGACCCCTCCTTCTAAAGCAGACCACCCTCAGGAGAGCACACAATCTTTTTTTTATTTAACATATTTTATTGATTTTTTACAGAGAGGAAGGGAGAGAGAATTAGAAACATTGATGAGAGAGAAACATCAATCAGCTGCCTCCTGCACACCTACTGGGAATGTGCCTGCAACCAAGGTACATGCCCTTGACAAGAATCGAACCTGGGACCTTTCAGTCCGCAGACCAACACTCTATCCTCTGAGCCAAACCAGTTAGGCACACAATCTTAACTGGCCTGTAATCTGATCCCACCTTGCTTCCTCCCACCTCCATGCAATCTTCCCTCCTTAATTTTAAATGCATAAAGGAAATTGCAAAACTTATTCTCTGGAGCATTTGAGATCCTGCTCCCTGGCATAGTCAGTCTGACTCAAACTCATAAAAATTCTCTACAGGTTTGGATGTTTCTTATCTCCACTGCTGATTAGTGCTGAGTCTGTAGGCAGTCAGGCCTGGTGGGCCAGTATGGGGGTGGGGAGGCCTCAGTCTGCTTTTCCTGCTGCCTGCTACATCAGCCAGAGCCCATGAGTCCCCACGCATGCCCAGAGGCTTTTCTTTTTTTTTTAATACGGTTTTTAAAATGGATACTTTTAGCCCGGGGGGGGGGGGGGGGGGGAGGCGGGGGGCGAGAGAGAAAGAGAGAGAGAAACATCAATATGAGGGAGAAGCATCGATCAGTTGCCTCCCATACACACCCCAACTTGGGGACCAAACCTGCAACCTGGGCATGTGCCGTTGACTGGGAATCGAAATGGCGACCTTTTGTTACACGGGACAATGCTCCATCTACTGAGCGCACTGGCCGGGGCACACCCCTTCTTTTCTACATTTGATTCATTTAAGAGCCACGAGAGAGAAAGAGTTCAGTGTAAGTGTATGTGTGGACGGGGACTAGAGAGGCCACTGGGAATGGAGGTTGCCTTCCAAGTTATTGCTGTTCCTCGCTCATAGATCTCAGGATTCCTCTCTCGTGACATCTACTTCTCTGCAGGTCTGCACCATCTTCCCTTATTTCTAACTGTTCGATCCTCTCTACATTCTTAGAAGGTACCAACTGATCGCTTCCTTGCCTCCAGTTTATTATTTAATTTTATATATTTAGTAAATACATTCCTGGCTCTGGAAATTCAGCCCTCTTCCTTGGACTCCTTCCACCTGTCCCTTTTGGAGGTATAGTGTTTTGCTTCTAAGAGCCTAGACCTTAGAAAGCTAAAAGGCTCCACTCTCCTCAGGGGCGAGGGCAGCCCCAAGCAAGCATTCACTCACTTGGTAAATAGTTACTATGTACTTACCTACTGTGCTCCAGGCACTGTTCTAGGTACTGGGGATACAGCAGTGAATAACAACAGATACTACTACAGCCCCAGTGGAGTTTACATTCTAGTAGGGAAGAGGGACAATAAACTGGATGAGTAAATAAATTAGAAAGGTAAGCAGATATCTGTAAGTGTTAAGGATCAAAGATCTAAAGGAGATAAAAGAATGAGATGTGAGGCTTTTTTGAGGAAGCCAAGCAAGACAGCAGCAAGTTTCGGGTGAAGCTGGGTCCCAGGTCCGGGCGAGGCCATGCGCCCCTGGATCCGGGTGAGGCCACGCGACCCTGGGTCCGGGTGAGGCCACGCGCCCCTGGGTTCGGGTGAAGCTAGGTCCCGGGTCCGGGTGAGGCCGTGTGCCCCTGGATCTGGGTGAGTCTGGGTCCCGGGTCCAGGTGAGGCCGCGCACACCTAGGTCGGGGTGAGGCCACATGCCCCTGGGTCTGGGAGAGGCCATGCGCCCCTGGGTCCGGGTGAAGCCTCGCGCCCGTGGGTACGGGTGAAGCTGGATCCCGGGTCCGGGTGAGGCCGTGTGCCCCTGGATCCGGGTGAGGCTGGGTCCCGGGTCTGGGTGAGGCCACGCACCCCCTGGGTCCGGGTGAGGCCACGTGCCCCTGGGTCCGGCCGAGACCAAACCAGAGGGAGTCAGACCTCCGTTACCACCATTTGTCCACCATCCAGAGCTGAGGGGTCAGGGCTGACATGTACACATAAGGAACTGGTGGACATTGAAATTGGGTCTCTAAAGAACTGTTGGTCCAGAAAGAAACTCACTACAGACTGATTCATTTGCTTGTCAGCATAACTATTATTGCTCGTCTCACATTCAGTTCTTATAAGTATATCTCTAGTGACACATGATCTCGCTCATCTAGGGGAAAAGATGAACAACATAGACTGAAGAACAAGAACAGAACCAGAAACAAGGAGGCATCGATCGGACTATCGGGCCTCAGAGGGAGGATAGGGGAGGGTGGGGGGAGGGGGGAGAGATCAACCAAAGGACTTGTGTGCATGCATATGAGCCTAACCAATGGTTAAGTTCAACAGGGGGTTGGGGCATCCGTGGGGAGGGGTGTGGGATGGGAATGGGGGGATGAGGACAAATATGTGACACCTTAATCAATAAAGAAATTAAAAAAAAAAAAAAGACAGCAGCAAGTGCAAAGGCCCTGAGGCAGCGGTGTGCTGGAATGATGAAAGAATGTGACTGGAAAGGAATAAGCTAGAGAGGCCAGAGAGATGATGAGAAGTCTCATAGGTTAAAGCTTTCTGGGCTACCTGGAGAACTTTGGTTTGTAGCTTGAGTGAAAGGGAAAGTCAATGGAAGATTTTGAGTAAGGAAGTGACATGGTCTGACAGAGTTTTAAAGGGTCCCTCTGGCGGCTGCGTGGAGAAGAGGCTGTAGCAGGGATAAGGTTGGAAGCAGGTGGCCAGTTAGAGGAGTAATGCAAAATCCAGGAAGCACAAGATGATGCCATCTTGGACCAGGGAATGAGCAGTGATGAAGATGAGAAATGGCTGGACACAAAGTCCTGTTTACCAGTCTCCTATTATTGTTGTTGTTGTTAATCCTCACCCAAGGATATTTTTCCACTTTTAGGAAGAGTGGAAGAGAAAGGGACAGAGAGAAACAGCGACGTGAGAGAAATACATTGACCGTTTGCCTCCTGCACGAGTCCCGAGCCCCGACCAGGGCCTGGTCCAAGGAGGATCCTGCAACCGAGGTACGTTCCCTTGACCGGAATGGAACTGGGGACCCTTCAGTCCGCAGGTGACGCTTTGTCCACTGAACCAAACCAGCTAGGGCCTGTTTACTCTCTTAAGTGGAGCAAGAGAAAATGCTCTCTCATTGTTTTCTCATCCATATATAGAGAAATAAGACATTATTAAAATAATTTTACTTGACAAAGGACACAGAGGACTTGAGGCATCCAGACCACTGCCTCTGTCTTAGAGGCACAGATTCTGTGTACCCCAGGACTTCCCAGTCTAGGATCTCATTTGTGATTCGCCTGTGAGATTATATGTTTGAGTCATTTTCATGATCCTGTATGAAATAATCTTATATATATATATGTAAAAAAATGACCCTATATAATAAAGTTGTAGTATGCAAATTGTCCCCTCCAACGGGCATTCCTCCGGGAGTTCGACCAGGGGACGGGGCTGGCCGGGGGAAGGGAGGGAGGTCCCCGCCAGCAGCAGCTAGGGACCCTACCAGTGCACGAATTTCATGCACTGGGCCTCTAGTTCATAAGTAACCAAGGCATCTGAAGAGAGCTGGTATCTGTTGGGTTCCGTCTATCCATGGCTGCCTTTGCCCTGGGCCTTGATTTTGGGTCCCGTCAGCCATCACCTCACCAGCAGGGTCAGTTCCGACTGTTCATCTGATGTAGCCAAGATGACATCATGCTGCTGAAACTGCTTTCCTCGAAGGGGCTGCCAACACTGGAGCTTCATGCCCTCCTCTCTAGGCACTTGGTCTGTCTGAACCCCGGACAGAGATTTGCTAAGCTAGAGCCCAGGGCATGAGAGATCGTGAGGCTCTTGAAAGCCATGCCAGCAAGCGTGGACTGGACTTTGTGTGTGCAAAGGGGCATGGTGAGAGGTTTTAAAGCCTAAGAGAGACGCGCTCAGGCTTGTCAAGGTTAACTTGGTGGTTTGTGGGAGATGGAACCTTCCTAGGGGAGCCAGCTGAGGAAAGGAAGGACGGGAGTCGCAGTAAAGGTTCTGCTGAGAACTCATGGAGATTCAAACAAAAAGAACAGAATGGAGAGACAGTTCAGGGTACTTGGGCCCTCAGAGAACTGACAGTGTGAGATATGAAGTCAGCCAGTCCCCTGTGTGTATGTGTGTGTGCGGTGGGGGGGGGGGGGGCACATCCTGCCTCAGGGCATCCCCACATGGTCCCAGCCTGAGACCTCTGAGGTCCACCCCTTCAGGGGAATTACCTGCTCTCGGGGCATTGACCTCTGGCTACTTCCCAGAATCCTTGGGGCTTGCTTACTTGTACTTTGTAGCTTTCTCAGCTTTGTAGTCCTCAACCAGAAGGGGAAAAAGTATTCTCTTTTTTTTCTCTTAAACAGACCATGATAAATATGTAAACGAGTACACTTGCCTGCTGAGACACACAAAGGAGCTGTAACCCAAGCAGTGGAGACAGATTATTTCCTGAATGCCTTTTATCCCAGGGGTCGCTACTGACACGCTTAAAGTTTCTATAAACTTAAACCCTAATTCAAGCATCCAAAATTGTTTTTAAAATAAGCATTTTTATTGATTTTGAGAGAAGAAGGGAGAGGGAGGAGAAGCATCCATCGGCTGCCTCCTGCACGCCCCCTACTGGGGAATCGAGCCCACAGTCCAGGCTTGTGCCCTGACTGAGAAGCCACACGGGCCAGGGCGCATCCAAATGTTGAAGACGGCCCAAAGGAAACCTCACTGGAGAGAGCTGATTGGACTACTAATTCTCGGTTGATGTTCTCTGCTGAGATAATTACAGTTTTTCCAAACAGGCGAGACCTGTATGGTTGACTAGAACTAACAATATCTTGTCATGAAGATTGTACGGCTCCAAACTGTTAACATTGGTTACTTTTGAGATTTAGAAGCAGGAGGTGGATGTTAAAAAGAGAGTCTTTATCCTTTTACTTTACACACTTCTGTAACTTTTGAGTTTTAAAACACATAGTTTTGTAATTTCAGAACAAAACAAAAGATTTCGGTTAGATGTAAATTGGAACTGCCATACAGAGCATCAAAGAAGCCGTCTGAATTATCTGATTTTAACTGAATTTGAAAAAGACTATCTGACATCACCTAATTCCCAGGAGCCAGCTTGCCACCTGGCAGCTGTCGGCCGGAGATGATGAGTAACCTGCGTGCACACGCCTGCCCCAGGGCGGGACACTGGCAGGGGCCTTGCAGGGGGAGCAGGCCCTCCTCCCACACAGGGAAGTCTCGGTGTCCTTCCCACTTTCCCATAAACAAATACAGTGCTTCCATTCCGTTACGTTTTTAATATCTTTATTCTTTCAAAACTTCCCGTTATACATCCTCGTTGTAAAAGATGATTTTTCAGGCAATACAGAAAGTATAAACTTACTCTGTTTGGAGTTTATGTAGGGAGCAGCTCTAGAGTTAAGCCTCGGATTGACTTTTGTGGCAGAGCCACAAACAAGTCCCAGCTTAGAGGGCAGAGGCCTCTTCGCATAATTAAGCTTGACCTTATGGCTGCACCCTAGATCTTTCCTAAGTAGCTAATGGGCTGTGGGAGGTGCAGCAAGTGCTGCCAAAACAAGTGAAACTTACAAGAACATTGTAACTATGGTGACCACTACCTTGTTTACCTCTGACTACAAAATAAAGGCTCAGCTTGCCGTCTGGATCTTTCTCTGTGGCCTCATCCAGGCACAGGAGATCCAACCGAGCCCCCACTATATTCTCTTTGTTTGTCTTTTCTTTAATCCTTCGCTGCCCCTCTTCAGGCTCACCGAACCCGTGGCTGTGCTGGCACGGCACAGTTTAGTTGTGTGTCCTTTCGGATTTGCTTTACACTCACACACACACACACACATAATTTCAACTTCTATTCTTCATTTTTTGAGGTATAATTTACACATCATAAAATTACCATTTTAAAATGTATAATCCAGTGGTTTTTAATACATTCATAAAGTTGTGCAACAATCATCACTATCTAATTCCAGAACATTTCATCACCCCAAAAAGAAACCCTATACCCACCACAGCCACTCCTCATTCCCTACTCCCCCGATCCTCTCAACCACTAATCTACTTCCTGTCTCTCTAGATTTGCCTATGCTGGGCATTTCACTTAAATAGAACCATGCAGCAAGTGACCTTTCGTGCCTGCATTCTTTAACTTACTATAATGTTTACAAAGTCCATCCATGTTGTAGCATGCACCAGCACTTCATTCCTTTTTACGGCCAAATAATATTCCATTGTAAGGCTACAAACCACATTTTGTTTATCCATTCATCATCTGATGGACATTGCATTGTTTCCAGTTTTCCCAAAATGAATAATGCTGCTATAAAAATTCATGTATGTTTTCAATTCTTTTGGGTCTATACCTAGGAATCGCTAGGTCATATGGTAACTCTGTGTTTGCCATTTCTCTCTTTTGAGA
Source organism: Eptesicus fuscus (assembly GCF_027574615.1). NCBI lineage: Eukaryota > Metazoa > Chordata > Mammalia > Chiroptera > Vespertilionidae > Eptesicus > Eptesicus fuscus. Next base: position 7,501,079 of record NC_072476.1, on the reverse strand, counting down.
AACTGTCAAACTGTTTTCCGCCATTTTACATCCCCACTGGCGAAGTACAAGGGTTCCAATTTCTCCACCTTCTCATCCACACTTATTTTCTTTTTTGTTCTAGCCATCCTAACGAGTGTGAAGTGGCATCTTCTTTTGGTTTTGATTTCAATTTTTCTAACGACTAACGATGTTGAGCATCTTCCCACGTGCTTGGTGGCCATGTGTATATCATCTTGGGACAAATGTCTATTCCAATTCTTTGCCCACTTAAAATAATGGCTTTTTATTGTTGAGTTGCAAAAGTTCTTTATATATTCTTGATTGAAGTCCCATATCAGATATATAACGTGCAAATATTTTCTCTCATTCTGTGGGCATTATTTTTTATTTTTTACAATAAAAATGAATTCCTACATATACTGCTCTGTAACTTGCTCTTTTTACTTCACAGGGTATTATGGGCATCTTTCAATGGCGAGAGACGGCCACCCCATTATGGCTGCACCACAGTTTATTGGACCGTCCTCTGCTGAGCTTTAAAGCGTCTCAGGTTCATGGGCCGTGGAAGACGAAGATGCGACGGCTCTTGGTGCTGTTTGCTCTTGGATGATGTGAAAATGCAAGCAGCACAGGAAATCTCTAACCTGCTTACACTTCCTCTCTGACACTTGGCAGCGGTTTCACAACCCCTGCAACCCTCCTTCACCACCACCCAGTGATATCAGCTGGTGCCTCTGTGAGAAAGTTCCACTTCAAGAGGCCCCAAGGCATTATCATTTCCTTCGCTCACCCCGTCTAGGTCGCCAGCAATCCCCAGGGTCCTCCGAGACCCGCCTGCTTCAAAGATGAACTCACTCACCACTGTAGCGAGGCTGCTGCTGTCGGGGCCTTTTCTCCTCGGTAAGCTTGAGAAGAGAGGCGGGGAGGGAACAGGTGGCTGCGGCCAGGGGACCGCAGGGCGTTACAGAACCAGGGCCCAGGAGGAGCTGCTGTCAGGGTGTGACTGGCCGTAGGAATCACATGGGGCCCAGGAATCCAGAGGAGCGGGGGCCGAAGAAAGAGAGTCAGAGTCCAACGCATAGGCCAGGTGTGGAGGAAAGACGGGAAGGGGGACAAGGACGGCAACAGTGAGAGATGAGGGAGCGGCCCCTCCTCCCGCAGGTGGTAATGGAGCACAGCGCTGTGCTGGGTCTGGCCCACCTGGTGCTCCTCTCTGTGCCATCTCAGGCAAGTCCTGCCCCCTTTCTGGGCCTCGGTCTCTTCATCTGAGCAATGCGGGGCCTCGGCTCTGACACCTGGGATGCTGTGAAGTAAGCCTGGTGCCTGGAAGGCGAGTGGCCCGAGGAGAGCTTGGGCCTGGCAGCCCGGGCTGCCTGAGGCTGGGCACCTGAGATCTGAGGCTGAGGAGGAGACTGGTCCCTGGTGGGCAGTGTGGGAGCAGAAGAGGAGGGAAGAGGGGGGAGTGAGGAGGGGGAGACGGGGAGGGGGAGACGGGGAGGGAGGAGGGAGGAAGCAGCTTCGCGGGGACCCTGAAACCCTGAGGCTGTGTGGGAGGAAGCCCGAGGAAAACCATTTGAGGTCCCTGTGCCCTGGGCCGCAGGCTCAAGGAGGAATGAGTGTGTGGGGAGCTACATCCTGCCTTGGGGCATCCCCAGCTCCTCCTGGGGCCCCTTCCGGCTGCTCCTCTCCCACGGGCCTCTGCCTTCTCATCCTTCCTTCTTTGCTGAGAGGCCGACGGGAAGTTGTGTCCTTCCCAGGCCCCGGGCAGCAGGGAGGCGCCGGCCCCTCTCTCCCTGGCCAAGGCCCCCCAGGCCGGTTCCAGCCCCCGCTCTGCCTGGTCAGGAGGCAGCCGGCCCTTCGGGGTCTACCCATCCCCTGGGGCACGTGGGCGGCAGCCAATCAGCGTGCGGGGCGCGGGGCGCGGGGTGGGGGTGGGCGTGGGGGTCCCTGGCCGGAAGTGGCTGACGCGCCCCTTTGCCGCCCTCAGCCCTGGCCTCCGGCTACAACCTGGACGAGCGGCACGTGCAGAACTTGTCCTTCCCACAGGCTGGCAGGCATTTTGGGTACCGCGTCCTGCAGGTTGGAAACGGGTGAGCGGATGCCCCGGGCCCCCCTGCCCCGCAGAGCCCGGGACGAGGCCCCCTGTCAGCCCGGGGCTGTGAAGGCCGCAGGTTCCAGGAGCCCGCGGTGGGACTTCTCAGGACCAGGAGCAAGGCCTGGAGGAGTTTAGGAATTCAGGAATTTAGGAATTTAGGAATTTAGGAGGGTAGGATGAGCCCCTGCCCCGCCAAAGCGCCACAGAAGTGAACCGGAGAGGGGACGTCCCAGCCCGCACACACCTGGCATTGCTGCCGTCCGGCTCTCCCTGGAGACAGGGCTCCGGCCCAGCCGAGCACCGGGTGGCCAAGCCGCAGGTCTTTGGGTTGGTGACTGGTTGAATGAACTTATAGTATAACAAGCTGGCATATTCTCTGGTCCTCAGTCTTTCTAGACTGTAGATGGAAACAGTTCTTAACTTTCCAGAATTCTGGCATCGTGGGTGATTTCTCTGGGATTCCATAAGGAAGAACTAGGTGGGGGCCCGGAGGAGAAGGCTGCATGGCTTTGGGGTACCTGGCGGGGGATAGGATACCCCTTACTAGGTAGGAGTGGGGAGGTGAGACCTGGGTAACTCCATCTCACCGGTGAGCTTTCTCAGCAGGGTTGTTGTGGGAGCTCCGGGTGAGGGGAGCAGCCCGGGGAACCTCTACCAGTGCCAGCCGGACACTGGGCGCTGCCTGCCAGTGGGCCTGAGCGGTGAGTGACGGGCGAGGGAGCCGGGAGGCGGTGCCTCGGGGACGTCGAGGCTGGCCCCTCCACTCCTGGATTGCCTAAATTCCTCCAGACCAATCTTATGGTGCCTACAGGTTCCAACTACACCTCTCAGTACTTGGGAATGACCTTGGTGACAGACCCCACAAATGGAAACCTTTTGGTAAGAATCCTGTGTAGTGTGATGTCAGAGCCCATGAAGCTCAATGCTAGGAAACTGATTGAAAAGAAGAAAGAAAAAAATGGATTAAAGGTCATATAGAAGGCCCTGGCTGGTGTGGCTCAGTTGGTTGGAGTGTCATCCTGTGCACCTAAGAGTCTTGGGTTCGATTCCCGGTCAGCATGCATTTCCACATTGTAGGTTCAACCCCTGGTCAGGGCACATACAAGGGGCAGTCGATCAATGTTTCTCACACCAACATTTCTCTCTCTCTCTCTCTCTCTCTCTCTCGCTCTCTCTCTCTCGCTCTCTCTCTCTCTCTCTCTCAGAAATCAATAAAGTGACACACTATCCTTGGGTGAGGATTAAAAAAAAAAAAGATCCTATAGAAGATTAAAGGTATCAGAGCGATTTGGAGAGTCAGTGTTTATTGAGAATAAACTATAGAAGACCTTACTTACCTAAGTTTTTTCAAGACCTTACTTACCTAAGTTTTTTCCAAATATTAAGTATCTATAACAATTGATATACAAGATGATTTTTGGTGGTACACAAGCTTAATATTTGAATAGTTACATATTTATTTAATGGACTAGTAGAAAATTTACAACAAGCATTTCAAATTCATGATTTCTTAGATTGCATTGGTTAGGATGAGGCTAAAGTATTTTTTAAGTAAATTTAAAGTAAGTAAAATATTAAGGAAATAATGGTATGAATGATATACCATATGGCTGAAATTGCAAAGTGCTACACAAATGCCTAAAGTTTGAAAAACACTTCTTTATCTCTTTTAACCCTCTTCACATTTTTACACATGAGGAAACAGGACCAAAGGGGAGAGACTTGGCCAGGGTCACATGGTTTTAAAGAGATAGAGCCGGGATTTGAATCAAATTTCCATTTGATTCCAAGTCCATTGCTCTTTACAGTTCGTTTCAGCAGCATCCAACAGCTACGTGAGAAATAGAAGACTGATTGAAATATCTATTCCTATTTAATTGGAGCTTGTTTACTTAGCTACTATTACATGCCAAGCACTGTACTAGGTGATGATGGGGGAAGGGGAGTGAGATCTAAAGATGACCATGACATGAGCCCAGACTTTCAAAATATTGCAGTCTAGCAGGAATCTATAATAATAAAAGCGTAACATGCTCACTAGACCGGACAGCCGAATAACTTTCCAGATGTCCTTCTGGATGACCTTCCGGACGAAGCCGGGGGCTGAGAGGGCCGAGGCAAGCCGCTGTGGCTGCAAGGGCTGAGCCCCTTGCACGAATTTCGTGCATCGGGCCTCTAGTTACAGTGATAAATGAAAGGAACACTGTGTGTATTCTGGGAATAGTGAGTAATTTTGGCTTAAACACAGAATGTGTGATTGGGAAGGAGGCGATGGGCCTGGAAATGTAGGATAGTGCCCACCTATAAACAATACGAATGCCAAACTAAGGCTTTAGATCCTATCCTCCAGGACCTAGAGTGGGCAGTGAGCATTGGTTGGCATAGAGCAGTGGCAGTGGGGATGGAGCTACGGGAATAAGAAACCTGGAGGCGAATTACCTTGGCTAAGGTAACCAGTTGGGTACAGGGAGTGGGGTCAGGGCCTGGTGACTCTGAAGGGTTTGGGCTGATGACATCCAAACACACCGCAAGAGGAAGCTGAAGCCCTTTACCGGTGCCTCCTTCAGGCCTGCGACCCTGGGCTGTCTCGGACATGTGACCAGAACATCTATCTAAGTGGCCAGTGTTACCTCTTCCACCCGGATCTGAAGGGTCCTGTGCTGCACGGGCGCCCTGGCTATCAGGGTAAGGAACTGGGGATGCAGTGGGTAAACATACCTGCAAGTGGCTGGCCGAACACGGGAGCCAGCATGGGCACGTGACCAACGTCAGAGACACGTGACCAAGTCCCTTTGTTTCTGGCTTCTGTAGAATGTCTCAAGGGCAACGTAGACCTGGTCTTCCTGTTTGATGGCTCAGGGAGCTTGCAAAAAGATGAATTTCAGAAAATTCTGGCCTTCATGAAAGATGTGATGAAGAAACTCAGCAACTCTTCCTACCAGGTGAGTGTGTTAGCTAGGATTCCTGGTTAGAGGTGCCTTCCCACGCTAGCTTAAGGCATAAAAGGAAATTTTAGAATGTCTAGGAAATTTTAGGAGTTTCCAGACCCTAAGGACATGGCTAGGTATAATTGGACCTCTGGAAGGGACAAGAACAAGGAATAGAAAGCTTCTAGAATTTCTTCTGGTTCCCATTTCTGTTTCTTTTTTACTTTTGCCTCCCTTTTCGCTTTCTCTCTCCGTGTGCGTGTGTAGAATGGCTCCCTCAGCTTCTTTGGATCACATGGGCCCGTGGAAAGTTCTTAAGTTAAAGTTTCAGGAGGTTGGTTCTTTCTCTCAACCAGCCCCTCCCACTGCAAATTCCAAATGCTCAGAGAAAACACTACTGGCCTCGCCTCAGTCAAGTGGCTATATTGGCTCAGCCAACTGTACCCTGTTTAGCAGGGTCACTCAGGAGCAGAGCCACCGGGAACCAGTCCTGCTGGTGAGGGAGGCAGACCCAGAGAACAGGAGCTCCACGGACAGCACTACACAAAGAGTCAGATTTATTTTATTTTATTTTGTGTTTGTTTGTTTTCAAAAGAATGATTTGAGGCAGGGCAGTGGAGTTGGGTGGCCCAAGTCCTGGATAAGAAGTAGAGATTGAAGCCTGCCCGGCCGGCGTGGCTCAGTGTTTGAATGTCAAACCATGAACAAGGAGGTCACGGTTCGATTCCCGGTCAGGGCACATGCCTGGGTTGCAGGCTCCATTCCCAGTAGGGGATGTGCAGGAGGCGGCCAATGGATGATTCTCTCTCATCATGGATGTTTCTAGTTCTCTTTTCCTCTCCCTTCCTCTCTCTGAGATCAGTGAAAGCATAAAAGAAAAAGAAGATCGGAGCAGACAAGTGAGAAGGCTTATGTAACATTTCATTGCTTCCTTCTTCTTATAGTTTGCTGCTGTTCAGTTTTCCACGACCTACCAAACAGAATTCAGTTTCTTGGATTATGTCAAACTGAAGAACCCTGATGTCCTGCTGGGCAAAGTAGAACATATGAGCGAGCTGACCAACACGTTTGGTGCCATACACTATGTCGCGTGAGTTCCCTTTTGCAGGAGAGAGTCCCCACCTCCTCACCCCCCCCCCGCCCCCACCCTCGGTCAGTCGCTCTGTGCGCCCTCGCTTCTTTAAGTTGGGGTGTAGAACTCAACAGATGGGTTCAGCGAAGGCAGGCTATTGTAAGAATTCAAGTGGAGCCGTTTTAGTGGAGGCTCTGGGTTGTAAGTAGCAGAAATTGACTTTATACTGACTAAATCCCAAGGGAGGCTGCAGGGATACTCATGAGCCTCTGAGACAGGGCGATGGCCAGGCCTCAGGAAGCGATTGTGAAGCCCGGCAGCCACAGCAGAGTCACTCCTCAGATGGGAATCGGCTTGGAAGTCAGCCATGAACAAAAATCTCAAATACTCACAATCATCCTTGAATTGTTCATAAAGTTCAATACGTTCAAGTCCCATACTGGAAACTAGTATATCTCGATTTCCTAAATTTACTACAGAAAAAATTTCCCCCAGTTGGATCAGATTGCTGTGTTTAAATTGAGACCTAAATGGACGTAGCTGGATCGTGTCAAAGGGCCACATTGTACATTTTTAAAATACCTATTTTTAAACATTAGACTGGCCGTGGAAACAGCAATTTGAGGAAGAAGAGAATTATATCTCCTCTCCCGTGTTCCCCTGGATGTACACTCAAGTTGAGTGAAATCGCTAGATGGGTCTCCTATAGTAGTACACTTCTCTCCTTTGCATTTCTTTGTTGCCAAGGATGTAGAGTTGAATTTGCACACGTTAAACATGCGTGTGATACACCCAGGGCTCTGCATGCGTGTTTCTAGCTCTTTTCTTCTGGGGCGTGCTTGACCTGTCATTATCCACGTCATTCTTTTCTCTCGGAGACAGCTTTGGTGGGCACACAGCCAGGCGACGTCCACTGAAAAAATGGCAGCTTCAGTTCCTCAACCTGAATCCCAGCCTCCAGGCGAGAACGTGATTGGCTAAGCCTGGGTTAGGTCCACCCAGCCATGGCCTTGGTCTACTTTATGGTGCAGAGTCACATGACACAAACACGGATTCTGGGGTCGCTCCTGGGGAAGGGGGTAATTCTTAGAGAAAGGGGTCACCGTAGGATGGGAAGACACCCTAACAGGTGTCAACTGTGGGAGCAAAAAGGAGCAGTCATGGAAGTGGATTTCTTTCTTTTCTTTTTTTAAAATATATTTTTATTGATTTTTTACAGAGAGGAAGGGAGAGGGATAGAGAGCTAGAAACATTCATGAGAGAGAAATATTGACCAGCTGCCTCCTGCACACCCCCCACCGGGGATGTGCCCGCAACCAATGTACATGTCCTTGACCGGAATCCAACCTGGGACCCCTCAGTCCGCAGACCGACGCTCTATCCACTGAGCCAAACCAGTTTCGGCGAAAGTGGATTTCATAAATACTTCTTGACATTCTGGCTGTGTGCCAGGCAGTGTTCCAGATTAAGAGTTGGCAAGTTGTTTTGTTTTTCTGTAAAGGACCAAATAGTAAATATTTTAGGTTTTTCTGGCCACATACGGTATCTGTTGCATATTATTCTTTGTTTGTTTTTGTAACCCTTTGAAAACAAAAATATGAGAACACATTTTTACCTCCTGGACCCTCTGAAAACGAGCTGAGGGCTGGCTTTGGCCTGCAGGTGGTGATTTGCCATGTTCTAGGGGCCGGGACGACAATAGTGAGTAGAACAAAGAAAAATCTCTGCCCTATTGGACCTTAACATCCGAGCAGAGGAGAGAAGTATAAGAAGCAGGATAAATACGTAAATTAGTTAATACAGCAGAAGATATGTTTGATTAAAAACAAAGCAATACTCAGTAGGAAGATCAGGGAAGGTTACGTTGGAGCCAAGACTTGTTGGAGCTGAGGAAGCGAGCCGTGTGGGGACCTGGGGGAAGACCAGGCGGCGGAACAGCAAAGGGCGGAGAGGAGGTGCTTGGGACCCCAGCGTGGCTGGAGAGAAGTGGGTGAGGGGAGAGAGCGGGGCGGGGGGGGGGGGGGGGCGGGGGGAGAGACCACGGGTGTCCGGAGGAGCTGGAGGCCTGGTGGGGACTTCGGCTTTTCTTCTGAGTAAATGAGGCGTCATGGGAGGTTTTGAGCAGAGGAGTGATCATCCCATTCATGTTTGGAAAAGGCTCCCTCTGGCTGCAGGGTTGATATTAGACTGTGCAGGGGGCAGAGACGGAAGCAGGGAAGCCAGTTAGGAGGCTGTTGAAAAATCCAGATCGGGTAGAGCTCCATGAGCAGGACCCATGTTGGGCCATGTCTGTGTGGATGGAGGTTAAAGAAATATTTTGCATCCAACGTAGAACCGGAGGTCTTGACAGCCGGTGTTTGGGGCCTGCCCACCGGAGCTCCTCCGTCTTTGGCCGCTTCCAAGTAACCTCCCAGCCCTCTCCCCGGGTCTCTCCTTCACCTCTCGCTGCGGCCTCTCCACGTGGCCTCAGCTTCCGCTCCTAAAGCAGGTCATGTCATAGCCAGGGCTTGTGGACTGGCTGCTCTTGGATTAACTGTCCGTCGCCGGGTCGCTGTGGGGTGGGGGAAGGAGGGTCGGATGGTTCAAATATAACTGTTGTCCCAGCAAAATCTGTGGGCCACCGATCTTGCTGCACAAGGAGGCTGCAGAAGGGCGGGACCTGGAGCCGGGCCTGTCCAGTATTCAGTCCTCCGTCCTGTTATTTCACACGCACTGAGCACCTGCTCTGTCAGCAGCCATAGGTACAGCAGCACATTAGACATGGCCCTTTCCTTGAGGAACTCCTGTCCCTGTGTTTGGGGGGAAATTGACACAGAAGTCAGTTACTTCACTTCCCCGGAGACTTGCTGCGGCACAGATCCACAGGCCGCCAGAGCGCCGGGCGGCGGAGATGGCGCTGTACGAGCTTGCTCCGGACTAGTGACTTTCCTGTTTTCTTCGTCATGGAACCCCCCTCTCCCCGAAATCTCACCTAAATCACCAACATATCTGATTGGAAGATAGTTGCCATGTGGTTGAAATGGAGGGTTGGGTGCGCAAAGTCTCCCCTCACCAATCCTTCCCCTTCCCACCGATGGGTTCTGGGGCAGCTTCCTGACGCCCGGTTCAGCTGAAGATGCTGGTTGAGGAGAGGGGTGGCAGCAAGGACGGGGTAGGAGGCTCAGAAGAGAACTTGGCAGGCTGGGAATCGCTGCCGGGGGAATGTGAGAAGAGCTTTTGTGTAATCAGCAGGGCGGTGAGTCAATGAGATTCATATGATTTGGGGGGAGTCTCTCACATCCCCCCTTCTTGAACACAGGACCCAGGTCTTCCGGAAGGAACTTGGGGCGCGGCCAGATGCCAGCAAAGTGCTTATCATCATCACTGACGGGGAAGCCACGGACATTGGCGACATTAGCGTGGCCAATGACATCATCCGCTACATCATTGGGGTATGGGCCCCAGGTGCCAGGCCCCTGCCTTCTTCCTACATCTCATCATCCCTCCCCTGGTTCTCATCCCCACTCCCCTTTCTCCGTGGAGCCATGGTCTCGTGAAAATAGTAGAAAACTGGCCTGCGATTCCGGGGATGTCAGCACTTCTCTCTTCTCTCCCTCGCAGATCGGAAAGCATTTTGAGAACAAGAAAAGCCAGGAGACACTAAACAAATTTGCTTCAAAACCGGTGGAAGAGTTTGTAAAGATTCTGGACACGTTTGAGAAGCTTAAAGATCTGTTCTCTGAGCTGCAGAAGAAGATCTATGTCATTGAGGGTGAGTGGCAGACCCTGGACAGATCGTTCAGGAAATCATACACAGAAACTCACTGGGACATGAGGTGAGAGGCTGAGCAGCAGTAAGGAGCACTTACTCAGTGGCTGACACAGTGCCAAGAGCTCTCCTGAAGAAAGACCTCGGGCAGGAATTTAGGAGAGAGTGACTTAGGAGCAGCTTCTGTTCCCTCTGAAACTCCTTCTTCCTCTTGAAGTTTAGCTTGGCCCAGGCTGAGGCCCAGGGCTGAACTCTGGCTTGCTGGAGTCAGCTGAGCCCTGTGGAATGACCATAATGCCTTCCCCCACCCTCAGCTTCTTCATTTCCGTTATCCTAGGCCTCAAATGGCATAAGATGGGTAAGCGGGCTGTGGCCAATTGAAAGTAGCCCATAGGCCCTCTTCCTTGGTCCAGAATAAGAGAAGACTTTGATTGGCATCACCAGATGGAGGGCTGGCCATGGCGGGGTGTTCCCCTGGGAGGCCTAGTCTGCTGGAGGGGACATGGTTCCCACAGGGAAGGCCCCTTTGCTGGGACAGAGCTCTGGTGTTCAGTTCAGCACTTTGGTGACATCTGGCCCAGCCCCACAGTCTTGCTGGAAAACCTCGGTTCAGCGTCCAGGAAGGGGGCCTGTGAGAGTTCAAGCAGCAATGTGGTGTACATAGTAGAACCAGGCAGACCTGCTCAAGAATCCGCTCTGCCCGTGCTGTGTGACCTCAGCCAGGTCACTCTCCCTCTCTGAACTCCTTGTTCTCTGTCACATGGGGATGATGACACCGGTCTCACAGGTTGGACTGCTGTGCTAGTTCCCTAGGTCTGCTCTAACCAAGTGCCACACAGCCGTGGGTACAGCAGCAGACATGTACTGTCTTACGGTGCCAGAGGCCAGGAGTGAGAACCCAAGGGGTCAGCAGGGCCAGGCTCTTTCTGGCGGGTCAGGAAGAGCGTTCTCCCTGCCTCTCTGGCTCCGGGTGTTTGCTAGCAGTCCTCGGCCTTCCTTGACTTGTACCGCGTCGCTCCGTCACATGGCTGTCTTCTCCCCTGTGTCTTCACGTTACCTTCCCTCTGTGCATGTCTGTCTCTCTGTCTGACTTTCCCATTTTACAGGGACGTCAGCCATATTGGATGGGGGCCCACCCTCATGACCTCATCTTAACTTGATTACCTCTTAAAGACCATATTTCCAAATAAGGTCACATTCTGAAGTACTAGAATTAGGACTTCAACATACCTTTTTAAAAAATATATTTTTATTGATTTCAGAGAGGAAGGGAAAGAGAGAGAAAAACATCCATGATGAGAGAGAATTATTGATTGGCTGCCTCCTGCACGCCTCCCACTGGGGATTGAGCCCGCAACCCAGGCATGTGCCCTTGACTGGAATCAAACCCGGGACCCTTTAGTCCACAGACCGATGCTCTATCCACTGAGCCAAACCAGCTAGGGCTCACCATACCTTTTTTAGGGACCACAACTCAACCCCTAACAACTGCTTAGCAAATTGCTCAGCACTAAATTATAGCTCTTATTATCTGTAGCCCTCATCTTCTCCTCTGACCTGCCCTTACTCATCCTTCAGGTCTTAGTTTACTCATTTTTAAAAATAATTTTTTTAAATTTATTTCAGAGAGTAAGGGAGAGGGAGAGATAGAAACACAAATGATAAGAGAAAATCATTGATCGGCTGCCTCCTGCATGCCCCACACCGGGGATCAAGCCCACAACCCAGGCATGTGCCCTGACCACCAATTGAACCATGACCTCCTGGTTCATAGGTCAACGCTCAACCACTGAGCCGCGCTGGCCGGGCAGGTCTCAGTTTAGATGTCACTTCCTCTGGCAAGTGGTCAGGTGTAGTTTGAAGGTGAACCAACGTGAGTTAGTGACATATTAGAGATGGGACAGGGGACAGGGCAGAATCAGGGTTGATTCCTGGGTTTTTAGCAGGGTTCCCGAGGAGGCGGGTGCCATCCGTTGAGGTGGGGAAGTCCTAGGAGGCACCGAAGTCGAATGCTGCATCTTAGACAGGCTGATGGCAGTAGCTGGACACCCCTCTGGGCTCATGGCGTGGAAGCCACTTCCCAGTGTCTCATTCCCAAGTCCGTGCTCCTTCTGCCCGGCGAAGGCTGGCTTCTTCCCCGCCCCGTCCTGAGTCTCACTGTGGTCACTGCTTTTGGTCGCCACCCCTTAGGCACAAGCAAACAGGACCTGACGTCCTTCAACATGGAGCTGTCCTCCAGCGGGATCAGCGCTGCCCTCCGCGGGGTGAGTGGCGGCCGGAGCCGCGGGCCACGGGCCACGGGAGGTCGTGGGGCGCGGCCGCCCGTTCTGACCCTGCTCCGCCCCTTCCCGGCAGGACCATGGCGTCGTCGTGGGGGCAGTCGGCGCCAAGGACTGGGCTGGGGGCTTCCTGGACCTGACGGCAGACCTGCAGGGCGACACCTTTGTTGGGAACGACCCCCTGACCCCGGAAGCGAGAGCGGGGTACCTGGGTGAGTGCGGCCTTCAGGCCGGGCGTTTGGTTTTAGGGGCCAGAGCGTCGCTCAGACTGACTTTCAGGAAAGTAAAGGAAGCCGTGAAGCAAGCGGCTGAACACGCTCAGTTTCAAGGTGGTGATGGCGTTCTTAGCTTCCCCCTTGATACCCCCAGCTGGGTCAGCCATGCTTTTGTTTCCCGTCTTTATGAGGCCTTAGATCCTGAAGCTTTGCTCACCCCAGAGACTGCCCCTCCCGGCCGGCTCACCCCGAGAGTAGACAACACCCTTCTATGCCAGCTGCTTCTTCCCTAACTTCTCACACCCGCCAGTCTCCCCCTGACCACGCACCCCGGGGCCGGGCACTCGGCACCCAGAGAAACCCCTGCAACCCAGAGCCCGCCAGCATCATTCAGACTGAGCCATCCCACACTGGCTCCGGCGTGCTCCCGCCTCAGTCCCTCCTCCCTCCTCCCTCCTCCCTCCCGCCTCAGTCCCTCCTCCCTCCTCCCTCCTGCCTCAGTCCCTCCTCCCTCCTCCCTCCCGCCTCAGTCCCTCCTCCCTCCTCCCTCCCGCCTCAGTCCCTCCTCCCTCCGACCCGCGGGGCAGGCTCCAGGCCGCACGCCTCCCTCCCCAGCCCCCTTCCTGCCCTGTGCCTCCTTCCCCTGAGGGTGGCTGGCCTGCTCCCGCTCTGGGGAGCTGAGAGTCAGAAGCTCTCTCCTCGGCAGTGACCTCTGTTGTCACCAGTCGTACCTCTGCATGGACCCAGGGACAGGTCACAGCCCGCGGGGGGGAGGACCGCACCGTCCGGCTTCCTCCTGCTGAGTCCCAGGGCTGCGGGGCTGGTGCGGGCCCCAGAGCTCTTCCGATGTCAAGCACGAGGCAGCGAGTGCGGTCACTCCGCGGGTGCCCCTGCCGCCCCGCCCGCCCCGGCCCGGGCAATGGCATCTCAGGCTGCAGGGGGCCTCGCCTTAGAGCTCGTCCATCACGTTCATGGCGTCAGCCTGCCCCACGGAGCCAACGGGACCCCGGAGCCCCGCTCTTTAAAGGAGGCCGCCCTCGTGGTTTGTCTCTTTTTTCTTTTTCTGATGTTCTCTGCTGAGCAGGCGCTGCTCTGAGTGCCTGACGTGCATTGACATACTTGATCTCATTTATCTCCCGACAGCCCTGTGAGGAGGTGTGTTATTACCTCGTTTATGGCTGAAGAGACTGGAGAGGTTACGTACTGACCAGGGTCCCAGACCTGGGAGGCGGAGCCCAGGGAGTCGGCCCAGGTGGGCCAGTACCTCACCTCTCCTTCCAGGGGGATTTCTGTACTTTAACATCCGTAAAACAGCTGCAGTGTTGCTCCGTAAGGAGGGAGAAATAACGCCAAACATTAATCTCCACCCCACCGCGTGCGCGTGTGCACGCACACACACGTACATATGTATGAATGCACTATGAATAAATATAATACTATCCTTCAGATCTTAGTTCAGATGTCACCAGCCTAGTGCTAAGCATTTTATAGCAACGGTCTTATTTACTTCTCAAAAACCACCCTGTAAGGTTGATACTATCCCCATTTTTTAAAAATCTTAATCCGAGGATATGTTTTTATTGATTTTTAGAGAGAGAGGAAGGGAGAGAGAGAGAAACATTGATGTGAGAGAGAAACATCTATCGATTGCCTCCCAGACGCGCCCTCTGACTGGGGATGGAACCCTCATCCTTTTGGTGGGAGCATGGAACGAAGCTCCAACCACTGAGCCACCCAGCCAGGGCACTCCCCATTTTTTTAGATGAGAAAACTGAGGCTCGGTAGCTTGAAGTAACAACACCAGGATTAAAACCGTGTCGCTCTGATTTCAAAGGGCAAGTTCTTAACCTTGTGCTTCAGCAACAGACGCGAGTGAAGGGGAGAGTGGCTCAGCCTCGGCTCCTGTGCCGTGGGGTCCCAGACCTCTCTGCTCTCCCACTCACTTTCAGCTGCGCTAAGCCGAGGAGATGAAATTGGGTCAGTGCGCTGCTTTCTGAATCGGAGCATTCCCGTTGGCTGGCGCCTGGCTCTGCTGACTGCCGGGTGCTTCCTGCAGCATTTTCTCAGACCTTTCATCAGTGCTGGGCGGGAGGGGCCGGCACCTGGCCAGCGAGGTGTGATGCACAAAGGTATCCTGAAGCCTTATCTTTAAGCAGGAAATGTTCTCAGTATTTGTGCAAACTTTGCATCCTTCTTACTGATCTATCCCATTTGAATGAATTATGTATTTAAAAACGTCGTCTCCTCACACCCCAGGGCACTGAGCGGCAGGAAGACGGGCCGTGTTTGCGCCGCGGCTGCTCGGCTTGGCTGGTGCTGCCCGGCCTGCGGAACGCAGCGTGGCCGCTGGCGGGTCTGCACGGCGCCCGGCACGCGGCTCCTGTCCTCAGGGGGCGCCTGGACGTTCCAGCGCATCTTTGCTACTGACCAGTCTCCAGGGTCTCTGCCCCTCCCCCTGGTGCTGCCCGCTCCCAGCAGTCATTGCGTTGCTGACTCCAAGTCCGTTCTCCCTCCTCAGGCTACACAGTGACCTGGCTGCCCTCCCGAGGTCTCACGGCACTGCTGGCCGCTGGAGCCCCCCGATACCAGCACGTGGGGCGGGTGCTGCTGTTCCAACAGTCGGGGGACAAAAGACAATGGAGCCAGATCCAGAGAATAGACGGGGTCCAGGTGAGCATGGCCCGCAGGGGCAGGGGCAGGGGCAGGGCCTGGGCCTCCTGTGGCCGGGGCCTCCCTGTGCCTCTGGGCACTGGCCCACCTGCTGTGTGGCCGGCCTGTGCCACGCCAAGCCCTCTGAGGCCAGCTCTGTCATCTCCACGTGCCAGTTAAAGAGACCGGACCTCGAGGAACCCAACTTGTCCCAGTTCATCCAGGCCCTGCGGGGGAGCGGACACGGACTGTCACTGGAGACGGTGTCTCCTGCTCACAGGCTCCTCCTCGGCACCTTCCTCTCCCTGCAGGTCGGCTCCTATTTCGGTGGCGAGCTGTGTGGCATTGACATGAACCAAGACGGGGAGGCAGAGCTGCTGCTGATCGGAGCCCCCCTGTTCTACGGGGAGCAGAGAGGCGGCCGGGTGTTCATCTACGAGAGGAAGCAGGTGAGGGCCGGGCCATGGAGCTGAGGCGGTGGGATAAACAGGTTTCCAGGCAGCCCAGGTCCCAGTGGTTTAGTTATTTTGAAAGTCTTTCCCGGTCGGATTGTGTGTGAATCAGACCCTTAGGACAGCAGACAGGCAGGCGGCAGCTAGTGCTCACGGACGGCAGCCTGGGTGGCCGGCCCAGCGCCACGCCTGTCCCTCTGTGAGCCCTTCTTTGACCTCCACAATCACCTCGCGAGGTGCCATGAGCTGTATCTTCCGAATGCAAACTCTGCGGCTCAGCAAGGCCGGGACCTTCCAGAGCCCCCCAGTCACACAGAGAGCGAGAGGGGAGCTGGGACTCGAACCCGGTTAGTCGGGGCATCACTGCCCTTCTGCGAGGGACCACGGCGGGCATCTCCTCAGTGTTCGTCACACGGGGAAGGCCTCGCCCTGCGGGAGCTTGCTGAGTGACTGAGGTGGGCCTGTCACCTTGCTCCTTCCCAGCTGGGGTTCGAAAAGGTCTCGGAACTGCAGGGGGATCCTGGCTACCCCCTCGGGCGATTCGGAGCAGCCATCGCGGCCCTGGCAGACATCAACGGCGACAGGCTGATGGACGTGGCAGTGGGCGCTCCTCTGGAGGAGGGGGGGGCTGTGTACATCTTCAATGGGCAACCTGGTGGGCTGAGCCCCCGGCCAAGTCAGGTGAGGTACCCGGCCTGCCAGTTAAACCCATTCCCAAGGGCCCCACCCCCCACCCCCCGCCTGACCCCACTCGCCCCACCCTCCAGCCAGTCCTCTTCCTACCTTAGCATGAATGTCTCTCTCGGTCTCAGCGGATAGAAGGGACCCAGGTGTTCCCAGGAATTCGATGGTTTGGACGCTCCATCCACGGGGTGAAGGACCTTGGAGGGGACGGCCTGGCAGACGTGGCTGTGGGCGCCGAGGGGCAGGTGATCGTGCTGAGGTGAGACAGGACTCCCACGTGCCACCCGACTGTCAGTGGAGCTCTCGTCCTTCCGGCGGGTGCTGTGCAGGCTGCTGACGGGCGCTAGCTCACGTGGTCTTCTCTCCGACGCTGGGAGCCGGGCTCTCTGTGCAGGCGTCATGCCTCACCCCGGGAAAACGGCTGCGGTGCAGCAGCAGACTAGGATGTGAACGCAGGCCTGTCTGACAGTGAAGCCCAGAGAAGCCACAGCATGTGAAGGCTCTAGAACCAAGGGACCTGGACTCAGGCTCTGCCACCCACTTCTCGGGTGACCTTACCTGTCACTCAGCTTCTCGGGACCTCCGTCCCCTCATCTGTGAAATGATGACTAAGTCCCTGCCTTACCCATCCCTTAGAGTTATGGGAGATGTCGTGTGGCATCAGATAGTGAATAGATATTTACTAAGCACCGACTCTCTTAAATACTGACTTGGGTACAGAGTGTAGAAATTAAAGAAATGGCAGTGTAACTGCAATTGTAAGAGCCGAGGGACATGAACGGGGTGCTGTGGGAGAGCCCAGCAGGGAGACCTACTGTAGATTGAGGGGCCAGACACGGCCTCTCTGAGCAGGTGAGGTCTGAGCGGGGACTTGAAGGATGAGGAGGAGCCAGGCCTGCAGAGGTCTGGGGTGGACCCTCCGGGTGGGAAGCCGAGGCTGGGCCGAGGCTGTGAGGCCGGGGCATGTTTGGTGTGGCTGGGACGCGCTCAGCCAAGGGGGCGTGTGCAGGAGAGGAGACGGGAGGAGGGCAGAGTGGCGTGGATAGTAAAACGTTTGGATTTTATTGGGAGTATCGTGGCATCCGTGAAGGGTTATAAGCATGGGAGTAGCTCAACATGACTTCTCTCTTTATTTTTAAAATACATATATTTTTACGGATTTCCGAGAGGAAGGGAGAGGGAGAGAGAGAGATAGAAACATCAAGAATGAGAGAGAATCATTGATCGGCTGCCTCCTGCATGCCCTCTACTGGGGATCGAGCCTACAACCTGGGATGTGCCCTTGACTGGGATCGAACCCGGGACCCTTCAGTCCGCAGGCCAATGCTCTATCCACTGAGCTAAACCAGCCAGGGCTGATTTCCCTTTTTAAAAGCTCACTCTTCAGTATGGAAAATGGGCCAGAAGAGTGCAGGCTGAACCAGGTGCCTAATGAGTTAGCATCATCGTTGCAGTCTGCCTTAGAGAGGGGGCCCCTCCGGACGCAGTAGACGGGGCGGTAGGCCTGACTGGG
Source organism: Eptesicus fuscus (assembly GCF_027574615.1). NCBI lineage: Eukaryota > Metazoa > Chordata > Mammalia > Chiroptera > Vespertilionidae > Eptesicus > Eptesicus fuscus. The sequence continues at coordinate 7,483,463 of NC_072476.1, read as the reverse complement.
GGTTGCAGCTGAGGCCAAGGGAGAGAGTGGTTGTTTCCCGCCCTGCAGCTCCCGGCCTGTGGTGGATGTGGTCACTCGGATGTCCTTCTCCCCCGCTGAGATCCCCGTGCACGAAGTCGAGTGCTCCCATTCTAGCAGCGGCAAGAAGAAGGAAGGCGTTAACATCACCGCCTGTTTCCAGGGCAAGCCCCTCATGCCCCAGTTCCAAGGTCAGTGCTGTCCTCCTGCTGCCCAGAGCTTCTGCTCCCCCGAATCCAGGCTTACGGCCCCAGGATCCACCACCATTCAACTCCTGCCTTTTCCTCCTCAGGACCCCTGGTCACCAACCTCACCTACACTCTGCAGCTGGATGGCCATCGGACGCGAAGCCGGGGATTGTTTCCGGGAGGGAGACGTGAGCTCAATGGGAACATAGCTGTGACCGACGTCGAGTCCTGCATTGCCTTACGGTTCCACTTCCCGGTAAGGGAGACAGCCTTACGGTTCCACTTCCCGGTAAGGGAGACAGCGAGGCTGCACCAGGAAGTGAAGGGGGGATGAGCTGAGCCGAGAGAGGCAGCTCTGGGTGCGAGGCTTAGCTCTGGGTCACGCTGAGTCTGAGTCATTTTGATCTCTCTATACTACCACTTCCTCTTCCGTACGACAATAGTAATAACACCTGTAGCCTGTTTCCTTCCAGTCCTTAATCTAGATCAGTGGTCGGCAAACTCATTAGTCAGCAGAGCCAAATATCAACAGTACAACGATTGAAATTTCTTTGGAGAGCCAAATTTTTTAAACTTAAACTTATTCTAATGCCAATTCTTCAAAATAGACTCGCCCAGGCCGTGGTATTTTGTGGAAGAGCCACACTCAAGGGGCCAAAGAGCTGCATGTGGCTCGTGAGCCGCGGTTTGCCGACCACTGATCTAGATACATGGGCGTTTTCCACAGGACTATGATTGTAAAGTACTTACCATTCTTTCCTACTCTTTTCCTATGTCATGTATTAATGCTGCTGCCCAGCTTCCATAATTATTTGTCAGGACTACAGAATACTCAGGGGAGAATGTCACTGTTTGCCAGTACACATGGGCAGTTTTTATTCATCTCCATCTCAGAAAAAGGTCTTTTAATATTGACTTAAACAATTGCTAAAACACCCCAATTCAGTTTGCTCATCACGGTGCTGTGTAAAATAGGTTTGACTTTAAATTATTCTGGTCTCTTGAATATTTCATAAGAGACTCGGTATATGGTTGGTGTATAAAATCTTGCAGTTGGCTTTATATTTTTTATTATGAGAATGTTCAGGCATACGAAAGTACAAAAAAATAGTTGAATGAACCCCCAAGTACCTCTCACCCAGTTTCAACAATTATCAACTCAATTTTATTTCATTCACAGCTCAACTAGTGCCCCCCTGCCTCCTCACAGACACCCCCCATTACTAAACTTGGAAATTTTACATATGAATGAACAACAAATATGTATCTATCAACAAGTGAATGTAAAAACCAAGGGAATAAAAAAATCTGATAAACAGTATTAACTGGTGAATATAATAGAATCAGGGGCATAGAAAGGGAGTGAACTGACAATTCTCGGGGGAAAAGGGGAGTGGGAGGTGCGGGAAGAGACTGAACAAAAAGCGTACACCTATGGATGAGGACAGTGGGGGGAGGTAAGGGCAGAGGGTGGGGTAGGAACCTGGTGGAAGGGAGCTGTGGGGGAAAAAAAGAGGAACAATTGTAATAATCTGAACAATAAAGATTTATTACATTAAAAAATAATAAAGTACACCTGGAAAAAAAATTTTGCCAGCGAAGAGGCTCTGTGATATACTAGAAAAAAATTAAGTTTAGACTTGGGAGTTGGAAATACTTGGGTTCACTTCCTAGTTCTAGTCCTTAGAAAAGTTGTGTCACCTTTTTAGACCTTGTCTTCCTCCTCTTTAATGTGGAGGGTTGGTAGAAACTAGGTGAATATGATTTGAGTAACTTCAAATGTCAGGTCAGGCACTGGTAACAACAAAAAGACTGAGACCCACCCCTGTTTTCAAGGAACTAGGCTATCCTATATAATAAAAGCCTAACATGCTAAGTGTCCAGTTGTCCAGTTGGCCGTTCAACCAATCAAAGTGTAATATGCTAATGATATGCTAAGACCACTCAACTGCTTGCTATGACATACACTTACCACCAGGGGACAGGCACTCTGACCTGTAGGTTAGCTAGTTGCTGGGGTCTGGCTGATTGGGACTGAGTGAGATGGGCCAGACATGCCCTGGAGCCCTCCTGCGGTTCCTCCCCGGCTGGCCAACCTGGTGGTCAGTGGCTCAGCCACAAGCTGGGCTGGTGGCTGGCGCGCAGTGGCCTGCCTCTGTGGCAGCACTAAGGATGTCCGACTGATGGCTTAGGCCTGCTACCAGTCAGACATCCCCTGAGGGCTCCCCGACTGCGAGAGGGCACAGGCTGGGCTGAGGGCTGCGCCCCCCTCCTCCCCCCCCCAGTGCACGAAATTCTGAGCCTCTAGTTCTAGAATAGTCTTTTTTTTTGGTGCAAACTTTGATAAAGGTTGCCTAGAGCAGTTGGACAAAGATTCGGGGCTTCTGTCAGGACTCCATGGAAAAAAGTGCTGTGGTGGCTTAGCGATGTCTGTGTGGAACTGGGGCTGAGGAATGTCACCTGGGCTGAGAAGCAACCCCGATGTGGAGTAAATGTATTCCTGTTACTAGTACGAAGACAACTAGTTACCAGCATTCCATCAGTTATAAAACTCAGACAAGGGGTGCATGTCCCTGGAAGTGTGGCAAAGGTTAAACTCTTGCCGTAAGATGTGTTCTTATCTCCCTCAGGTATGCATTCAGGACCTCATCTCTCCCATCAATGTCTCCCTGAACTTCTCTCTCTGGGAGGAAGAAGGGACACCGAGAGACCAAAGGACGGTGAGGAGACGTCAGCTGGGGGAATTGCTAGCAAAGAGAGGAGAGTAGAAATTCAATTTAGCAACACTGTGTTATAGAGGAGTCTTGGTTTAAAGCAACAGAAACCAAATATGACTTACTTAAGTAGGAGAGGAATTTATGGGAGTTTGTATTTAAGAGAAATTTGGAAAAGCAAGATTGGGAAGAAGAGGAATCTGGGTGGAGGCTCGAAGGCCTCTCCAGGGGAAGAAGTGATGGATGGACTCTTCAGGGCACACATCTCATTGGTCAGAACATAGTCACATGGTCACACCTGATTACAACAGGCTGAGAAACACATGTGGTCATGTGACCAGATTTTTTAAATGGAGGCTCTACTTTATTTATTTATTTATTTTTAAAATATATTTTTATTGATTTCAGAGAGGAAGGGAGGGGGAGAGAGAGATAGAAACATCAGTGATGAGAGAGAATCATTGATCGGCTGCCTCCTGCACACCTCACACTGGGGATTGAGCCTGCAACCGGGACATGTGCCCTGACTGGGAATCGAACCATGATCTCCTGGTTTATAGGTCGACACTCAGCCACGCCGATCGGGCTGGTGGCTCTACTTTAAAGGTAGATGGGGAGGGAGGATATATGGGGACAACCAGCACTCTGCCATTGGCACTAATTTTTGAAAAGCCAAAGTGTGTGATATAGGAACTCGGGGTAGGAAGGTGATCTGCGGTCACTATTGTCAGAAGAAGACTTTCTGGGGGAGGCCCATTGCCTTCGGGTCCTGCCGAGTGAGTGGGCTCTGGGTAGGCGGAGAGAGGAGAGGCAGAGGGCACAGCATGAGGAAGGGTCTGGGGGTAAGTTCCAGGCAAATGGGAGGTGGGCTTGGCTTCTGGCAGAAGGACAACTGAGCAAGACAGAGGCCCTGACTGCCCACTTGGGGGCTGGCTGTGGTCCAGCGGGTGGTGGGAATCTGTGTGAATGCTGAGGTTGGGTTGGAGCAGTCAGCAGAGGCTGCCAGGACCCCTGCCCCTCAAGGAAGTCAAGAGGCTGCTTGGCAGTTGACCTGGAAGCAGAGGAGGCTGGAATCTCGCTAGAACAGCGGTCGCCAACCTTTTGGACCTCACGCACCACCAGTGGCCCGCACACCACCGCTTGGCGACCGCTGCTCTAGAACATACAACTGATAACCCACAAAATACTTCTAAGATCTCATTAGGCTCAGGATGAACTCCAACTCCCTCACAGGCTTGCAGGCCCAGGGGATCTGGGCGGGCCGCCCTCTCCTGCCCTCCGACACATGGCCCTGCACAGGCACAGCTCTCTGGCCCTGAGCCTTTGTGTGGACTGTCTTCCTCCCCCCACCCCCTCCCTGTCCTTCAGGGGCTCCCTCCTGCTCATCCTTTAGACTTCATTGGAGAGGCCCTTCCTTCAGGAAGGCCAACCCCCACCCCCACGTGTGGGTGGGATTTCCTCCTACATGATCTAAAGACTCCCCTGCCCCGCCCCCCCCATAACCCTGAGGATGCCAGGTCGTTTCTCCCACCAGGTTGGGAGGGCAGAGTGTCCATTTGGTTCTTGGTGCATGCGCAGTGCCCGGCATGGGGCCTGGCCCAGAGCGGAAGCTCTGGAAATATTGCAAAACCTGACTTTGATCTAGAGAGCTGTTGTAGGGGCGCTGGGGGTCCCAGAGGGAGCACAGTAGCAGTCACAAGCCGGTGAGCCCAGAGGACATTCCTCCAGGGAAGGAGATGGGCCGGGAGGAGCTGTGCGGCTGCTTGGTCAGGCCTGACCTCCTGTCCAGAGGGGATGGACACCCTGGTCCGCAGCGCGCCCCCCCCCCCCCCCCCCAGCAAGGAGCTACCACCAGAGGACGACTGCTCAGATGGCCTTGGGCTGATTCAGGGGGGCGGGCCCTGCCCTGGAGGGGGGTGCTCCTGGGAGGGGTGACCACAGCTGGCCCAGCTGAGCCCGAGCACGGAGCTCCTCCCTGCCCCTCCACAAGTGCTGATGCCTCACTAACCGCTCCTGTCTCCCGCCCTCCCACTCCCCGTGTTCAGCAGGGCAAGGACATCCGGCCCATCCTGAGACCCGCCCCCCACTCAGAGACCAAGGAGGTAAGAGGGGAAGAGTGGCTGACGGGGAGGCCAGCGCCAGGCCCTCCTGGGTCTGGGGGCCTGAGCCTCCCGGTCCTTTCTTGGCCTTTCAGATCCCTTTTGAGAAGAACTGTGGAGAGGACAAGAAATGCGAGGCAAACCTGCGGCTGTCCTTCTCCCCTGCAAGGTCTGTGAGGCTCCCCTCCTCCTGTTCCACTCGGAAGACCCGCATCCGCACCCACTAGATGTGTTATCTGGGCCTCAGTTTCCTTCTCTGAGAAATGCCAGTCCCTGCGCTCTCCTGTCAGGGTTAAACGAGGTTGCAAAGCGTCAAGCCTGCTCGAAGGAGCTCTCTCTGTGGGTTTATGTTTTCTGGACTCCGCAGTGCCGAAAGCGCCGCCTCCGATCCCGCTTCCTTTCCCCTGGTCTCCCCCCAGATCCAGAGCCCTGCGGCTGACCCCCTCTGCCAGCCTCGCCCTGGAGCTGACACTGAGTAACTCGGGCGAAGACGCTTACTGGGTCCGGCTCAGCCTGGGTTTCCCCTGCGGACTCTCCTTCAGAAAAGTGGAGATGCTCAAGGTGAGAGGAGGCCGAGGCCGCCCGGATTCCCGGCGTGTCCCTGCAGCTTCTGCCCCCTCTGGACACCCAGCAGCCAGGCGTGGGCAGCCGCATGCAGAGGTCTTCGGGCCACGTTCGGGTTCGCAGCCTGCTGGCCACCCTCAGGTTGTGTGGCCTGAGATACAAGGTTCCCCTCTCTGAGCCTCAGATTCCACAACCAACAAATGGGGCTGGGGACACCCTCAGGGTAGTGAGAGGGTCCCGTGACAGAGGCTCTTGGACCTGCTGAGCAAGAACATGCGCACAGGGTCAGTGAGACCCAGCTCCGCCCTCCGCCAGGTGACCAATGTGTTTTTGAGGCCTGGGTTGTCTTAAATACAACTTGTATTTTTAAAATTATGATTACAAAAGTAATACATGATCCCCACAGAAACTTGGGAATTATAGAAACGTTTAAAGAAGGTAATCACCCAGGAGGTAATCTACAACTCAGCAATTACTACTTTGAATATTTTGGTATTTATCCTTCTGTTTGCATATATATATATATATATATATATATATATATATATATATATATATACACATACACACACACAGTATATATACAAGAGGCCCGGTGCACGGATTCGTGGGGTCCCTCAGCCTGGCCTGCGGGGATTGGGCCAAAACCGGCTCTCCAACATCTCCTGAGGGGTCCCGGATTGCGAGAGGGTGCAGGCCAGGCTGAAGGACTCCACTGGTGCATGATCAGGGCAGGGAGGGACCGCGGGAGAGCTCCAGGGCATGTCCGGTCCATCTCGCACAGTCCTGATTGGCCAGACCCCAACAGCAAACTAACCTACTGGTCAGAGCATCTGCCCCCTGGTGGTCAGTACACGTCATAGCGACTGGTGGAACTGTTGAACTAACAGTCAGACAGACACTTAGCATTTTAGGCTTTTATTATATAGGATTATATATTTTTATTGATTTCAGAGAGGAAAGGAGAGGGAGAGATAGAAACATCAATGATAAGAGAGAATCATTGAGCAGCTGCCTTCTGCACACCTCCTACTGGAGATTAACCCCTCAACCCAGTAATGTGCCCTTGATTGGAATCGAACCTGGGACCCTTCAGTCTGCAAGCCTATCCACTGAGCCAAACCAACTAGGACAATTTATTTATTCTATATTTGTTTTTTTACTAAAATGGCATTTCCCCCCATTTTTTAAAATGTTTTTATTGTGGTAAAATATGTAATATAAACGTTACCATTTTAACCATACAGTTCAGTGGTTTTGAGTACATTCATGATGTTGTGCAACCATCACCGCAATCTATTTGCAGAACTCTTTCATCATTTCAGAAGTTCTGTACCCTTAAGCAATAACTTCCTGTTCCCCCTTCTGCCCATGTGACTCTAATCTGCTTTCCATCTCTGAATTTGCCTATTCTGGATGTTGCATCTGAGTGGAATCATATACTTGTCCTTTTGTGTCTGTATGACTTCTCTCAGAATAATTGGTTGAGGTTCGTGTGCCAGCACGTGTAAGTTCACTCCCCTTTAAGGCGAGGTAATTTCCCGTTGCGTGGACAGACCACACTGTTTCTCCATTCACCTGTCCGGACACTGGCCTCGTTCTTATACAGCAACATCCAGTGCCTCCTTAAGGGGCGTCTAGTGGAGGGACCAAGAACTTGAGATGCGGAGCCAGATCCCTGCCAGCTTCCTCCGCTGTGAGACCCTGTGCAAGTCACTCACCTCCCCCCCCCCCCCCGCCTCTGTTTCCTTATCGAGTTCCCTTCCCCACCTGCGGCCCAAACCTGTTCCTCGCAGTGTGATGACGAGGAATGGTGTTGCATTGCTTCCATCAAGCGCTTTAGAAATGGTTGCTGGACGTGTGGCTGTAAGAGCAGTGTAACACCCTCACAATATCCTCTGCACCACCATCGGCCGAACCATTCCTGCCTCTTTGACGGCTCGGTCACTCCCGGTGTTCCCTATTGTAAACAGCGCGGCACTAACCCTCGCTGTGCCCCGTTCTTGGGCCCCACCCCTAAGAAGGTGCCCTGAAAGGGGCAGAGCTGAGGGTCGGTGGCCTCTGGGGAACCCTTCGCCTTGGCCGCTAGAACACTCGTCCTCTCTCTCCTCACCCCCAGCCCCACAGCCAGCTCCCTCTGAGCTGCGAGGAGCTGCCCGAGGAGCCCCAGCTTCCCACCAGAGGCCTCTCCTGCAACGTGAGCTCTCCCATCTTTAAAGCCGGCAGCTCGGTGAGTGCTCAGGCCCGGGAGCAGTGAGCACTCCGGGGTGGCAGAGGGAGCAGTGAGCACTCCGGGGTGGCAGAGGGAGCAGTGGGCACTCCGGGGTGGCAGAGGGAGCAGTGGGCACTCCGGGGTGGCAGAGGGAGCAGTGAGCACTCCGGGGTGGCAGAGGGAGCAGTGGGCACTCCGGGGTGGCAGAGGGAGCAGTGAGCACTCCGGGGTGGCAGAGGGAGCAGTGAGCACTCCGGGGTGGCAGCTGCAGTGATGCCGTGACGGGGCTGGATTGGGGGCTGTGGTGCCCCCGGGGCTCAGGCCTGTCCTCCCCCGCCCCTCCCCCTCTGCCAGGTTGTTATCCAGGTGATGTTCCACACGCTGCTGAACAGCTCCTGGGGGGACTCTGTCAAGCTGCACGCCAATGTGAGCTGGTGAGCAGGCCCAGGCAGCCCCCCAGCCCTGCCCTGGGCTCACCCTGCCGTGCAGCTCAGGCCAAGCCCTGCTCTTAACACGGCCCTTCCCTGCCCCGATGCAGCGACAACGAGCACTCGGGCCTCCTGGAGGACAACTCGGCCACCACCAGCGTCCCCGTCCTGTACCCCATCAACATCCTCACTGAGGAGTGAGTCTCGCCTCCCCACCCAGGGCCCCGACCTTGCCCCCCCAGCTGCCCCTCAAAGCCCCTCCCTGTTCCAGGGTCGTCGCCCCCCTCACCCCGGGGTCATTAGAATCGACTCCAGCTACAACCCAACAGTTTTCAACGCACAAAAGAGCGAAGGCCCTTTAAGAGCTGAGTCAGATCACCGTTTACTGAGGGAAGAAAAGGCACATGGATTCTGACCTTCGCAGACCTTGTGCTCAGCCCACGGCCCTCCCCGGGCTTTCGGCGCCTGGGAGAGCTGTGCTCCCCGTTTCACTAACGAGCAAACGGAGGCTCAGAGTCCACGGCTAGGACGCACTGACGCCGGAATCTGAGCTTGAGTCTGAGTCCAAGACCCCAGCCAAGCTCTTTAGTTCCCAGCTGTGCCGGGCGCCCTGCCTTCCGGCAGCGCTGCGGGCGGAGGTGAGAGAGGAGCTCTCACGGGGCTCTGCCCCTCAGAGCTGGCGCTCAGATAACAGGAACTGTGCGCACGCGGGAGCGGTGGGTTTCAGGGTGTTGTGGAGGGAAGGGCCAGGGCGGTCACTAGTTGGATTTTCTCATTTGCAGAAAAGGAGGTGAAGCCAGAAAAGTGGAGGAGGGGCTTTTCACGGTGGCTCAGCGAGACCAGCACGGGGCCAGGCCTGAGCCAGGTCTCTGGTGCTTGTGAAACAAATGCCAGACACAGTGATACTGTCAGACGCGCTATGACGTTAGAGCCGGAAAGGATGTGTGGGTGGAGGAGAGATGGAAGGAGCAGGGGACGTTGGGGCTTGAACCGGGGTCTGGAGCGTGAGGACCAGGCCAGGGAGGAGGGGGACATTCTCATCAGGGACGGCAGCCTGGAGAAGGCCTGGAGGCAGCCGGGCAGATCGGGGAGCAGGGAGCGGGCGACTCAGGAGACGGCAGGTCTGTGCGGGGCCAGCAGGCAGGCAGACCGGGATCTGGCTTTGGACCTGACCTTGTGGGGGCTGGGAGCCTCTGATGGGTTCTGTGTGGTGAGTGGCAGGATCAAGGGTGCTGTTAGGAAGGGAAAGATGGGGTGGGGAGGCAGCGGGGGGCTGGCGCACTTGCGTAGGCGATGAGCAGTGGCCAGCACAGGGAGACCCTGTGAGGTGGTGTGTGCTGGGGAGAACATGGCTCCAAAGGCACCCCCTGGGTTCCACCCCCTGGGTTCCGGTCCTGGCCCTTCCCCGCAGGACTCTGGGCAAGAGGCTGACCCCTCCCACCAGCCTTAGTCTCCGAAGGGAGATAGCGGGGCGTTGTGAGGATTACGAGGTGCCAGCGAGGTCCCCACCAGTGCTGGCCACTCAAAGGCTTCCCGTGGCCCAGCCCCTGGGTTGCCTCTGGATTGCTGTCCCCTCTACCTTCTACCTCTGCTCCTCTCTCCACAGCCAGGACAGCTCCACACTCTACATAAGCTTCACCCCCAAGGGGACCAAGGTCCACCATGTCAGACACATCTACCAGGTATGAGCCGCAGTGCGCAAAGGGCCCTGAAGGTCACGTTTGTGCAGCCCCTGAGACCGAGGCTGCAGAGACAGTTAGACGGGGTCTGGCCCGCGGGGGGTCCAGCCTCTGCTGCTCCCCAGCCCTTTCTGCGCTGTCACAGCCCACAGCAGCCTTCCGGGTCAGCACAGGGAGCTCTTTTGTGCAAAAGGCACTCAGGAAACATTTCTCAAGTTAGGTCAGCGCAGTTGCCAAAATGAGTCTTTCCCAAGCCTGGTTGTGCAAATAATTCTTGCATCTAGCCTTGTTAAATGTCATTCATGCTTTTACTCATTCAGAAAATGACTCTTCTTGGGGCCTCTTATGTGCTAGTGTCTGTGCCAAGCTGTAGTGCCCCGCAGGTGAAATAAACCGCAGCTCCTGCTCTCAGCAGCCCACAGCCCAGGGGAGACACCGACGCGCGAGCAGACACGTGGCCATCCGCTGGGGGTGTAGAATGCTGTGGGGGCACAGGCGTGGGCGGCTGCCCTATTCTTGAGGCAGACTTTCAGGATGGTATCTGAGCAGTGACCTGCAGGACGTGGGAGGTGTGCCACGTGGAGAAGGCAGAGAAGCACATGGGACCCGCACATGTCATTGAGGACAGGGCGGGGGTGGTGCCCACAGCCTAAGGAGTGGGCCTCAGCCAGTGAGGACTGGACTTGGGGGGCATGAGGGTGGCTGGCGTCAGGGCTCAGCAGCCATTTGTCCTCTGTACCAGGTGAAGATTCAGCCGTTTGTCCGTGACCACAACGTGCCCGCCCTGGAGGCCTTGATTGGGGTACCAGGGCCTCAGAGCGAAGGACCCATCACTCACAGCTGGAATGTGCAGATGGTGAGTGCTGGCCAGAGGGGAGCATGCCCAGGTCTGTGGGGGGAGTCTGAGAAGGTACAGATGCTGGGGAGGGAGTGAGGAGGGATGAGTCCTGCCCCACTCGGTGATGTCTGAGTCTGCCAAGGGCCAGGAGGAGAGAACCGGCATGCCAAGGTCTGCCTTTGGGGTGGAGGGGAAGGCCAGTGTCCTCTCAGCTCTGGACTAACTGATCCTCATTCCTAGGAGCCTCCTGTCAACTGTTCTATTGAGAACCTGGAAAGGCCACCCAACGTGGCTGAGGTAGGGACATGCGAGTAAGGAGGGGGCTGGCAGCGCAGCGGGAAGGACAGGCGCTCAGTCCCCTGCTCTTCCTGATTCCCAGCAGCCTTGCTTGCCTGGAGCCCAGTTCCGCTGCCCAGTGGCCTTCCAGAGGGAGATCCTCGTCCAAGTGACCGGGACTGTGGAGCTGGTGGGGGAGATCAAGGTAGCGCTGCTGGCGAGACAGGAGGGCTTGGGGGGGGGCGGGGGGGGGGCTTGTGGGATGGGGGTTCTCACCTGAGGTCTTCCTGTATTTCCTGTTTTATCTTGAAAAGCCCCCGATGTTTACGCAGTTGCAGATGAAAGAACCATGATGTGTTCGAAGTTGCAGGGCGGTTTTCATGGGTTCTTTATGGGAGACTTCCCTGCCCCAGTGGGAGTGGCACACGGGCCCGCGGCTGGCCGGCTGCGATGCACCCGCTCGGACCCATTCTCCTCCGCCTCCCCCTTGAGTGGAGGTGGGGCAGGAGTCAGCGGGGTACTCGGGCCTGTACCCGGCCCTGATGCCTTCCCGCCCCTCCCACAGGCCTCCTCCATGATCAGCCTCTGCAGCTCCCTCTCCGTCTCCTTCAACAGCAGCAGGCACTTCCACCTCCACGGCAGCAACGCCTCCCTGGCCCAGGTACCCGCCACCTCCGCAGAGGCCCCGGGGGCAGGGGGCAGCGGAGAGGCCTGAGGGACGCAGGGCAGAGCTGGAAGTGGGCAGCCAAGGGGAGGTGTGGGCTTAGCACAGTGGGAACTCCCCACAGCAGAGCCACCAGCCTTGGCAAAGCCGAGGGCTCTCACCGCCGCTGGTAGGCAAGCCGACCGCAAGGCCACCTGCCGAGATGCGTCAGGTCACGATGGATTTGGCGGCAGCTCAGCAAAGGGCCCACGTCACAGGCAGAGCATGACCCGAAGACGCTAAGGCGATAGAGCAGCAAGGGCAGGGCCAGAGTTGAGGGGGGTGGGGCAGGTTTAAGAGCAGAAGGCAAGTTGCAGCTAAAGAGGTGAGCGGAAACGCTCTGGGAGGCTCTGCAGGCTGAGCTGCGATTCTGGCATTTTCTCCTGGCGCTGAGGGAGCCGCCTCAGGGGACTGTGGTGCCTGTTTGCCAGCTCACGCTGGTGGCCGCGGTGGGAGGTGTATGGAGAGCGGGCCTGGATCAGAGCCTGGTGTGACACCGTCCAGACTGGAGGTTCGAAGACCTAGAGACTGAGGCCAGATTCGCAAGACATCTTGGGGTCGGGGGCTTCTTCTCTGCACTCCCTCCTCTCGTCCTCCCCAGGTCGTCCTGAAGGTGGACGTCATATATGAGAAGGACATGCTCTATCTCTACGTGCTGAGCGGCACCGGGGGGCTGTTGCTGCTGCTGCTGATTTTCCTGGCGCTCTACAAGGTCGGAGCTAATGGAAGGATGGGCATGGCTGAGCAGACAGGCTGGGGGATGGGGAATGGCAGAGCCAGGGCGGAGAACGGCAAGGCCAGGGAGCATCAGCGCTTCGAAGGGTCTCAGCCTACTCCCTCCTTCTACAGACAAGGCCACTGAGGCCCAGAGAGCAAGAGAGACTTTCCCCATCCCTCCCCCGAGCCTGCCCAGGGCGGGGCTGGGGGGCAGGGAGAGGAAGAAGCGCTCGCCCACATATCCAGAGACGCACTGGGGTGCAGAGGCGCGTGCCACAGCATGGCCCTGCCTCTGTGGGGCTCACAGTCTCTTGGGGGAGACACGTGACGGAGGCTCCCCTGCGGGGCCTGCGTGCTCCGGAGCCTGTGGCACAGCCGCCCCGCGTAGGCCTCCCGGGCGAGTGGCCTGGGCTGGGATTGAAGGGTGAGTGGGAGTTAGCCAGAGGAAGAGCGCCGGAGGGCAGGTGTTGCCTGTAAAACATGCAACTGTTCCAGGAAAGAACATAAAATTAAAGTTTCTTTCTATTGAACCCCCAGAGGGTTGTCATTAAAACAACCTTTTTGTTTCTATTCCATAGGTTGTGGTTTTGTTGTTAACGTGTGTGTATGTGTGAGCGTGAGAGAGAAATCAGCCGATGTGTGTATATGTAGGAAACATGAATGGATTAGACTGTGTTAAGCCTGGGAACTTGTATTATTCCCCGATACCACACCTCGACGCCCTCCCGTCTAGCACAGTTATGTCTGCTTCTTGCTTTGTAACCAGTGGTTCCCTGCCCTCTGGGTGCCCCCAGTTTATGTAACACGTTCTCTGCTGGTGAACATTTAGATTGTTTGTAACTTACGTCTGTTTCAAACATTATGACGGAAAAGGTTCTTGTTACCCACATCTTCGCACACTGGTCCAAATAGTCTTTCAGATTAATTCCCAGCCCTGGAATTGCTGAGCCAAATAATATATGTGTTTTGAGCTTTCAACAGAGACCGCATGACACATACTAAGCGCTGTATAAGCATGGGCTCTTGTTAATATTACTAGATATTGTAGTATGCACCCCAAGCTACCCACCTAAAGTATTGGTACCTGGCGTTTTTCTGAGCCGAAAGAATGAACCAGTAGCCCTAGCCCAGTGGTGGGCAAACTCATTAGTCAACAGAGCCAAATACCAACAGTACAACGATTGACATTTCTTTGGAGAGCCAAAATTTTTAACTTAAACTTCTTCTAACGCCACTTCTTCAAAATAGACTCGCCCAGGCCGTGGTATTTTGTGGAAGAGCCACACTCAAGGGGCCAAAGAGCCGCATGTGGCTTGTGAGCTGCAGTTTGCCGACCACGGAGCTAGCTGGTTTGCTGAGTGGATAGAGCATTGGCCTGCGGACTGAAGGGTCCCGGTCCAGGTTCGATTCTGATCAAGGGCACATGCCTGGGTTATGGGCTCAGTCCCCAATACAATAAGGGCCATGCAGGAGGCAGCCGATCAATGATTCTCATCATTGATGTTTCTCTCTCTCCTTCTCCCTTTCTCTTTGAACTATATATGTGTGTGTGTATGTGTGTGTGTGTGTGTGTGTGTGTGTGTATTTTTAAGAATGAACCAGGAAACGTACAGCTTTTTAGCATTTGCCAAGAACCAGGTGTGGCGGACACTCACCCATCCCTGGAGTGGACGCCACGTGTCCGTGGCTCTCGGGGATTATTAACATAAAGAGTGCTTTCATGTTTTGCCGGGACCAGCTGTGCTCCATGGACCGTCTGCTCACTCAGCCCTGGTCTCCCTGCAGGTCGGCTTCTTCAAACGGAACCTGAAGGAGAAGATGGAGGCTTCCGCCGATGCCGCCAATGGGATCCCTGGAGAAGGCCCTGGGCAGGTGGCGTCTGAGGAAGAGGCCAGGGACCCGAGCTGCGTGGATCTCCTCCCCAAGGAGGAGGCCCTGGAAGGAGGCGGCACAGACTGAGGCCCAGGCCTGGCGCAGAGGGTCCGGGACCGGACTTGGGGTGCTGGTGCCACTCTGCCTCTACCTGCACGTCACTGTGTCCTCTAGCCCAGCGGTCGCCAACCTTCCGGACCTCGCAGACCACCGGTTGGCGGCTGCTGCTTAGCCAGTCTGCCCTCCCTCGGCCCCGGGTTTCCGTCTTGAACACGGAGCTCACTCCTGCCTGCCCCCAGGGACGGGCCAGGAAGCGGCCAAGGTGAGGCCTTGTGGTTACCGGCTGGTCCTGGCTTCTAAGCCCCTCTTAGCTTCCCCCCTGGAAGAGAGCGCTGATCTAAATTTGGGGAAACGAGTGACACTCCCAGCCCTCACACCCACCTGCCCACAGAGGCCTCGGGCTCCCAGAGCCTCGCCCGCTCTCCTGCCCGGCGCCCGGCTTCCATTCCGCCAGAGAGATCTGACCTGTGTCACCGCTTCTGCTGCAAACCCTTGCGCCTTAGCTGGAGACCAAACTCCTTCCAGACCTGCCGAACAGCCTCAGGGTGCCCACGCCAAAGGGCCCCCCCACCCCCGCTGCCTCCCCGCCCCTGGCAGAGCCCTCCCACCTCCCTGCTAAGCTCCAGTTACACCGGCCTTCTCACTTGCTCCCTGAGCTTTTTCCTGCCTCTGCCTTCACCCAGCCTGCTCTCTGCCCAGACATCCCCCCCTCTCTGCCCGGCTGGCTCTCATCGGTCTTCAATCTCATGTCTCACATCCCTTCCCCAGGGCAGCCCGCCCCTGACTCACCTGGGTCCCCACTTCCTGCGCGCTGCCGCTAGCCTGCAATTGTCCATCAGAGCAGGGATCCCACTAGTTCATTGTGAAAGGACTTATTGCTTATCCGTGTCTCAGATCCAGCAGTGAGCTCCACGGGTAGGGACCGTGCCTTGGAGTCCCTGGTGATATCACAGGCCTAGACACGCAGTAGGTGCTTGACACCATGTCACTCAGTTAGTGAGGGAGCCTGTGGGAAGATGGAGGAAACGTTTGGATGGGTCCGTGGCATCCCTCTTAAGGCTCCGTCTTCCACAGGCGCCTACTCCACAGCCCCCGCCAGGACTCGGTCACACCCCCACCCACACCCCCTAAGAGACTGAGCTCAGGGGTGGGGACCCGGCTCCCGGTGCCAATAAATGGGAAAGTCTGTCCAATTTGGTGCTGTTTCTGTGCTGGTGCCACGTTCCAGCCCGGCTCATTAAGTGAACATTTTCTTCTCAACCCTTCCACTAAGTGGGACCCAAACAGCTCTTCTCTCTCTCTCTCTCTCTCTCTCTCTCTCTCTCTCTCTCTCTCTCTCTCTCTCTTTCTCTCTCTCAGCTCTAGCTCTAGCTCTCTAGCTCTCTTTCTGTGAGGACCCTAAGACTGGCCTGCACCTGCTATTGTGAGCTAGTTCAAAAGAGAAGCAGAGACACAGGAAGGGAGGAAGGCTGGGGAAGCACTGACTATTGACTAAGAGGTGAGAGTAGACTAGACTCTCCCTCTTTTAAGAGCCCTGCGGCCCCTCCTGTAGACTGGACAGAGGGCCCAGGCACTACTGCCCTCTCGTGGCCCCTTTCAACGGTCAGGAATGTCACACAACTACTGCAAGGACAGTGTCTGCAGGGGAAGCCTGTCGGGTTGTGCTCACGAATATGATATTTCTTTGAAGGCTTTGGGTCATACTCTGTTCTGTGCTCCGAGCACATGGGATGAACATGCCCTCAGGAAGCTTCGCTCCATCGAGAAAACAGTAAAAAAGGGGAAATGTGCTTCCAGGTAGCGATAGGGCTGTGAAGGGATACCAGGTTAGAGGGTGAGGGAGAGGGTCCTCTTGGATAGGTGGTCAGGAAAGTCTCCCTAAAGAGGTGATATTCTGTGAAGGGGGCGGGGGGGAGTCGATATTTGCATCCAGGTTGGAAGCAAAAAAGCACAGAAGATCTGGGAGGCTTGCCCTGGCCGGTGTGGCTCAGTTGGTTGGGTGTCATCCAGTGCAACAAAAGGTTGCTGGTTCGATTCCCGGTCGGGGCACATGCCCTGGGCTTTGAGCTCAGTTTCCAGTATGGGGAGAGCAGGAAGCAGCCAATCACATCAGTGCTTCTCTCTCTCCCTTCCTCTCTAAAAAGAAAATATTTTTTAAATTAATTGTTTTAAAATGATCTGGAGGCTTAGTTCAGGACCAGACCTCCCACCTCCCTTAGTTCAGGACCAGACCTCCCACCTCCCATCATCACCCCCAGATCTCCCACCTCCCTTACCAGCACCTGTCCTCGCAGATCTGTGTGTCCTTTCCCGCCCTGTGCCTTCGCACATGCTGTTCCCCTCACCAGCATGTGCAGTTCCACCCCTTTTCCAGCCGTGAAAACCGTCCGACTTCAAAGCTTTTCTCAATCCCACAATTCCTGGACAGAAGTACCCAGTCCACAGCACGTGGTTTATACCTCACCGGGGCACATAACACTGACTGTGTGAGCTCCTGTCTCGAGAGTAGGAGGTTCTGGAAGGCAGGCCTCAGGCCTCACTCAGATATGTTACCAACACTGACCCCTCACCAGGGCTGGCACAAAGGAAGCGTTCAGTGTGGCCCTCAAATGTTTTGGTTTCAGGACCTCTTTATACCCTTAAGAATTATTGAGGATCCCCAAAGAGCTTTTTTTTCACATGGGTTACATCTAGTTGCATCCAAGTGAAGAAATTAAATGGAGAAAAATGTAAAGCATAACACCCAAGCCTACATGCCACACAGCACATGTGAGTGAGGGTATCTGCCATGACGAATCACGTGGCCTCTAGGAAACACTCCGCTCATGGGAGAGAGAGACGGTGACAAAGCGAGTGACATCTTAGTGTTGATACGAAAGGAGGCCAAACCCAGTCAGCCCCGGGTCTGAATCCTGCTCTGCTGTGTGACGTGGGGCAATTATCCTCTCTGGGGCTCATTTCTTCATCTGTAAAATAGAAATAACTGTACAGGGTGGGCAAAAGTAGATTTGCAGTTATTTGTGTGGAAAATAATAAATAATACAAGAATAAACTCTGTGTTTCACATACTCAAAACTGTACACCTACTTTTGCTCCATCTCAGAGCTGGTAAGAGCATTAAATAGCACTTGTAAAC
Source organism: Eptesicus fuscus (assembly GCF_027574615.1). Lineage (NCBI taxonomy): Eukaryota > Metazoa > Chordata > Mammalia > Chiroptera > Vespertilionidae > Eptesicus > Eptesicus fuscus. The sequence continues at coordinate 7,465,959 of NC_072476.1, read as the reverse complement.
TGGGGATCACTGTTCCTAGCCCATCAGTGCCTGATAACAGTGGGCAGAAGTGGTGGTTTAGATGTGCAGGATGGTGTGGTAAAAGCAGCATCCTGGGCTGAAAGTCAAGACAGCTGCTATTGGAGTTCTGGCTCTCCCACCGTGATCTTGGGAAGACGCATACTCTTCCTGGGTCTGGTCTGCCCCACCTGGGATCTGGAGGTACCTCGGGAATTGTCACAAGAGGAAGGGGTGGGGGCTGAGCAGCTGAGCCCCACCCTCATTTGATCAGCTTTTATATACTAACTACAGGCCTAGTGCATGAAATTTGTGCACGGGGGTTCCCTCAGCCCAGCCTGCACCCTTTCCAATCTGAGACCCCTTTGGGGATGTCCGACTGCTGGTTTAGGCCCGATCCCAGGGACTAATTTAGTCACAATCCGGGACTGCTGGCTCCTAATTGCTCACCTGCCTGCCTGCCTGATCACCCCTAACTGCCGCCCCTGCCAGCCTGGTTGCCCCTAATTGCCGCCCCCCCTGCTGGCCTGGTCACCCCTTATTGCCCCCCCTGCCAGCCTGGTCGCCTCTAACTGCCCCCCCACCAGCCTGGTCGCCTCTTACTGCCCCCTGCTGGCCTGGTCGCCCCCAACTGCCCCCTTGTGCTGGCCTGGTCGCCCCCAACTGCCCCCCCTGCCAGCCTGGTCACCCCACGCAGCCTGCTGTTCAGTTGTTTGGTTGTCCCTCATTAACCCCCCAGTCGGCCTGGTCATAGGCAGCCATCTTGTGAGGGTGTGAGGGTCAATTTGCATGTTACCTCTTTATTATATAGGATGTCTGTGCGTACAAGCTACTTTATCAATTAAGCACCACAGGCACCGTGCCCAGGGCCTCCCAGCCTAAAAGGGCATGAACATGTTTGGAAGCTGAAAAAAGAATTAACTCCAAAATATGAAAATTAAATTGTGTAATTGAAATAAATGCTGAAGTAATGTCTCCAAATGTAGTATTTCAGGTAGTGAAATGCAGTTCTATGTATATACTTACGTATGTGAACTATATTAAGTATAGGAGTCAGTATTTTCATATTTGAAATTTTGTATGGTAAGGTGTCTGTACAAAAATGTGCATAACGTTTATAAAGATCTTTAAAAGACTGAGATTTTACTTTAAGGGTTCTACTTCCAAAAATAATGGAAACTTTGAAAACCACTAAACACAACCAAACTCTACTGAACCACATGATCTCTAAGGCCCCTTCCAGAGCTTGCAGATCATGAGAGGCCAGATTGAAATGTGCTCGGAGAAGTGGTTTACTCTTGACAAGTTATAAGGCCCTGAGGATGGGCATGGGGGTGGGGATGATGTCAGGATCCTGAGGCCCTGGAGACCTTATAGAGCAATGACTCCCCACCTTGAGGCCAAGCTGGGGACAGGTGGAGCCAGGCAGACCTGGTCTGAATGTCTTATCTGCCTCTTAAGTCACAGAGTGACTTAGTTCTGTGAGCTCCGTTTTCCTAATCTGTGAAATAGAGTAAATAAACCTTCACAGGGCACTGTCAGGCCCTTAGCAGGAGTTCATCTCAAGATGTGCCTAGCAGCTAGGTGACTCCCCAAGGCATGGCCTATCCCCTCAGCTAAGGTATCACAGGCCACCCCCACCCCACCCCCCCATCCCCAATCACTGACGGCACCAACTTCCCATCCTTTCCTAAGGAGCCAAGTGTCACGAGTGCTGAGGCTCAGATGGAAAGTAGGATAAAGGTGGGGTGGTAACAGAGTGATCCCACGGAAAGGTACAAGGGTCCTAAAAAGAAGGCAGAGCTGTGGCAAATCAGGCCAGCCTGGTGGGAGGGTCTTAAAAGCTGACATCCAATCCTCGTACTGGGTCCAATACAAAGACCCCTATGGATGGGGTTGAAACTTGAAGTTCTGGTCAGAGTCAGGATCTGCACAGAGTGGTGGCTAGAGGTTGCAGCTGGTGGGGTGTGGGGTGTGGGGTGGGGGAGTGGGGGTGGGAGAGCGGCACAGCTGGGGAGAAATGGTGCACAGGCTCCATGCCCAGCTATGAGAAGCAGGGTCTGTTTTCTGGCCCAAGGGCAGACCCTCCCTGTTTGGGAAGAGGGACAGCCACACAGTTTGAGGCTTTCTCAAACCCACAACAGGCCCCTGTGTCTGTGCAGCATTCAGAGCACGGAGGATGACTTGGGCAGCTACGGGCAAGGCACTTCTCCTGAGCCTCTAAGAGCAGTGAAACCCTGACTGGAACACACTTCCCAGACACGGCCCTCTGGCTTCACTGGCTCTTCACAGCATGACCTGGTGCCTCCCACTGCCCGGGGCACTGTCCACGCACACATTTTAAGGACAAATCTCTTTAACCACATAGAGGTTTTTATTGAACTCAAATTCAGGGGCTCCAAAGCCTGAGGAAGACAAGGGAGACTGGGGTTTGCACTCAGAGGCCCAGGCCCCACTCTGGGCTTCACTCCCCATCCCACCTCCCCTCACCCCTTCCTGACTCAACAAGGGTCTCAGTAGCTACGGAACTAAGCTACCCCACTCTAATTAAGTAACCCTCCCCCCCTCTCCCTCCCCCATCTAGCACTGTGCCAAGCAGGCGGACACGAAGGGGCATGCTGCTGCTGAGGCCAGCTCTCTGTTGACCTCTTTCTGGATTCTTCCAGAGCCTCCTGCTGCCTGTTTGGCCTACCTCCAACCCCTCATTACCCATTTCCCATAAATCTCCAGGGCATATAATTTTCTCCTCCCTGGCCCCCTCTCCTTCTAGAATCCTCAACTCCTCCAGCTTTCCCACTATTCTAAAGGCTTCTCTAGCTCCGTCCCCTCCTCTTCTGCCCACCACAGCCCCGCCCGGACAGGGCCCCAGGTCAGCGACGGCCAGCGGCGTGGGTTCGCTGGTGGCGGATGAGGTCGGAGCTCTGCGAGAAGGCCTTTCCACAGTCATCGCACTTGTAGGGCCGCTCCCCGCTGTGGACGCGGTGGTGCTGCAGCAGCGTGGAGGAGCGGCAGAAGCCCTTGCCGCACACGGCACACCTGTAGGGCCTCTCGCCTGTGTGGGAACGCTGGTGCTGGATCAGCGTGGAGGAGCGATTGAAGGTCTTCCCGCAATCTGGGCAGCTGTAGGTGCGGCCTGGCAGGTGGGTGCGGGCGTGGATGGCCAGCACGGAGCTCTGACCGAAGCGCTTGCCGCACTCAGGGCACTTGAAAGGCTTCTCGCGGGCATGGCTGCGGGCATGGGGGATAAGTGCCGAGCGCTGGGAGAAGCTCTTGCCGCAGATGCCACAGCTGAAGGGCCTCTGCCCGGTGTGCACCCTCTGGTGACTGCGCAGGGATGAGTTCTGGCTGTAGCATTTGCCGCACTCAGGGCAGCTGTAGGGCCGCTCGTGGCTGTGAGTGCGCTGGTGCCGCAGGAGGTAGGAGCTGTCTCCGAAGGCCTTGCCACAGTGAGGGCACTTGTAGGGCTTCTGACCAGAGTGAGTGCGCTGGTGGCGAAGCAGGTAAGAGCTGTCGGCGAAGGCCTTGCCACAGCGGGGACACTTGTAGGGCCGCTCCCCCGTGTGGGTGCGCTGGTGTTTGATGAGGTCAGAGCTCTGAGAGAAGGCCTTGCTACAGACCTCACACTTGTAGGGCTTTTCGCCCGTATGGATTCGCTGGTGCTGGATCAGGGTGGAGCCCCGGCCGAAGCTCTTCCCGCAGATGCCACAGATGTTAGGCCGAGGGCCCTGTCCACCCCTGGCCCGGCCACCCCGTCGGCCTGAACCCCGCAGGGTTCCTGTCAGGCCCAGAGGATTCTGGAGCATCTCAAACTGGGGTGTAGCCAGCAGGGCCCCTGTGGGCATCTCAAAAGGTGGCCCTAGGGGAAGGCCTGCTGTGGGCTGCTCCCCAAACCCCTGTGTGAAGGAGTCCAAGGGATGGCCTCCCAAGGGGATGCTCAAGGGATTCTTTTCCTCGGGATTGAGAAGCATCTCTGTACCTTCCTGGAATTTGGAACTTTGAGCTTCAAATTCAGGGCTTTGGGTTTTGAACTCAGGGCTCTGGGATTCATATCCAGGGCTCCGGGGTTCATACCCAGGGCTTTGGGGCTCATACCCAGGGCTTTGTGGTTCAAACTCAGGGCTCTGAGAATCTGAATCAGGGGTTCTGGGTGCAAATTCAGGGCTTGGGGGCACAAACCCAGGGCTTCGGGACTCAAAACCTGGGCTTTCAGGCTCAAACCTGGGGCTCTGGGGTTCAAACTCTGGGCTTTGTGACTCAAACCCAGGGCTCGGGGGTTCAAGCCCAAAAGGTATCTCTTCGACCTCATAGTCCCCAGTGCTTTCTTGCTGAGAAATTTCCTCTTCCTCATTCTCACGCATGTTGCCTGCAGGATCAGAGAATTACAGAAAACCCAGATTGTGTGGAGCCGGGAAGGTCGCTGGGTCCCACCATTAATTAGTTGCACAAACGTCTCCCTGCTCCTCAAACATGGTCGCTGGCCCTGGTGCAGGTGCTGAAATTCCCACCTTCCCCACAGCAAACCCAGGACACCCGGTCCCCGCCCCCACCTCCTCCAAGTCCCAGGTGTCCAAATCCCCCATTCCCTTCCCCACCCACGGACCACAGCCCCCTCTCCCCCTCCCAGGCACGCTCCTTGGAGGGGCGCTCCCTCCCTCACCTTTGAGGGACCCTTCGGGCCCCACTTCGTCAGGACTTTGCACATCCCGGGGTTCGAGGCCCCACGGCGACGCCTCCCGTTCCATCCCCGCTGGCTCCCAGTGCGGCGACGGCGGCGGCGATGGCGGAACGATCCTGCGACCCGGCCTGAGTGCCCTGAGACCCAGGCCCTCGCCGCCCGCCCACTCAGCGACGCCCAGGGGACCCGGCTGCCCAGCCCCAGCCCCCAAGGCCGGACGTCTTGACCCTGGGCCTCTCTGGCCGGCCGGGCCCCTCCCCTCCCCGGGGCCCCGCCTCCACCCACAAGGTCTCGGCTTGCTTTGGGGCCCTCACAGGCCCCCACGCGTTGTGTCCTCGGAGACAGGGGGGACTCCACGACTAGCCCTGCTGCCCCCAGGCCCGGCTCCCCGCCCGAGACCCCGCCGTCTGGCCCCCAGCCCCAGGCTGGGCTGCGGCAGCCGACCCCTCCCCCCGCACAGGAAGTGTCCGTCCGCGGCCAGTTTCCCCCGGTGGCTAGCGCCGCGGCCTCTCTAGGAGCGGCTGGCGGTGGAAACTCGTTGGCATTAACCCTGGGCTGGATGGCCCCGGCGTTGAGGTGGGCGAGGACGAAGCACCCTGGAGCCGGCGGGAGGGGCTGGGGCGGTTTGTGTGCCTGTGTCCTAGGTCTCCGTCCGTCCGGGGGTCTATCTGTCCTTCTGCTGGGCTCTGCATCCGTCAGTGACTGTGGCCAAGGGCGAGGTGACAAGCGAGACCAAGGTCAGCGAGAAGGAGCGACGCTTCCCGGCGCCAGCGGGGGCGGTGTCTAGCTCCCCCGGTCTCGGGCCTCGGGGTCAGCTCCGGTCGCGCCTCGGAAACCTGGGCGGGCCCCCGCCCCTCCTTGAACTCATGGAAACTCTGGGACACCCCCACACTCCCACTAGAATTCCTCTACCCCCGCCGGCGTGCCTGCCCCCACTCCTCCCTGCTCCCTCCTCCCTGCTCCTAATTCCACCCTCCCTACCCCTGTCCCGCTGGGCTAGGATCGTTGCCAAGGCAACAGCTCCGCCTCGGGTTTCCAGAGGCACCGCCCCTACCTCTCAGAGAGCTCAGTGATTGGCCAGCAGAGCTCGTGCTCTCACCGCCCCGCCTCCTCCCGCTACACCGGCTGCTCGGCGTTAATGGTCGCCGGGGAACGCGAGGCACCTTTCTGATTGGTGGGAGGTGCGCAGGCTGGCCCCCCTTCCCCGTCCGACCAAAGTGCCTGCGGGAAGAGTGGGCCGGACCTGCCTGGCGTCTCCCCTCGAGCTGGGCCTCTGCTTTCAGAACTCTTCCCGCCCCCGGTTTCCCTTCATGTTTTATCTTTCGGAAGCATGAAAGCCCAGAGAAGTGAGGACAGACACCCTTCCTCCCGGGTCTCCCCGCACTCTGCCAGCGCCTTCCTGAAGGAGCCCGTTGGAGACCCGCCCTCCGAGAGGAGGCTGCTTTCTTTGCCTTCACCCTGCCTCTCCCCTCCTCCCCGAAGCCTGAGTTTAACTCCGTCCCTGGGAGCCCTAGTCCACGGTTCCTGGGCTTTCTCACAGGGCGGCAAGGATCGTGTGGGGATTTCTTCCAGGTGAGGGTGGAGAGTGATAAAGTTCGGAGTGGAAGTGGACAGAGGGAACCATCTGGCCTTTAAGTTGGCTAAGAACTTTCCTGTCCCTTCTTGGAGAGAGGCTCGTAAAGAAAGGAAGCCTGAGAAACCCTGCCCTAGGTGCAGCTTTGAATCAAGGGGGGAGAAATGACCCTAGAAGACAACTTAACAGGATCCAGTTCGTGTTTCTTGCTGCTGAAAACTAGTTTGGTCGCCTTCTTGGTAGCTGAAAAGCCACGTTCTCTCTCTGTGTGATGCAGGAGCCATGCATGGTGTGTGTTTCTTGCCTTCCCAAATAAATGAACGGAAGAAGCTGGTGAGGAGGAAGATGGCTTCTTCCATTCTCCTGAAAAGAGGTGAGAACAGAATTTGGAGAATTCCAAGTGGTAAAAGGCTGGAGAGAATTATCTCAATAGAGGCCTACAAATAGAACCACTGATACCTTCCTACAAACAAAGCGGGCATACTTTTCTGCCCTCCAGAGCAACAGCTTCCAGCTCCGTGCCGCTCTCCGTCCCCATGTCTGTCTGCCCTGAAACCTCTTTTAGGATGAACACCTACAAGTGCACTGATTGGGAAGTGCTGGACCTGGGATACCCCCTGGTCATCCCCAAAACACTCACACCAGTGAGAGACGAGTCTCCTTCATGAGACTTTCTGACCTGCTCACCCACCAGAAAACTTACACAGGAGAGCAGCCGCTCTGCAGAGTGAGGAGCAAAGATTGCAGCCATGGGTCTGACATGGCCCACGGCCTGTGCTCTTCACAGCGTGGCTAAAGCCCACACGGAGCAGAAGTCGGTCCAGGGCTTCAGGCTGCCCAGGCACCATCACTGCCACGTGGAAATTCAGTCTCACTAGTGCCTAGGCCAGTGGTCGGCAAACTCATTAGTCAACAGAGCCAAATATCAACAGTACAATTGAAATTTCTTTTGAGAGCCGAAAACCGACTTCTGGGCATGGGCCGAAGTTTCAATCGCACTGTACGTGCGCGCCCGCACGTGGTATTTTGTGGAAGAGCCACACTCAAGGGGCCAAAGAGCCGCATGTGGCTCGCGAGCCGCAGTTTGCCGACCACTTGCCTAGAGGAAGAGTGGCCGGCTGGCTTCCGGGCAGCCTCCTCTAGCACCAGACCTGTCTATGCAATAGGCTGTCAAGAGGCAGCCAGCAGGCAGCCAGCCCCGTCTGCCACCCACAGAGCGAGAGGCTCCAAGCACAGGAAAGCCTCTGATGCCGGTTCCCACTTGCCCCAACGAGGGTGCTAATCCAAGGTAGGAGTCCCTGGCCTTGTTCTACCTCCGTGTGCTGGAGAGGAGCCTGCGTGTGTCCCAAGGTGAGCAGCCACTTTCTCCACATCATCATCCCCTGGTGTGCTCCTTCCCTCTCTTTAAAATCAATAAATTAACAGAACCTGCAGCTCCCCAAGGGCCTGGGTCAGGCTCCTCTCCCAGGCCAGGCGGCTCCATGGCCCTGGGGAGGCCTCAGCACGTCCTGGAAGAGGACGCCCCGCGCTGGTGTCGCGTCTTTCAGAGGCTCAGCGCCCTCAGCTGCTTCGCTGCCAACTCGCGGGGAAGCCGGCGCCCTCGAGAGCCACACATCGGGTCGCGGTGGAAATGAAGCCCTGAGAGAGGCGCCAGTCTACTTGACGACTTACATAAACATTTCTCCTTCCATCGCTCCCGTGGAGACACCATGACCGCCATGGATAGAAGCAGATGAACGTTGCTGCTGTCTGGGCTGTTGTCTCTTACGTGGTCGCAGACATGGAGGAAATGCTGCCGAGGTCCCAGCAAGAACCAGAAATGAGGCACCTTTGCCCTTTCTAGTCAGGAATCCTGGTCTCCAGCTTCAGGAAGCCCCTCTTCACCCAACAATGTCATCTGATTCATTTTCAAAGAACATATTTTTTCATACTATTACTACGTTTTCCGATACTGTCCACATCCTCTGTTTATAAAATAAGGAATGATTCATAAAATCAATATATGGCAGGGATCACAGTGGAGGCATTTCTTTATACCACCTGTAAAAAATATTATTTCTACTTTTAAAGTAGAATACTGGATTAGAAATTCTCTAATTTTTATAAGTGTATTTATGAACATTAAATCAGATATGTGACACTAAAAATTAATTAATTAATTAATTAAGTTCAGAAGAAGTACACAGGAAGAGACCTGCCACAGCACAGACCCCTTTGGCAAGAACAAAGGAAATGGTCTGTGTCTAGCTAGGTCATCCCCTGACCTAAGATTTGACACAGGCCCTGAGACCAACCCCGCCTCTTACAAAAGCTAAGAGCAGCTAGAAAATAACATTTCGTTCAGAGCAGTGGTTCTCCAAGTTTAGCAGGCATAAAATTCCATCCCTGGAATAATACTTTAAACAATAAAGAACTTAACTTTTAAAAAAAGCCAAATTGAAAATATAAAGAGCATTTTTAGAAAAAATATAAATTAAGTTGTATTATAGTAAATTTTATTGGGTTAAAAAAATCTAGTAGACATGTAGTACTCTAAGCTCCCATCAGTCCTAAATTAGACACTTATATTTTCATTTTCATATGGATAAAGTACCTTACCAAATACTTTGAAGGCTAAATAAAAAATGTAAATGGAGACTTTTAAACTCTTTGGAATACTAACACTAATGCTAATTGAAGTAGCTCTGGATCTCATTCCAAAAAAAAAAAAAAAATCCATCCCTGGAGCTTCAGAGTCACTAGCTGGAACGGGGCCTGAGGAAGGAGCTACATTTTGTTGTTGCTGTCAGGCCTCACCAGAGGATATTTCTCCATTGATTTTTTTTTTTTTTTTACCATCATACAAAAAAGGATTTTATTTTGGGAAAGCGATTCCTAATGTATGGCAAGTTTTACTTTCAGAAATAAGACCACAAAACAACACATCTAATTCAACCTTAAAGGCTGGCATGCTGAGCAAGGAATGTTCTTATTCTTTGTGGAAGCTCCTTCTTTACCCTGTCAGGTACCAGGGCTCTGCCTGTTGGTGTGATTTCAGCCACCAAGTCAGCAACAGCAATGTGTTCTGGTCCTTTTTCTTTAATTACCTATACAGTGTGCCTTCAATTGATCCTTCCAGCCACATTCAATTAATGTTCTCTTTCTCCCGTTTCTATCAACTTCTGGTTAATCGCTGCTCTCATCTGCGCATCTTTGTTCATCTTGCTAACCACACTCTTCGGCTGCCCGGACTTAGACCCTCAGTAGCTCGGGCGCCTAAGCACACAGAAAGCTTGAACACGCATTTCCTTCTCCACTGATTTTTAGAGTGAAAAGCAGGGGAGAGTCAGAGAGAAACCTCAGTGTGAGAGACACACATCGATTGGTTGCCTCCCGCGTGCCCAGACCAGGGCCGGGGATCGAGGTACATGCCCTTGACCAGAATTGAACCTGGGACCCTTCAATCCACGGTTGATGCTCTGTCCACTCAGCCAAACCAACTAGGGTGCGAGCTATGTTTTTAAGAAACTGTGTGATTCTTCAGCAGGAAGGCCTTACTTTGAAAAATACTGGCCTAATGCAGGCTTTAGCTTTTCTGGGTCACAGCTTTGCACATCCTGTTCCCAAAAAGATGCACGTAAACATTCCTAAAAAGTTTAGGGGACTTTGGAACTTAGGGACATGTGGTCATGGCCTCATGCGGGGGCCTGATGCGGGGGGGGCCAGACATGACGGGGATCTCCCTTTTCCGCATCCCACGCGGAAAGCGAGATGAACAAACCAGTTCTAAATGGAGGCGGCCAGGGATTGAGAAATAATAGAAATAAAGAAAGAAGATGCAGAAATAGATTTAAAGCTGGGAGCCTGGGTGGGACACCATCCTTCCTCTCTGATGGAGAGGCTGCAATGATGACGACGACGACCTGAGCCACGCAGTGCGTTTATTTTAAAGGCCTAGATTGACATATCTAGACCCGCCCCTGCCGACACCTGGGCTGCTATGAAGTCAGAATGATTAACATGTCCAGCCTCATTGGGGAAGCATGTTCCCAGGGCGTGGCTCTGCCTACACCTTGAGTTCAGCTGACGATAATTAAAGAAAATTGCCCATGTGCCTTCCCAGGCGGCCCTCCACAGCCTCACCTCTCACAATGGCCACATGGATGGGCTCATATCTGGTACAGACAAGCATTTCTCCAATGAAGCCCTAGAAACTCTCTCGGCTTAAATTGTTTCGGGTTCTGAGCATCAGAGACCTGCAGTAGCAGAAGAGAGCCCTACCCTTGGTGGAAGTATCCGTGCCAAGCAATGAGGAGTTAAGAATGGAATGAGGCCAAGGCTTAAGTATTTCATGACACTCAAAAATTATCTTTTAATGGTGGTAAGTTGGGTCCTGAAGGCAGGAAGCAGAAGAGCTGGGTCTGGAGTTTGGGCCTTAAGCAAGCCTGCAAACTTCAAAGCACGCAGAGAAAGTAGTAATTATGGCACCTTTAATGGGCAAGCTGAGTGAGAATGGGCTTCAGGCTGTTTCCCCAGGCAGCCTGAGGTAGGAGACTTACACTGCCTTCTCTAGGGAGTTAAAAGCTGGTACAAAGGTAGCTCCTACCACTCAGGTGCCTCCTCACACCACGTCCCACTTATGACAAGGTGGCCCACCAGCCAATCCTCCCAGAAAGGCTCAGGTGGGCTCAGACTTGGAATCAAGTCAGTTCATTCCTTCACCTGAACAGTGTCTTTCCCCAGATGTTCTCTTGCTTTAGAAGTTTCTCCAGATTGACAGGTCTTCCTCCCCAAGGTAGGCAGACACGGGGCTGAGTAAAGGCAGTACACAGGGCCAGCAGAGGACATAACCCCTATTCCTCCTCAAGTGAAGGGCTGTCCTGACCAGAGGCAGGACAGGGTCTGCCCATGGCTGGCTGCTTCCATCGCCTGGACAGGGCTGGGCTCTGACCACAAAAGAATTGCTAATGGATGGATAATGGAGTCACAAGGTGAGAGCTTGTGTGCAGGGCTTGGGAGTATAGATGAGTACAATTCCCTCTGGCTATTTCTCCCAATGTTCCTGGCCTAGCTCATGATGGTGGGCACAGAGTGAAGATCAAGCTTTGCTTGTTTGCCCTGAACTCTTGTCTCACGTTGGTTTCTCCCTTGCCTTGGTCTGCTACGTGGCCATTTTGCCACTCATCTCATACTGGGCTGGGCTGTCTCCTGTCCTGGTCAGTGCCTGGGTGCCCTCATAGGGAGTGGGCAAATACCTCCAGAACCCTGGCTGAGACACTTAAGAAATTCAGGAGCGGTATGATCAAGGCCACAGTAAACCAAGAACCCTGCCATCTCTGTGTGACCTTGGTCAGGTTGCTTAGCCTTCCCCAATCTCAGTGTCCCCAGCTGCAAGTGCTCAAATCTCTTCCAGTTCTAAACGTGACGAGGCCCTCCTGGCTGGGTCTAGGGTGGATAAGGCCTGAACCATCTGGCTCTCCTGGGGAGGCCCAAGGATGACTGGAGGGCACTCTTCAAAGCCAGGAGCTGCTGGTCAGCTGAGAGCAGTGCTGTGGCAGAAATGCCATTGGTTGCCGGAACCGGTTTGGCTCAGTGGATAGAGCATCGGCCTGCGGACTGAAGGGTCCCAGGTTCGATTCCGGTCAAGGGCATGTACCTTGGTTGCGGGCACATCCCCAGAAGGGAGTGTGCAAGAGGCAGCTGATCGATGATTCTCTCTCATTGATGTTTCTAACTCTCTATCCCTCTCTCTTCCTCTCTGTAAAAAAATCAATAAAATATATTAAAAAAAAAAAAGAAAAAGAAATGCCATTGGTTTAGGGCAAAGATTCAGTCCTGCCTGCCTCTTCCTGACGGGGCAGTTATGAGGGTGAAATAAGTTCATGGGAAAGATAGTACTTTGTAAACCATAAAATACAATGCAAGCGAGATCTGAAAGCCTGCTTTTACTTCTCTCCTGCGCCCTTTCACATATAATCTCTCTACCTAAATCCCTGATTCAGGGAAACATCAACGCTATAGACCAGCACCTGCCAACCGATGGCCCGCCCCTGGTGGTCTGTGAGGTCCAAAAGGTTGGCGACTGCCGTTATAGACCAATGTTTGCAAACTCCAATTACCACAGGAGCCCAACAGGTCATGTAAAGGGGTGGAAAACACCAGGTGGAGCGAGCCTGCCTGGAAGAGACATGGGCAGGACATGAGTGCCAGCTGATGCTGGTCGGGAGCTGATGAGGGTGGCGAGTACGCCGGACTGGAGCACAGACTCCGGCTCCATCCAAAGGGAACAGCTGCCCCCAGCTCCTGCCACCTGTGGTTTTGTGGGAGCATAGGTAGAGTTGCCAAATCTTTGGATTTCTCAAGAGAAGTCAGAAACCCAGATTTTGTGTGAATCTTAACCAATAATTTGTAACATTTTAAAATTCTGACTAGGCCAGGAAACCAAGATGGCGGCATAGGCAAACACCTATACTGCTGCCTCGCACAATTTCAAAACTGCAACTGGAAGATAGAGCGGACATCGTCCAGAACCACCGGAAAGCTGGCTGAGTGGAAATTCTACAACTAGAAGGAAAGAGAAAAGGACACAGACTCAGAGGGGCTGTGGAGGTGCGGAGACCTGTGCGCGCAGAAAGGGCGGGTGGCTGAATACGCGGCTGGCTTACTCACGGCGCACGGAGAGGGTGGGCAGCAAGCGCACGGCTAGCTTTCTTGTTTGGGAAACAAAACCTCCCGACTGCACTGAAATCCAGCTCCGGGTGAGACTTTGGGTACCAGACTCATTCGGGGAGAAACTGGACTGTCTGGCAGCGGGCGAAACTCGAGAGCAGCCTTCTCTCAGAGGTGCATGCAGCCATTGCAGCGGGACACTGAGACACAGGGGCCTCTTAGGGCGGGGCTGACGGGAAACCAAGGCTGTCTGCTCCACCCTGAGACTCCGCCCCATCCAAGCTGAGCACAGAAGCTCTCCCAGCGGAGACACTGCTGATCCTCACAGCCAATTGGCCTGGAGGTCAACTCCCCCCAATGATACCAACAACAATCAAGGCTTAACTACAACAAGACTGCACACACAGCCCACAAAGGGGTGCACCAAGAGTGTCCACCTCAGGTAACGGGGGAGGCTGAGCCACTGGGCCATAGAGGAAACCTAGCACACAAAGCTACCCTACCAATTCAGGGAAGCAGCTAAAATGCGGAGAGAAAGAAACAGATCACAAACGAAAGAAATGGAGAAAAACACACGACTGGATATAGAATTCAAAACCACGGTTATAAGGTTTTTCAGGAATTTCCTAGAAAAGGCCGATAAATTTAACGAGACCCTCGAGGATATGAAAAAGGATCAACTAGAAATTAAGCATACACTGACTGAAATAAATAATATTATACAGAGACCTAAAAGCAGACTAGAGGATCGCAAGAATCAAGTCAAAGATTTGGAATACAAAGAAGCAAAAACACTCCTCCGGAAAAGCAAAAAGAAAAAAGAATCCAAAAAGTTGAAGATAGTGTAAGAAGCCTCTGGGACAACTTCAAGCGTACCAATATCGGAATTATGGGGATCCCAGAAGAAGAGAGAGAGCAAGATACTGAAAACCTATTTGAAGAAATAATGACAGAAAATTTCCCCCACCTGGTGAAAGAAATAGACTTAAAAGTCCAGGAAGTGCACAGAACCCCAAACAAAAGGAATCCAAAGAGGACCACACCAAGACACATCATAATTAAAATGCCAAGAGCAAAAGACAAAGAATATTAAAAGCAGCAAGAGAAAAGCAGTTAGTTACCTACAAGGGAGCACCCATATGATTGTCAGCTGATTTCTCAACAGAAACTATGCTGGCCAGATGGGAATGGCAAGAAATATTCAAAGTGATGAATAGCAAGAAACTACAACCAAGATTACTCTACCCAGCAAAGCTATCATTCAGAATGGAAGGTCAGATAAAGTGCTTCACAGATAAGAAAAAGCTAAAGGAGTTCATCACCACCAAACCAGAATTATATGAAATTCTGAAAGGTACTCTTTAACAAGAGGAAGAAGAAAAAGGTAAAGATAAAAATTATGAACAACAAATACATATCTATCAACAAGTGAATCTAAAAACCAAGGGAATCAAAAATCTGATGAACAGTATTAACTGGTGAATATAATAGAATCAGGGGCATAGAAAGGGAGTGGACTGACAATTCTCGGGGGGAAAGGGGTGTGGGGGGTGTGGGAAGAGACTGAACAAAAAGCGTACACCTATGGATGAGGACAGTGTCGGGGGGGTAAGGGCAGAGGGTGGGTGGGGAGAACCGGGTGGAGGGGAGATATGGGGGGGGGGGGGGGAAGAGGAACAATTATAATAATCTGAACAATAAAAATTTATTAAATTAAAAAAATAAAATAAATAAGAACTGGCTAATTACAAAAAAATAAAAATAAAATTCTGACTAGACCAAAAAATAAAAGAGCTGCAGGCCAGATTCAGTGCAGTGAATGAGGCCCTCCTGGTTGGGTCTAGGGTGGGTGTGCCCACCACCATGATGCAGTGAAAAGGCAAACGGGTAAACAAGGTTCTCTTCCACCTCAGTCCTCTTAACACATCTGAGAAACGGCCTTTTCTTCCCACAGCGGAGGTCACCGGGGGTCTTACCTCAGTCCTAACTCAGCAAAGGGGCTTCTAGAGTCTAGGCCAGCAGAGACGGAGGTGTTCCCCTGTCAAGCTGGAGAGGCCTAAAATATGATGGGCCTCGTCCCCCAGGTCCAGCTCTTACAAGGCATTCTACGACCTCCCTGGAGCCCCCAGAGGTTCAGTACTGATCCCAGCTTGGGCCTCAGGAAATGTTTAGCTCTTCACTCTTTGTCTTCTCATTTTTGAGGCCATCACCCACACTCCTGGAATATCTCTGGGTAGTGCTGGAAGCTCACAGGTGGGTCCAGGTCCCCAGGGCCAGGGGTCAGGGGCACAGGCAACCCACTGGCACCCTGGCCCTTGTGTCTCCCGGCACCAGGCCTATGGACCCACTGGTGCTTCGCCATGGCCGACTTCTGGCCAAAGCACCTGCCGCACTGAGGACAGGGGTAGGGGCGCTCCCCGCTGTGGGTTCGCCGGTGGGCTGCCATTTCGGAGCTCTGCCGGAAGCAGCGCCCACAGTCCGGGCACGGGTAGGGCTTCTCGCCTGTGTGGGTGCGCACGTGGCGCCGAAGGTCTGAGGCATGGGCAAAAGCACGGCCACAGTCTGGGCAAGGGAAGGGGGTCTCGCCACTATGGATCCGCTGATGCTGGTAGAGGGCAGAGCTCTGGCTGAAGCGGTGGCCGCAGTCAGCACAGCGGTAGGGCTTCTCCCCCGTGTGGACCCGCAGGTGGGTGGTGAGGGCAGAGCGCTGCGTGAAGGCCCGGCCACAGTCCGGGCAGCGGTGGGGCCGCTCCCCGCGGTGGATGGCGAGGTGCTTTCTCAGGGAGGAGGACTGGCCAAAGCTCTTGCCACAGTCGGGGCAAGAGAAGGGCTTCTCCCCCGTGTGGGTGTACAGGTGCTCCACCAGAGTGGAATGCCAGGCAAAGCTCTTCCCACACAGGTAGCAACCATGACGATGGTCTGCCCTTGGGACAGGGGGATGGGCAAAGAGTGGGGGGCGACCCCGGTGAGGCACCTTGGATAGCTGCTCCAAACTGTAAGGGAGACCAGCAGAAGGGGGTTTGAGAGCCTTCCGCCCCAGAGACTGAGCGTCCATAGGAAGGATCTTCTCCAGGGCCCCGGTGCCTTCTCGTAGTCCTTTCTCTTCCTTGTTTCTGGAATCTGGTGGGAGATAAGGGGAGAGCTCAGACCCTGGCTTATTCATCCTGCTCCTTGAATCCCACAGCCCATGTGATGAGAGGCCTGCCACACAGCCACCTTCCGGACCCACAGCTGCCTCCGGGGCTCGGCTCCGGACAGGCAGGGAAACTGACGACACCTTCCTCAGCTGCAGAGGACAAAGCAAAGCATCGGAAACAGAGGAGGGAGCGACAGTACATTCTCCCTCGGGGCCAGGAAACGGCTGGGGGGCCGGCAGCAGGTGTGTTCACTGGATCCCGGGGGTGAGGAGGTGAGGCTCAGGAGGCTCCGGGCAGCAGGCGCCGCAGAGACCTGAGCTCGGCTGAACCAAGTGCAGAGGGGCTGGGGATGCTGTGCAGCAAGCGGAGGACGGATTAGCAGAGAACAGCACAGCAGAGGGACAGGAAGCTGCTCCAGGACAGAACAAACAAGAAAGTAAACTAAAGCACAGGGCGGAGGAGGGAGATGGAGGCGAACAGGAGGGAGGATGGGGAGCAAAACCGAGCTTCAGGCCAACTCCACGTGAGGGGCTCCGAGCCACACGTGGGGGTGGAGAGCCGGCCACACAGCCCTGCCTGCGCCTTCGCTGGGAAAGCGCTTCGGGAGGGACTGAGGGGCAGCAGGATGGGTCGGGCCCGGGGGAAGCCCCACGAGACGGCGTCCCCGGTACTTCACCCGCGTCCTCTTCCGTCAGACACGCTCCCAGCTCCGGATCTCGGGCATCTGGCCCCCACAGCTCAGCCTCTTCCTCCACCCAGGCGATGAGGGCCGGCTTGGTGCCGCGGAACCCTGGGGAGGGGAACGCACGCCGCGCTGCCGGGAGGCCGCCGCCCACCCGGCCCCGGCGCCCCGATCCGGGGCCCCCCTCCCCGTGCGGGGCACCCCCTCCCCGTGCGGGGCACCCCCTCCCCGTGCGGGGCACCCCCTCCCCGTGCGGGGCACCCCCTCCCCGTGCGGGGCCCCCGGCTGCGCAGGGAGAGGGGCCGGCGAGCGGCAGGGCCTCACCGAGCGCGCCCAGGTGGCCGTAGTTCTCCCGCATCACGTCCCGGTACAGGGCCCTCTGCGCGGGCCGCAGGCACCCCCACTCCTCCGGGGAGAAGTACACGGCCACGTCCGCGAAGCTCACGAGCTGGGGGCTCCTCCCCGCGCGCGCGGCCGCCTCGGGTTCCTGCGCGGGGAGCGAGGCCGGAGGCGGCGCCATGAGAAGCGCCGGCGCTGGGACAGCCGGCGCCGCCCCGTCCGCGGGCCGCACGCGCTCCCGGCCGCCTGCCCGGGCGGCCCTGCGGGGACCCCGCGGCGGCTGAAGGTGCAGAGAACCGGGCGCCTTCCTAAGAAATGGCGGCCACGCGGCCTCACGAACTTGGCTCCTACGTAGCTTGGCCCAGATGACGCCACCCCGGGGTCTCCGGGGGGCGGGGGGCTTAGTCGCCAGCCCTCAACCAAGATGGCCGCACCGGCTTCCCCGGCGGGAGCGGCGCCCGCCACGCCTGGGCCAACCCGCCGCCACGTCCGCGCCCGCCCGGCAGCCCCGCTCGTTGGAGGACCCGCCCGGCCGGCGGGAGGTCGGTGCCCGGCCACCTGCTCCAGCCCTGGCCCGGCCCCCTCGGCCTTGGGGAATTCGGACCTCATTCTTCGTGGCTGGGCCGTTTGTAACGGGGCTTTGGCCCGTCACTGGGTGCCAGCACCTGTCCCCAAATGTTGGGGGAAAGGAGTGAGTAAGAGACCGTTCTCCACTGGGAGCCTGTTGGGGCCTGGAACTCTGGGGCCTTCTCTCAGGAGATCGTGGGGCAGCTGGGGGAGGGCAGGTAAGATCTGAGCAAGGCCAGAGGACCCCCTCTCTGCAGCTTACCTCCCCACTTGTGCTGCAGCACGCCCCCCAGCATCTGTTTGCCTCTCGCTCAGACCTGGCTCCCGAGCTCACCTGCCACCGTGCCTCTGCACATCAGACTTGGCCTGGCTCAAGCCGAACACACCCCTTTCTTCCTCCCGCCTGCCCCTCCTGGGGTCTTTATCTCAGCAAATGCACAGACTCTCCCCATCATTTCAGTTATTGCCCGCCTACTTCGGGCCCCCACACGCCTTCATAAACACCCTGCCCTAAGAAGACTTGGTACTTTTCCTCTGGCCGACAAGTCAATCACAGTATTTCCCACGTTCCGTGGAAAGGCACGCCCGTCTTCAGCAGGTCTGGCTGCAGTCCTGAACTTCTCCTGCTTGCCTCCATCTGCAGTGGGTACCAGATAGGCATGAGTAGGAACCACAGGCCCGGTGCGGGGGGGTCATGAGGAGGAGAGTCCCAGGTGTCTAGCAACCGGCAAAACCACAAGCCCTTGCAGGACTCCCATAAGCATTAACCCCTGGGGATGGCATCTAGGCCTCAGCTGGGCTCCAGGCCCAGCGGAGCAGCAAAATCAGTGACTGCCATGGCTGGCTTCGGGACCAGCTGTCTTGACTAATGACCCTGGAGCCAACCAATCAGTGGAGACTCCACTCTGAGGGGCACACCAGGAAAGCTGATGAATGTTCTAGTGGATCCTCCCCTGGGACCCGAGATAAAAGGATAAAAGCTGGTAAGACAGGGACCTAGAGTGTGCTCGCTCTTTTCCGGGGCATGCTCAAGCCTTTCCTGCCGCTCCCATCTCTCAAGGCAAGTCTCGCTCTCTCCCTCTCTCCCTCCCTCCCTCCCAAGCTCCAAGGGCCCTTCTTTTGGCTCTGTAGCTTGTTTCCTGAGCCCATTTCTTCTATGGCTCACTTCTTCTACCTCTGGGACTTTCTAAATAAACTTTCTCTTTTTAAAAAAAAAAAAATTTTGATTTCAGAGAGGAAGGAAGAGGGAGAGGGAGAGATAGAAACATCAATGATGAGAGAGAATTATTGATTGGCTGTCTCCTGCACGCCCCAAACTGAGGATTGAGCCCACAACCCAGGCATGTGCCCTTGACCAGGGATGGAGTCGGGTCAACGCTTGACCACTGAGCCACGCTGGCCGTGCTAAACTTTCTTTTGTAGTTTGAGTCTTAGCTCTTAATTCTTTCTTAGCCAGAACTCATGCACTGAGGTTGCTGAACTGAAGTCTAACACCTGGCACTGTTTAGCTGCCAACATTTCCAAAGGCCTTCCGGAGGCTTCCGCCTGACACGGGGTGTGTGGTGGATGCTTCTCCCCACCACCAGGGGAGCTTGAAAGGAAAGACTTGATTATGGCAGAAAGGGGAAAGGAGGAGACAAAAAGTCTGGAAGGGTGACTGCCAGGGTTCAGAGTTGCCCAGGACTCAACCTCAGCCCCAGCTCTGTCAGCCTCTCCCAGCCTCAGCCCCAGCTCTGTCGGCCTCTCCCAGCCTCAGCCCCAGCTCTGTCGGCCTCTCCCAGCCTCAGCCCCAGCTCTGTCGGCCTCTCCCAGCCTCAGCCCCAGCTCTGTCGGCCTCTCCCAGCCTCAGCCCCAGCTCTGTCGGCCTCTCTCAGCCTCAGCCCCAGCTCTGTCAGCCTCTCCCAGCCTCAGCCCCAGCTCTGTCAGCCTCTCCCGGCCTCAGCCCCAGCTCTGTCAGCCTCTCCCGGCCTCAGCCCCAGCTCTGTCAGCCTCTCTCGGCCTCAGCCCCAGCTCTGTCGGCCTCTCCCAGCCTCAGCCCCAGCTCTGTCGGCCTCTCCCAGCCTCAGCCCCAGCTCTGTCGGCCTCTCCCAGCCTCAGCCCCAGCTCTGTCGGCCTCTCTCAGCCTCAGCCCCAGCTCTGTCAGCCTCTCGGGAGCCTGAAGGATAACAAGAGAAAACAGGACTTTTCCATTAAGAGCAACAGCATTTTGTCACGTGTCAGTGCCCACCCCTTGCCATGGCGCCCATGGCACACAGGCCTGGAACAGCTCCGGGTGGTCCTAGACACTCACTGGGCGGCCTGGATCCCCCTGGGGAACCAGCTGGGGCAGGGCTGGAACCCCTGGGTTGGCCCCTGGGGCCTATGGCACCAGGCTGGCGGGCCTCTTGCTGAAGACGTACCTCCTGTAGCGGGGACAGGAGTAGGGCCACTTGCCTGGGTGAGTCAGCAGTTAGCATGAGAGGTGCTACCTGAGGCAAAGGCAGGTGCCACACTAGCTGCAAAGGGTCTGTGGGAGCACACAGCTCCTTGATCCTGCTTGACTACATCCAGCTTCTCGGTCGCCAGGTATTAGACGGAGACAGGAGAAGGCGTAGGCACATGGGAGAGACTTTATTGTAGACGAAGGAGCCATCAAAAGTAGTTCTTCAAAGTAGCCACACAAAGCGCCCAGCCCCCCTGGTTAGTCAGTGGCAACTTATATACATGCTCAAACAGAAGAGGCCTCATGCCAATTAGTGACACAGATGCTACATTAACATAAACAGTTACACCCTCGCCTGCACGCACGCATATCGCAAATTGGCCTTGATCAGCTGGCGTATTCTGATTAGGGTTCCCACAGGGTCCCTCTCCAGAGAGTGCTCTGGACCAGGTTAAAGATGATGGCAAAGGCCGGAACCGGTTTGGCTCAGTGGATAGAGGGTCGGCCTGCGGACTCAAGGATCCCAGGTTCGATTCCGGTCAGGGGCATGTGCCTTGGTTGCGGGTGTATCCCCAGTAGGGGGTGTGCAGGAGGCAGCTGATCGATGTTTCTCTCATCAATGTTTCTAACTCTCTATCCCTCTCTCTTCCTCTCTGTAAAAAATCAATAAAATATATTAAAAAAAAAAAAAAAAAGATGATGGCAAAGCATGACTGCATTCGGGGCAGGGAGGAGAGTGCTGCATTAGTGCCGGATGTTGAGGCTGGGCACAGATGAGAGGAGGGGGCTCATGACAACTCCCAAATAGACTCCTCCTGGCCCTTTCTAAATGGATTGTTTTCCTGAGTGGCTGCTGTGAAACAGCAGATTCAAAACTCGCCCTGTTAATTGTGCGAGGTCTACTTATGTTCAGGTGCCAGAGCCAAGCTCCACAGCGGCAGAAGCATTCAGGTGGGTGCCTCGCCCCGAAGCTGTGTTGGCTGATTGAAGGGCTCATGAGTCAGGGACATTCCCACCGACCTCGGGATCAGCCAGAGTAGATACCCTCAACTGCAGGGCCCAGGGACCTGCCTCCAGCCTAAACGTGAATTCACACACTGCCACGGAGCTGGAGACTGCATGATCCATTCAGTGTGGCCTGATCATGGGACCACTGGATGTCCGTCAACTGAGAAAGAGAAGGTTAAGATTTCAGTCTTGCCCTGGCCAGTTTTGCTCAGTGGAGAGAGCACTGGCCCTTGGACTGAAGGGTCTCGGGTTTCATTCTGGTCAAGGGCATGTGCCTTGGTTGCAGGCTTGATCCCTGGCACTGTCAGGGCATATTTGGGAGGCAACCAATCAATGTGTCTCTCCTACATTGATGTTTCTCTCTGTCTCTCTCTCCCCACTTCCTTCCACTCTAAAAATCAATGGGAAATATCCTCAGGTGAGGATTAGCAAAATAAAACCAAAAAAATATTTCAATCTCCAATGGGTGTCAAATTCAGGTCCAGAAAAATTAGTAAGGAACATGTAGATGATGTTTCTTGCTCAATAAAACATTTTCCCTTCCAGCTGGAACTGGGACATTGCCCCCACTTCTCACCTTTCCATCTTTCTCAGGCTTCCTCCCTCCTCCCCAGGAGCATCTGCACCCCACAGCTGGGTCTCCTGCTTTATCCAGGAGGGCTGGTTTGGGGTCTGGGAATCCCGGGGAAGAAACTAAACCACTAGAAAACAAAAACAAAAAACCAATACATTTCTTAATACTACCTATGCATTCCTCAGGCATCAAGATGTTCTAGGTGTTGGAGGTATTGGTGAACCAAGATAACTTCCTGCTCTAAATTTACACTAAACTAAATTTACCCTAAGGTATGAGCTCTGCTGGCACAGGTATGGAGACCTTTGGGCAGACTGTGCTCAGATCTGCATAGACACAGCCGCGGTTCTGAGATTTTCTGCGTGGGGCGGAAGAGGAACTTCTCGGAGACAGCACTGAGAAGGGCATTGAAGGATGTAGGTTTGGAGGTGTGTATACAGTGCAGAACAGCAAGAGCACAGGCTCACTGAGCTAGAGGCGTGTCCAAACAACAAAGATCCCATTTACCTGGAGCCAAATGGGATCGCTTGCCTGTAGGGAGAGGGAGATCTGGTTTGAACTGGAGGTTAGCGTGCCGGGGGCCTTCGTGTTGTGGCACAGGTCCTGACCTGTTTGCCGGAATCCTGAGAGCCACTGGAGGAGTCGGCCAGGGGAGACTCAGCTATGAATTTCAGGTTAGGGTGATCTGGCGGGCATCACAGGAAACGGAGTCACCTGGGGCAGGAGTGGGGGCGAGTAGGGCATCTGTGCCTTCCCACCCCACCTGCCCCTTCACTTTTCAGAGATCAGGGATGGCCGGCCCTCCGGGAGCGCGCCCAGGGGGCATTAGGTCGGCCGCATCGCGTGCGGTCCAGGGCCCTCTTCGCGGGCAGCGGACAGCCCACTCCCGGGGAAGAAATACACGGCCACGGCCACGAAGCTCACGGCGCCTGGCCTTTCACCTCACCCTCCCTTCCATCAGGACCTCGGCGGGCACCTCCGCGGGAAGCCGGGGGCACGCTCCTGGTGCAAGCCCGGCCCCATCATAGGAGGGGTGCCGCTGGGGGTTCGGCCTCCGGGGCCCTAAGAGACCGGAACCAGCTCCGGGTGGGGCCGCTCTAGGACGCCGAGAACGGGATGTGCGAACTCGGTGATCCCAGGACCGGGAAAAGGAAGGAGCCCTCGGAAAAGATGGTGGTACTCCGGCGTCTTTATTTTTAGAGGAAGGCGTTGAACAGCTTCAGTGTGGGTCTGATGTTGATGACCTGGTTTGTTAACCCCTCGAGTTTCTTCTCTTGCTGTTCGGCAAGCGGCCTTGGAAGCGCCCTTGCCCACAGTTAAGATGGCCGCAGCCACTTCGGTTTCCCTTGGGGGCGCGGAGCGGGAGTGAAAGGTGAGGCTGGGGTGCGGGAGCGCCCGCGGCGGCGAGGGCTCTAGCAGAGGGGGACACGGGGCCAGCATTCAGGGGTCACTGGCCAGATGTCCACTTCCTAATCCCCGCCAGAAGGCCCACTCCATGGCCTTAATAAAAACAATTTTTTTTTTTTTGCAAACCAATTCGTTTCTCAGTTTCTTTTTTCATTTACAAGGTATAGAATAATATTCTCTCTTCCCACCCTATTCCTCTTAACAGTTTCCTAAATATCCCCCAGAGATGGTCTGTTGGTCTCTGTATGCATGTATATGTCACTCTATTATCTATATCTGGTATTTCCAACATTTACTGTATCTTTAACTGAGGACACTGAGCCGAATGCCTCTCTGCCTTAGAGTTCAGTTATTTCGCAGAAAAGGAAACTAAGGCCCATTTGTTACCCAAAGTCAGGCAGCCCATGTGACTCAGGGTCTTCAGACTCCTAAATGCCAGCCTTTTCCACCACCTCCTCCTGCCTCCTCAGGCCTGTTTCAGAAAAGCAACATGAATATTTTGAATTTACTGATCCCTGCTGATCTTGTGAAAGTGAACTGGATTCTTTTTTTTTTTTTAATATACTTGATTGATTTTTTTTTTTTTTTTTTTTTTTTTTTTTTTTTTTACAGAGAGAAGGGAGAGGGATAGAGAGTTAGAAACATCGATGAGAGAGAAACATCGATCAGCTGCCTCCTGCACACCCCCTACTGGGGATGTGCCCGCAACCAAAGTACATGCCCTTGACCGGAATCGAACCTGGGACCTTTCAGTCCACAGGCTGGTGCTCTATCCACTGAGCCAAACCGGTCAGGGCTGAACTGGATTCTTTATTCAATTATGCTTGCATAGAAAATTAGATGAGTTACTGGATGAGGGCACATTGTTCTAATGCTTCATTTAAATGTGCCCCCTGATTTCCCAATTCGAAGCTCTCCTAACAGAATAACAACAGACTGCAAGAGCTGCAGCTGCTTCTATGACGAAGACTAATAATCTTCGCTTACCTTGAACACTTACTATATGCCAGCCTCTGCTCTACTAGTAAGTGCTTTTGCTTGTTAACTCATTGGACCCTCACACTTCAGAGATAGGTCCTTTCTGGATCAGGAGGCTGAGGCTCGGAGGGATGACCTGCCCCAGGCCTCCGACTCCAGAACCCATGCTGTGTTGCCTCAAATGATTGAAGGCACAATCTCAGCAACCAAAGGGAGGTGAGATTTTAGACCAGGTTACCAAGATGCAGTTGTAATGTGGGGCAGTGTAAGCAGCAGGGACCTAGGAAGTCAGAAGAGCTGCTTCTAATCACACGCACACAATTCCGTATTATCATATAAATGTAAAGAGAAAAATTTTAAATGATGGGCTATGATATCATAAGTATTGAAAAGTAAATATGAGGCTTATGTTTAGGAGTCATGTCATGGGGGAAAAAAATGTCATTCAGGCCCTGGCCAGTGTTGCTAAGTAGTTAGAGCGTTGGCCCGTGCACCAAAGGGTTTCAGGTTCGATTTCCGGTCAAGGGTACTTACCTGGGTTGCAGGACGGATTCCTCAGCCCTGATTGGACACTTGTGGGAGGCAACCAATTGATGTGTCTTTCTCACATCGATATTTCTCTCTTCCCCTCTCTCTAAAATCAATGAAAACATAAATTTTTTTCCAATGGCAAATTCTGTTGTGCATATTTTACTGCAAATAAAAACCCACTGACCTCCCAGTATATTTAGAAATAAGTCCAAACTTTGCATCATGGCAAGCAAGAGCTGTGACCTGTACCTTCCCCCGGTGTGTCTCAGTTGGGCGTCATCCCTTGCACTGAAGGGTTGCCGTTCAAGTCCCTGATCACAAATGGGGGTATGCAGGAGGTGGGGGCCGTGCAGGAGGCGGACGATTGATGTGATCGCTCTCACATAGATGTTTCTCTCTATCCCTCTCCCTCTCTCTAAAAAATCCAATAAAAATCTTTTTCTTTTTTTTTAATGTCTCGTCCTTACCAAGTCCGGCCTGGGTATCCATCTGCAACAGGCACTTTCAGCACATCTTCTGTTTTAGTTCCTTTGTAGTGCTTATTATTTGCAATACAGTACCTTGTCTTATTTATATACCGGCTTAACACTAGTCTCCCCCCTCCCACCACTCAGAGGTAAGTTCTAAGAGGATTCCTGTGTGTTTTCCCTGCCATATCCTGACACACAAAATAGTTCCTAGTACACGGTAAATACTTAGTAGATTTCTGTTAAAGAGATAAATGAGGAAGCAGACGGCACTCATCCTGTGCTTCATGCTGACCTTGGCGGGCAGTGCTGTGCTTGACACACTGTGCCTGGTTCTGCTCCCCCTCCCTGTGGCACCTCCTCTCCAGCTCCAGCTTCTCTTTGACCCACCCCTCCCCCGTACTGGTCACCCCTTGGCCTTCACACCCTCCCACTCCTGACTGCCCTTGCTCCAGTCAGGCTCCCTTGCTCCAGCTATCTGCTTGAAACCTCTGGGACTTACTTGTTCACGGCTCACATTGGCAGTCACTGAGCCATGCAGATACTATGGCAGAAACCTCTCATGAGTATCTTCCCAATTCCAAGGTCAGGAAGCAAGAAACGATCTTGCTCTTTAGCTTGGTCCCAGCTCCTGATCAGTTCTATCTGGGAGATCAGCTCAACAGGTCTTTAGTAACCAGTCTCCTCCTACAGGTCACACTTTACACTACTTACAAAGACATCTTTTAAAATAAGTTTTTTTCTTTATTGATTTTTAGAGACAGGGAGAGGGAGAAAGAGAAACATCAATGTGCAAGCAGAACATCTATCGGCTGCCTCCTGCACACCCCTACCAGGGATCAAGCCCATAATCTGGGCATGTGCCCTGACCAGGAATTGAACCAGCAACATCTTTGGTGCACGGATGACGCCCAACCAGCTGAGCCACACCAGACAGGGCCAAAGGCATCTTCTGAGAGTACCTACCAAACAACTTTGCTTCTGCTAAGAATTTGCCCTGGCTCCTCCGGGTAATCCTTAAGCTCCTCTACTGGGATCTGTTGGCTCTTCCAGCTTGGCATCCCCCTCACTGCTGCATCTTCCGTTATTCATTATCTAGTTCTTTTCTTTTTAATTGGTTTTAGAGCCCTGACCGGTTGCTCAGTGGTTAGAACATTGGCCTACAGTCTGAAGGGTCTTGGGTTTGATTCCCAATCAAGGACACGGATCTGGTTGCAGGCTTGATCCCTGGTCCCAATCAGTGTGTGAACGGGAGGCAACCAATCTCTCTCCACACCTCCTGTCTCCCCTCCACTCTCTCTAAAAAAAAATCAATGGGGGAAAAAATATCCTTGGGTGAACATTTTATAAAATTTGGTTTTAAAGAGAGGAAGCGGGGGGCGGGGGGGCGCGGGGCGGGGGGAGAGAGACATCTATGGTTGCCTCCTGGATTCACCCTAACTGGGGATGGAACCTGCAACCTGGGTATGTGCCCTGACTGGGAATCAAACCTTCCACCTTTGGTGTATGAGCACGACGCTCCATCCGAGCCACGCCGGCCAGAACCATTACCTCGTTGTCTATGTTTCAGTCATACTACTGTTCCTTACCCATGTCTATCCTGGTTGGAATCGTTCTCATCCTTCAAGGCTAACTTAAACCTCTTCCCCCAGGAAACCTTCCTGTTTCAGACCTGCCCAGGTCTCCTCTTGGTCCTCTTCACAAACTATTTTGTATTGATTAGAATAATAATAAAAACCGGTGTTTATTAAATACTAATAGGCAAGGTAATCTTCTACATTATCTTACTTAATCCTACAGCAATTTTATGAGGTAGGTTTTATAGATGAAGAAACTAAGGCACAGAGGTGGCTTGGGGTAAGAAGTAACTTGCCTGAGACGGCACAGCTAAAAAGCAAGTGAGTCAGGATCTGCGCCCAGACAGTCCGGCTCCATAGACCAGGCTCTTACCTTTATTCCACACTGTGTCCATTTTATAGCCTTTTCATGGAACAAGGCTCCCTTGCTGCTCCCTCTGCCTGAAAATCTCCCCACACAGCAATTACCACCTAGTGCTATGCGAAGCACAACCCTCTCCTTCTCCAGATGCAGTTCCTGGTGTATCGCCAACCAGGGCGGGTTAGGTGGTGCCTCTGGCACATCCTTCACCACAGCCGCGATCAGGTCACTCTTTTCTGAGTCAGCCTGTCCCTGGAGCCCGG
The DNA here is from genome assembly GCF_027574615.1 of Eptesicus fuscus. Lineage (NCBI taxonomy): Eukaryota > Metazoa > Chordata > Mammalia > Chiroptera > Vespertilionidae > Eptesicus > Eptesicus fuscus. Next base: position 7,438,753 of record NC_072476.1, on the reverse strand, counting down.
CACAAAAACCCAGAGGCCTCAGGTGTTGCTTGTGAATGACAGCATGGAGCCAGCCTTCCTCAGCCCGGATTCCCTTATCACCTAGCTGTCTCTCCAGCAGGTCACTGCGTGTTGGCTGTACCTTTCTGAGGGAAAGGTCACTGGCTTTGGCAGGGCTCCGTTTTCTTGTTGGGATTCTCCCAGACAGGCAGGGCTGGGCCCTGCGTCCTGAGGAGCCACCCCTCCAAGGGGTGGCCACTCTCTGGCTGGGAAGTAAGGACCAAAATACCTTTTTTAAAAAAAATTCATTTATTGATTGAGAGAGAAAGGACAAGATACATTGAGAGAAACATCGACCCATTGTTCCACCTATCCATGTATTACTGGCTGATTCTGGTATGTGGCCTGGCCGGGGATAGGACCCACAACCTTGGCATATTCGGATGATGCTCTAACCGAGTGGTCGGCAAACTGCGGCTCGAGAGCCACATGCGGCTCGAGAGCCGCGGTTTGCCGCTCTGTTGACTAATGAGTTTGCCAACCACAGCTCTAACCAACTGAGCTAGCTGGCCATGACCAAAAAACCTTTCCTGTAGTTGCTGTTGTTTGCTGTCCTGCTGGCTTCCTGCCCAGATCTCAGCTCTCACCTCACTCTCACCTGAGCAGGACCTGTGTTCTACTGACTGCTCAGAGAAAGTGGTAGACATATTTGGGCTCTGTGTCAGTTTCCAGCTTTGCTGTCTTAAACCAGTGAAATGTTGAAAAAAAAAATCACTTAATCTCTGAGCCTCAGTTTACTCATCTGCAAAACATGGCTATTGATATCCATGTCCTGCCTTCTTAGCCTTTCTGAAATGTAAAATGTCCATAATTCACTCTTTCAACACATTTATTGCACATTTACTATGTCATACATACTATATTGTTTAAATTTCAGTCTTCACAGTAACCCTTTCCCTTGAGGTAGACATTAGTAATCCTCATTTTACAGATGAGGGCGTGAGGCTGGGAGGGCGAGACTCACCAGCTGTGCCTGTGCAGAGACCAGCTCGGTGCCGGCTTCTGTGCTGCGCACCCGCTCCCACTCCCCGGCTCCCTGCAGGCGTCAGCGGCCGGGCCTGCCCACGCCCTCCACCCCTCCATCGGGGCCCTTCCCCAGGCCTCAGGCCTCAGCATTACCTCTCATGCAGGTAAGCAGCAAGGGCGGTTTTTGAGACAGCAACGATCTTGGTTGCACCTGCTACTGAAACAACACTGAGAGAAGTCTAGCGTCTCACTCATCTTTTAGAAAAACTGGGGAGAGGGGTGTCAAGTTTAATCTAGTTGGATCTTTACAGGCACTTTCCTTTCTACATGTCTGAAAACCTGAGGGATCCTGGAGGGAAGCCCAAGGGATGAATTTGGGTTCCCACGTCCCTGATTTAGGGGTCAGGGCCCAGTCAGTCCTTATGGCCGAGGTCAGGCTCAACCCCACGCGTGGGAGCCACTCACCCGCACTCCTCAAAGATGTCTGGGTAGTGCCGGAACAGCACGGGCGGGTCCCGGTCATCCCGAACCGGGGCCTGAGGCACAGCCCGGATGCCAGGCCTCCGGCCCCGCCGGCCCCCGGAGCAGGAGCGGTGGGTCCACTGGTGCGCGTTCACGGCGAACTTCCTCTTGAAGCGCATGCCGCACTCGGGGCAGGGGAAGGGCCGCTCGTCCGAGTGCATGCGCTGGTGGCTGACCAGCAGCGACGGGTAGGTGAAGCGGCGCCCACAGTCCGCGCACGCGTGGCGCCGCTGGCGGGCCTGCGAGCCCCGGCTGGGCACCGGGGCCGGGGGCGCCCCCGTGCGCGGGTCCCAGGCCGCTTTCGTGGGCGCGGGCGGCGGTGCTCTCGCCGAGGCCTTGCCGAGGGCCCCGTCGGGGTTGTGTTTCACCAGCTCCCCGGGCCCATCCTCCCCAGGAGTCCCTCTGGGTCCCTTGGCTCCCGGCACTGCTTCGGGCTCCCCTTCCTTCTTGTTTGGGGCACCTCCTGGGAAACAAGAATCAAGAATCAGGATACATTTTAAAACACATGTGCTTAGAGTCTCCCTCCCTCTAAAAAAGCCAATAAAGATCTCAGGTTAAAGGGTGCTTTTACTTCAAGACGTGCCAGGGAAATGCTACACAGTGATGGACACCGGGCTTTGAAGGACAGTGAACGAGTCCGAGTCTCCTGAGCCTGGCTCCTCACGTGTCAAGTGCGATCACGATGACGCCTTTACAGGCTGTTTGTTGGAGCGGCCGCATCAGCGGGAACATGCCGAGCTCTAGTCAGCGCCCCGCGCCGGTAGCCATTACCGCGTTTTCTCCGTTTCCCGAGGGGCCCTCTCGGCGGGAGGGCGCTCTGGGGGGGGGAGGGGGGGGGCCGGGAGCCGGTGGCCGTGGCTGGGCCTGTCCTCATGTACTACTGGGCTCTGCTTGAGGAGCGTGAAAGGCGGAGCTGAAGTCACATCTATTCTTAGGGGGTTTTAGTTCCTGCAAAAGGGAGAATGGGTGGTGTTTCTACCACCAGGACCTGGAAACCTGAGTGTCTCAACCTACTCTGGTCTCAACATGGTGACTCTCGCGTTCTGAAAACTTTGTCCCCGGTCCGCCTCCTTTCCTCTGTCACCCAGCACATGGCTGCTGCGTCCCTCAGGGGTGCCGGGGGCGGGGATCTGAAGAGAACACCGCTGGACCGGGCGCCCCGGCGCCAGGCAGGCGGGGGACGGGGAGTCCCTCACCTCGCAGAGCTCCTCCCACGCCGGCCCCCTCCTCAGGGTCCTGGGCGGCCGGGCTCCAAGCCTCACTCCCCCGCTCCATCCAAGAGATGAGGTCTGGCTTGGGGCCTGGGAATCCTGGGAGAGAACGGATCACAGGCAGGCCTGAGCGGCTGCCTGGGAAGGTGGCGGCCCCGGCGGGGCGAGGGCGCGTCCTCAGAGCTGAAGTTCCACGTGGATGAGCCTCCGCGCCCCCTGCCTGCGGGAAGCGGCCGCGGGTGGCGGCGCTCCCACGGGGCACCCGGCCCTGGGCACAGGGGGTGGCCGGTGCTGAGGGCGGGACGGGGCGCGACTCGGGCTCACACACCTCCGAGTCCCTCCATCATCTCCTCTGTGAACCCCAGTGAAGGAGGAGGGGGGCTCCGACCCGGCCTCACCGAGCGCGCCCAGGTGGCCGTAGGTCTCCCGCATCACGTCCCGGTACAGGGCCCTCTGCGCGGGCCGCAGGCACCCCCACTCCTCCGGGGAGAAGTACACGGCCACGTCCGCGAAGCTCACGGACCCCGGCTTCTGGCAACCGGGCCGGGTCGCCCCCGCCGTCAGCGCCGGGAGCGGGGCTGGGGGCGGCGCCATGGGGTCTCCCGGCCCCGAGCTGCGGCCGCCGGGCCCCCGGGGCCCCCGCCTCCCCGCTCCCGGCTCCGCCGCGCCGTCCGCAGGCCCGCTCCCCAGGCCGCGGCCCCTGCAGCCGGGGCGTCCGGACGCCGCCGAGGGAAGCGAAGGCGCAGGGACTGGCTGCGGGGGACTCGGGGGCTCTGACAGGGACCCCCCAACCCCTCGGTGTTTATTCACTTCTTGGCAGCGTGGCCACGGGCACCCGAGTGACCCGGAAGGCGCCGTCAGAAAACAGGGCCACATCCTGGCTTCGGCGGCCGCGGCCGCTCCCGGGATCACACCAAACATGGCGCCCGCCTGCCTCCTCCGTCTCCTCGTCCACTTGCCCTCAAATAAAATGGCCGCTCTTAGGGGGAAGACGGAACGGAGGGGAGCCGTGGGGGAGCCTTCTTGCCTTCAAGAAAGATGGACGGGCCGCGGCGGCAGCACCGCCCTTTCGGCGGCCCCGCGGCGGCGATTGGCCCGAGCGCGGGAGGCGGCGCCGCGGGCCGGGCCGGCGGCCGTTGGGGAGGCGCCCGCGCCCGCGCCCGGCGTCCCGGTCGCCTGGCTCTGGACCCGATCGGACGGGGCGTTAGTGGAGTCCGGGGAGGTGAGCCCCACGGCCTTCTCCCCGCGCCTCCCGGCGGCGGGTCCCGGCGCCAGCCCCGCGGGAAGCCGCTCACACCCTGGCCCGGCGGGGACTCCGGTGGGAAGGCCGCCGGCCCGGGGCTGCGGGGCCACCTCGCCCTGCGCGCTCGGCTCGGCTCCCTCAGCCCCGACTGGAGCAGCGGGCGAAGGACTGTTTGCTGAGGTTCGAATTGGAATGGGGAAAGGGTTACATTTTCTCTTTTTCCAAATGGATTAATGCATATGGTTTTTAAAAAGTTTTTGTAATGAAAAAAATCAGTTCCCTGTACCCTTTCCCTCTAGTCTCCAAAAGGCAACTACTTTAAGCTTTTTGTTAATTTTAATTTCATTGTACATACAGTAAAATGCACAGATCTTCAGTGTAAAATTGGCCAAGTTTTGACAAACGTGTACAACCATATTAACCATCAGTCACCCCCAACAATGTTTCCTTCTGCACAATTTTTTATTGTGGTAAAATACACGTCACATAAACCATTACACATCAGCCATTTAAAACTGTACAATTCAGTGGCATTTAGTACATTTACAGTGTAAACCCGTCATTACTTGCATCACCCCTCATGGAAACCACCTACCTACCCACTGAACAGCCACTCCCATTCTCCCCTTCCTGCAGCCCAGGGCAGTCACTAATCTGCTTCCTGTCCCTACAGATCTGCTTTTCCTGCACATTCCATACCAATGGAGCCATGCACTATGTGTGGCCTTTCCTTCTGGCTGCTGTCTTTAGCATGTGTCAGTACTTCATTCCTTTTTATGGCTGAACAATATGCCATTGTATGGCTGTATCCTACTGCCCATCTGTTGATGGAGGTGGACATTAGGTTTTCCACTTCTTATCTAGTACTGCTTTGAACATTCGTGTTTGTACCATAGGTGCCCCAACGGGGGATTGAACCTGCAAACTTTTTTTTCTGGCAAACTTTTTAAAATTATATTTTTATTGATTTCAGAGAGGAAGGGAGAGGGAGAGAGAGAGAAACATCAATGATGAGAGAGAATCATTGATTGGCTGCCTCCTGCACGCACCCCCACTGGGGCTGGAGCCCGTAACCCAGGCATGTGCCCCTGACTGGAATGAATCTGGGACCCTTTAGTCCGCAGGCCATGGCTCTATCCACTAAGCCAGTGATGGCGAACCTATGACATGCGTGTCAGCACTGACACGTGTAGCTATTTCTGATGACACGCGACCGCTGAGGCGGCTGCATGCCAAGGATGAAACATTTGCTGCTCCTGAGGATGAAACATTTGCGAAATAATGTTTTTTTCCTCAAAGTGACACACTACCCGAGTTATGCTCAGTTTTTTGGCGAAGTTTGACACACCAACCTCAAAAGGTTGCCCATCACTGCACTAAGCCAAACCAGCTAGGGCCCCTGCAAACTTTTTGGTGTACGGGAGGGCACTCCAACCAACTGAGTCACCTGGCCAGGGCCCATTTTAACCATTTCTATATTCACAATTCAGTGGCATTAATTGCATTCACAATGTTGTGCAACTGTCACTACTATTGATTTTCAAAATGTTTCTTCACCAAAAAAGGAAACCCAGAACCCATTAAGCAGTCACTTTCCATTCCCCTCTCGCCAAGCCCCTGGTAATTTCTCATTTTTCTGACTATGAATTTGCCTGTTCTGGTACCTCATACAATATTTGTCCTTTTGTGTCTGGCTTCTTTCACTTAACATAGTGTTTTCAAGGTTCAGCCATGTTGTGGCATGAATCGACACTTCATTCCTTTTTTATTTTTTTAATATATTTTTATTGATTTCAGAGAGAAAGGAAGGTAGAGGGAGAGAGAGAGAAACATCAATGATGAGAGAGAATCATTGATAGGCTGCCTCCTGCACGCCCCCTACTGGGATAGAGCCTGCAACCTGGGCATGTATGTGCCCTTGACCGGAATCGAACCTGGGACCCTTCAGTCCGCAGGCTGACACTTCATCCACTGAGCCAAACTGGCTAGGGCTTCATTCCTTTTTTAAAAAATTGTGGTAATGCATAACATAAAAGTTACAATTTTAACAATTTTTAAGTGTACAGTTCAGTGGTATTAATACGTTCATATTGTTGTGCAACCATCACCACTACCCATCGCCAGAACTTTTCATCTTCACAAACTGAATCAATAATCAACATATTTCCTTTCTTGTCAACTGTTGTGGTTTTTAAAAATTGAAATATATTTGGCATATAATATTGTGTAAATTTAAAGTGTACATGTTGATTTGATACATGTATATATTGTATTATAATTGCCATGATCACTTTGCTTTCCTTGAATTTTCTAATTTTTTTTCTCCTTATAATATCTGCCCTTTCTGCTTCTTTTAAAAAATTATATTTTATTGATTTTTTACAGAGAGGAAGGGAGAGGGATAGAGAGTCAGAAACATTGACCAGCTGCCTCCTGCACACTCCCCACTGGGTATGTGCCCGCAACCAAGGTACATGCCCTTGATCGGAATCGAACCTGGGACCCGTGAGTCCGCAGTTCTATCCACTGCTTCTTGAACTTGTTGCAAATTACCCAGGAGAGCATCAAATCTCAAATCCCCATTTTCCTCCTGGGGAACCTTTCTCCTTAGAGCCCTCAGTCCTTTCTTTCCAAAGCGGGGTCAGCCTCAGCTGCCATGCAGGGTCTTCCCGTCCTGCTCTCCTGGGTGTGGCCTCTGTTTCCTACACTCAACATCTTCCTGTATTTTAGTTAAGATGGCTCATTTTTTTAAAAATATATTTTATTGATTTTTTACAGAGAGGATGAGAGAGGGATAGAGAGTTAGAAACATCGATGAGAGAGACACATCGATCAGCTGCCTCTTGCACACTTTCTACTGGGGATGTGCCCGCAACCAAGGTACATGCCCTTGACCGGAATTGAACCTGGGACCCTTGAGTCCGCAGGCCGACGCTCTATCCACTGAGCCAAACCGGTTTCAGCTAAGATGGTTCATCTTAATGGATTGTGGCATTGGGCCGTAAGTACCAGATGTCTTCGTCCCCAGGTGTGGGATATTCCTGTAATGAGGCAGGATGCCAGGCAGCATTAGTTCAGCCTGGGGTCGGTCACTGGAGATAACAAACAAGACCTACGAGGTCTCCATTGGCGGCAGCCCACAGTCTGGTCTCGGGACCAGTTCTTGCTTGGCTCTCTAACACATGCTCAGTCTCCCCTTTGTGTTCAGGAATGTCCTTTGCTGATCAAGCTAGTGCCTTTCGGTCTTTTATTTTCTGGTCATACCCTTGCTGTTTGTTTTTAACCAGGAATACGTTCTGGCTAAAGTGTGACTTCTGCTGATTTAGCTTCTACAATCATCTGCTTATTTTGTAACTTTAACTTTGAGTTCTGGAGGTGCCTCATTGCACTCATTATGGTGAATAGTGTGGAAATGGAGTAAGGAAAAATATGTCCTCAGGAAAGAGTCTACTTTTAAACAGGAGGATCAACTTTACCTACAGAGATAGTATAAAGCATTTCACCTGGACCAAAAAATACTTTTGTTTACTCGGGTACTATGTTGTAAATTGATTCTCTCTGCTCTAGGAACAGAAAAGACTTATGAAGATGGAGCTTAACAACAAACTGTTAACTAGTCAGATTGACACAAGCTTTCAAGACTAAAACTGTTCCATTGTAAGTGGCTGAAGTCATGTGGTTGTTTTTTATCCTGCCAATCATAAAAATACAAAGATGCTCTTGCTTTCAAATTGCTTTATTGTCTACCAAATTGTAAATATTTGTTCAAGAATCTTGATCAAATTATGAGAAGTTATAAAATATTCAGGAGATAATTATGGTTCATAAATTTTACTTGTCAATAACGGTGTACATCTGAACTTTAAGGGAGAGCTAAAGTTTCTTGCATATAAAGTTCAGTCTTACTTTGAAGTATTTAGGGGTGAAGTATAATTTCTGCAACTTACTGTGAAATACATTAAGATGGATAAATGAATGGATAGAGGGATATAAATTCAGATTGCAGGGATAAATGGACTGACACGTGATAAAATAAATACAGCAACATTAAAGAATCTAGGTTAACTGCAGAATCTAAGTGACATGAGTATTTACCATAAAATTCTTTCAACTCTTTTGAACCTTTGACAAATGTTATAATAAAGTGTTGGGGAACAGCTGCTATTGGTTCTTCAAACTATAAAGACATATAAGGTGCCTTCACATATTTTATCTCTGATGATCCTGTGAAGGTGACATTAGCCCCGTTTTCTAAGCAAGACAACTAAGGTGCAGAAATGTTGAATAATATGCTTAAAGCCACCCAGCTGGTGGGGACTGAGCCGAACCTGGAGTCTGGGTCTACTAACTAAGGAGAGGTTATGTGGGGAAGTAAAAATAACACCCGGTTCCCATTAAGAATCATCTTTGGAAACCAAGGGTTCAGAGAAGCAGTCTTTTGCTCAAAGGTATTTGAGTCACCCAGGGCCACTCCTGGCGCGCAGACATGCTTACTCTCACCCACCTCCTTGCTTATTCCTTCAGCAGAGTCTTGTTCTGAAGTAGGGCGAGCATATCGAAATGGGTCAGAAAGACATCTGAATTGTTGACACGTTACAGAAAAAAATTAGACTGAAGATACTGTGCTTGATTTCAACTCTTAATTACAAGTAATTATTATTTTAAATATATTTTATTGATTTCAGAGAGAGGGAGATAGAAACATCCATGATGAGAGAGAACCATTGATTGGCTGCCTCTTGCACGCCCCCTACTGGGGATCAAGCCTGCAACCCAGACATGCGCCCTTGACCAGAATCAAACCTGGGACCCTTCAGTCCACAGGATGAGCCAAACCAGCTAGGGCTCAAGTAATTATTTTTTTAAAGTCCCTAACATTATATATTTCCAGATGCTGTGGCCCAAGAATACATTGAGAAGATGTAAAATCCAGGAAACATGCAGATATATGAAGAAGAAAAAACACTGCAATCACTAATTCATAAATATTTTGGGGAAACTTTATATTCATTAGGCTTAATACTTTTGCACACTGTGTGCAGAGTGAGCTTGGGCAGGAGAGTTCCCCACCTGAAGCCTTTTCTCCTCTGTGGCCACCTCTACATCTGTAAGACCAGAGCGCCACAACGGCTTGTACTGCATGGGTCTGCCTGCCAGACACTTCACTTGCCCTGACTGAAAGGCAGAATCCCTGCATGAGCTTCCTGGTGGGGACAGGCCCAAAGTGTGCCCTCTGTTCCAGGGCTTCTCTAGAGTGGGTGCCAGCTCCTTTAATAGGTTTTCACATCTAAAGGACCCCATCTCTGGGGAACAGGGGAGATATAGACCAGAATGCTCTGAGGGAGAGAACAATCCAGAAAGAAAAGCCAGGTGAATGGTTTGCAGTGAAGTAACCCCAACTGGGACTTGGAAGTGGGAGCAGGAACCTCAGAACATGGGTTCAGTCCTAGGCGGTCATTCACATTGCAGCCTCCTCTTCCAAAGGGCCTTCCCTGTGCCCCTCACCTCTGCTCATTTCCTCACACAGAGCTCTGTTTCCCTAAATGCCCACTTCCTTTCCTTACCCCGCAAACACATAAGCCTTGCCTCTTCCTTTCCAGAGAAAACCCTAATCATCTCATGTGAGCTCTATCACCTAACACTCTTGAAGTAGATCTGGAAAGTACCAGAAATTACCTGGGGGATCCTGGCCTCCCCAAACAGGACTGGCTCTGAAAGCCCCACCACAGGCTGCTGCCACTGGGGCTCTTGTCGGAGGGATTGACCCACTGATGGTCCTCCAGGCCGTACTTGGCCTGAAGCCTTCCCCACACTCGGCCAGAGTGGACGTGCTGATGACGGAGGAGAGTAGGTAAAGCAGAGGCCACAGTCGGGGCGGGGGTAGGGCTTCTCGCCTGTGTGTGCACCTGTGTGGAGCCGGCAGAGGTGCCTGTAGGCAAAACGGAGGCTGCATTTAGGACGGCTGTAGGGCTTCTCGCCCGTGTGCTTGTGCTGGTGGATGGCCAGCCGCTAGGGGTCAGCGAAGTGACCCTTGCAGTCTGGGCATTGGGAGGGCTTCTCCCGGTGTGAGCCCGCCTGCGGATGGCCAGGGAAGCCCTCTGGCCGCAGCATGGCCGCGATGGGCAGGAGATAGGCTTTTCACCTGTGTGGATGAATTAGGCTGGAGCAGGTACTTGCACTGGGAGAAACAGGTTTGACACTGGTCACAGAGGAAGGACTGCTCCCCAAACTAGACCCACTTGTGGAGGGAGGGATGGCTGAAGTTGTAGCCAGAGTCTAGGCAAGAGTAGGGTGGTCTGTGGGTTGGCGTGTCCTTGAGCCACGGCTCAATGGAGCTCCACCTGAGTTCCAGCAGAGCTGCGGGCAGGCAGCTCTGTGACTGAGGCCAGGGGGTGTGCTGGATGGCAGCCGCTCCTTGAGGGGCACTCCCGTGCTCCATCTCTTTTTGGACTCTTCAGCCCTTCTTTCCTCAGTCCCATCCCAGACCCCAAGACGGGGAAAAGGATAAAACTTGAAACTTAGCAGCATGTTCCAGAACATGACCTGCCCTGGGAGGCAGCATGAATAGCTGAGTATATGACCCCGTGGGAGTAAGGCTCAAAGATAGGGGCCTCAGCAGGCCCTGAAAGCTAGCCCGGAGTAAAAGCAAATTCCGTTGTCTGGAGGTTAACACAGGAAAGCCCTGAAAACTGGAGATAAATGGAGGAGACAAAACAGTAAGCCCCTACTCTGTCTCAGGCGTTGAGGGTGGTGATGGTCCCAGCCTTCATACAGCTTACAATCCAGAACCTGTTTATAATCCTCTTGCAACAAGGACATTAAGTGACCTCCCCAGGTGCCACTGAAGGCCATCATTATAAAGTCTACATGTGGACTGCTTGCTGTCTAGCTTCCACAGAAACACCTTCTGGGAACAGACATTTATTATGACACTAGAGGCCTGGTGCACAACATTCGTGCACTGGAGGGGGGGGTCCCTCAGCCCGGCCTGCACCCTCTCACAGTCTGGGACTCCTCAGGGGCTGTCCACCTGCCAGCTTAAGCCTGCTCCCCCAGGGGTCCTTAGCACTGCCACTGCTGCACTCGCCAGCAGTGAGCCTGGCTTCTGCGTTGAGTGTCTGCCCCCTGGTGGTCAGTGTGCATCATAGCGATTGGTCATTCTGCAGTTCCATCAATTTGTGTTAGCCTTTTATTATATAGGATTATCATATAGGATTATGCCTGCAGGCAAAACAACTTTCCTTTTTTAAGTCTCTGATGAATGGCATTATCCATTACACTGTGATCCACATAATTAATATCCAAAGGAACATTTGTCTTCATTATATCACACAACAAAAAATCAGATTACATGTGCTCCCCCTTATCTTCCTTGGAAGCTCAAACTCTATTTGGCATTAAACTGGGGTTGTCCAGGATGACTAAGTGGCACCGGAAGTCCCAGTGTAGCTGTTCTGTTGAGCCACTTGGCAGTGAGAGGAGACCCTTTCTGGCGATGAGGTGCGGGGAGGCACCTGGGCTTTAGAGGGAGCAGCGTGTGCTGAGGCTCCAGGGGGAGGAGGGTGCTCAAAGGTCACATATGGGGTCTGAAGTGAAGCACCTGTGTGGCTTTCCCTTTCCCTCGCCTCCGCGGACAGATGCTAAACTCTCACCCTCTGGATCCTGGACCTCCACGCCCCCACCTCTCCCTCCTTCCACCCAAGAGAGAAAAGCGGGTTTGGGGCCTGAAAATCCTGCGAGAGGAAGCACTGGGCTCTGCTGAGACCCGGAGGAGAAGGGAGAGGCTGCTTCCTCAGCGCCCCACACTTGCAGGCCATCCATCCCCCTTCCCAGTGCGCGGGCCGCAGACACCCCACTCCTCGGGGAGAAGTCCCCGGCCACGTCCCCGAGCTCACGGCCCCTGGGCTGCCCTCCGTCCTCCGGCGGCGCCACGGAAAGGCCCTCATTCTCCGCAGAGAGGCTGCAGGATGCGGAAACCTAGAGCTTCCCGGCTTCCTCCGAGAAGGTGCTGGAGCGCGCCCAGTCCTGCCCCACCGAGTGGCGCCGCTCCGGCCTCAGCACCCCTCCCTCCCCGCCCGCCCGGCCGCCCCGGGGGCCGCAGAAGCCGGGAGGCGGCGCCAACCGCGGCAGGCTCTCTAGGTTAGGCTTTCAGCCCGGAGGTAAGAGGGTTTGACCGGAGAAGCTACCCCCTCTGCTTGTTACTGAAGCCTCTGACCGCAGGTCCGGAAGTCCGGGACCAGGAGGTGAATGGAAGCCGAAGGTCGAGCCCAACCGCATGGCTCGGGGTGAGCGTCTCCCTGCGAACCAGGAGGTCTCGGTTCAGTTCCCGGGCAAGGGCACGTGTTGGGGTTGCGGGTTCGGTCCTCAGTAGGGGGCGTGCTGGAGGCAGCCAATCCATGATTCTCATCATTGATGTTTCTCTCTCCCTGAAATCAATAATTTCTCTGAAATCAATAAAAAATATATAAAGATGGTATTTACTTATTAAAAAAAAAAAAAAAACCAAACACGAAGGACGAAAGAAAACTGAGGCGAATAGAGGGCGGGGGGGGGGGGGGGGTGGCGGTTGGGGGTCCGGGCCCAGCACAGCTCGGAGTGCTCCTGCAGGCCTCGCCCTAGCCAGCTGCGCTGCAGAGGCAGGTGCCCTTTGGGTATTTGATTGGGCCCATGCCCAGAGGTCACAGAAGTCTTCCCTTTTTCAGACGCAGAACCCGAGCGACAGAAAGGCCAGGTGACTGATCACCAGGGCAGAGTCGGATTCAAAACTGAGCCCAGTAAATTTGAAGATCTAATTGGCTTTATTAGGCGATTCATATATGGGGCATCAGCCCATCTGGTAACTAGAAGGACACTCCAAGGGTTGTACAAATGTAGATTTTATATATAGATAGATAGATATAGATATAGATATAGATATAGATATAGATATAGATATAGATATAGATATAGATATAGATATAGATATAGATATATTGATTTCAGAGAGGAAGGGGGAGGGAGAGAGCGAGCGATAGAAACTTTGATGAGAGTGAATCATTGGTTGGCTGCCTCCTGCACACTCTCCACTGGGGATGGAGCTCAAAACTCAGGCATATGCTCTGACCGGAAATCGAACTGTGACCTGATTCATAGGTTGATGCTCAACCTCTGAGTCACACTGGCCAGGCCAAACGTAGATTTTATAGGAAGAAGATTGGGGCAGGGATGCTATTAGCAAGAAAAGAAATGATTATTTTGGGGCCAGGACATCTTGTGGGAAGAGAGGGGAAGGTCTTTGTTTCTTAGGTTGCTTCTTTTGGTGGAGGGGTGGGCTGAGGGTGAGGCACGGTCGGAGGGAAGAAGAAGGGCCCACTTGGCAGATTACCTCACTGGTGATTGACCAGAAAATACCATGTTGGTTGATCAAGATTGTCTCTGGGAGAGGTTGAAACTGCAATTAGAACAGGTATTAAATCTAGGTTTGGTATCATGGATTTTTTTTCCCAAATATTTTATTGATTTTTTACAGAGAGGAAGGGAGAGGGATAGAGAGTTAGAAACATCGGTGAGAGAGAAACATCGACCAGCTGCCTCCTGCACACCCCCTACCGGGGATGTGCCTGCAACCAATGTACATGCCCTTGACCGGAATCGAACCTGGGACCTTTCAGTCCGCAGGCCGACGCTCTATCCACCGAGCCAAACCGGTTTCGGCTGGTATCATGGATTTTTAGCACGAGGCCCCATTTGGGGCCTGTGGGTTTTTTCTTTAACAAAAGTCATCTTCTGGCTCCCAGGTTTAGCTAATCGCTTCGTGTAGAACCCTGCACAAAATAAGTACTTAATAAATATGAGCTTATAGTTGTAATTGTAATTATATTTCCATCTGTACCCTGTCTTGATAAGAAAACTTGGCTTCAAATTATGGCTCATAAATGAGTAATAAAACTGGGAAATGAACCGATCATCTCTTAAGACTGTTTTTCAAACATTTCCAAACAAGTATTCATAAGAGCAGACAAGGAAAGTTCTAGAGGTATAACAAAAAGCTGCCTACCCCAGCAGTGAAATCACTTTGAAGACATGGAATGGCTTTAAAATTCATGTAAGTTTGCATTCTATTTCATAATACACCCAAATTACAAAGAATATACAATCAAAAGTAAGTCTTTCAAGTGCTGAACACTTACACTGCTGGTAGAGTGTAAGTTAGTATAACCACTTTGGAAAACTGGCAGTTTCTACTAATTGCAACACACAATTCTACTTCTAGTTGTATACCTGACAGAAATACATACATATGTTTATTGTAAGACATGTGCTCAAATGTTCACAGTAACACCAGTTGCAAGGGCTAAACACTGGAAACTTTGCACAACAGTAGAATGAATAAATTATAGGATATTCATTAAATAGAATACTATTCAGAAATGAGAATCGTCTACAACCACATGCATAATATGGATGAATCTTGTAGACAAATGAGTTGGCAAAAGAAGCCAACACAAAGTAGTATCTATACTAATAATAGCCTAGGTGGTCTTCACATCCTCATGTTGTCACAAGATGGCCACCACAAAATGGCCGTCATAAGATGGCTGCGCACAGCGGAGGTGGGGCCCTGCAGCCACTCAACACGGTGAGGCCTGGGGGTCCCGTGGCTCTACGCGGTGCAGAGGAGGCTGGTCCCAGGGTCTCCACCGCCTCGTGTGGAGGAGGCGGGTCGTGGCAGGGGAGGACAGTTGTGGGCGATCAGGCTGGCAGGGGAGCAGTTAGGTGGCGATCAGGCTGGCAGGCAGGCGAGTGGTTAGGAGCCAGTGGTCCTGGATTGTGAGAGGAATGTCTGACTGCCGGCAGTCAGACATCCCCCGAGGGGTCCCAAATTGGAGAGGATGCAGGCTGGGCTGAGGGACACCCCCCCATGCATGAATATTGTGCACCGGGCCTCTAGTATTACATATGATTCTATTCACATAAAGTATAAAAACGGGCCCTGATGGGTTTGGCTCAGTGGATAGAGCGTCGGCCTGCGGACTCAAGGGTCCCAGGTTAGATTCCGGTCAAGGGCATGTACCTTGGTTGTGGGCACATCCCCAGTGGGGAGTGTGCAGGAGGCAGCTGATCAATGTTTCTCTCTCATGGATGTTTCTGGCTATCCCTCTCCCTTCCTCTCTGTAAAAAATCAATAAAATATATATATTTTTTAAAAGTATAAAAACGGAAAACTAATTCAAGCTATTAAAAATCAGGATAGCCCTGGCCGGTTTGTCCCAATGGTTAGAGCGCCGGCCAGCTCACCAAAGGGTCTCGGGTTGGATTCCTGGTCAAGGGCACTGTACCTGGGTTGCAGGTTTGGTGGGGCGAGTGTGGGAGGCAACCAATCAATGTGAGATGTCTCTCCCCCGCCCCCCACTGTCTCTAAAAAAAAATCAATGGGAAAAAATCCTCAGGTGAGGACTGACAACAACAACACAACAAAGAATCAGGATAGTTCATTACCCTGGGGTGCTTCTAGGGTGCTTGCTAATAACATTCTGTTTCTTGATTTAGGTGCTGGTTGCTCAGATGTGTTGAGTTTTGTGAAAATTTAGCTTTACTCTTATGATATGTGAACATATCCTTATGTATATTCTTCAATTAATAAAAATGGCTCCTTCTTCTAGTCCCCATCCCCTCCCTAGATGCAACTTTGTTACCTTATGTCCTTCCTGAGATAGTTTAGGTGTAGAAAAGCATATCTTATGTTTTTTCTTTTCACAAGTAATATAGTAAACACACTGTTCACCTCCGCTCCACCCCCCGCCACCCCCCAGTCATGCAGCGGCCTCCCGTGGTCTCCTCTGCAAATGGGCTCCATGGCCTAGCACCCCCATTCCCACCCCCCGCCCCCCGTGATCGCCTTAGAGGGGTCACCACCGAGGTTTCCACCAGTCCACAAGCAAGAGCATGGCAGCCCTCCCCTCCAGCGGCTAGCTCGGGCCACCACAACTGCTTGGGTTCCACTTCCAGTAACAGCCCCTGTGGAAGTGCCAAGTACCCTGGGAAACCATCCCCCACTACCCTGGTCCTCCCAAGCCCAGCCCAGGTCACTGGTGGGTGAGCTGCTTTTTCGGGGAGTTCACTCTTGTGTTCATGGCCACAGTGCTGGGGTCCCCAGAGCACTTGGAATCTCCCCAGGCCTCCAGCAGCATGATCACCTGTGACCTGGCCCAGAAAGCCACAAGGAAGCAGCCTGGCAGCCAAAGTGGGCCCCATCCTGAGTGGCCACCACCAGCCACCAGACTTCCAGAGGCGCTAGACTCTTTTGAGCCCCTCTCCCTCCTCCTCTATCCCCTTCCCCCTCCTCACACCCCCGCATAGACTGGCAGTCTGCAGCACGCAGAACCAGCTGGGCTCTTTATGTCAAAATAGCAAAACACCAAAAACCAAGTTGAGAGAGCCCCACTCTTTACTACCCAAGCCACAGTCAAGCCTTCCTGACACCCCATAACCGTGTGCCTTATACCAAATGGAAAATAAATGACAAGCAGCCAGAAAAAAAAAATACTGCTCACTTTGCATTTTTTCTCTCACTTAAATCTTGCAAATTCAGCACATATAGACTGCTTCTTTTTTTTTTTTTTTATATTTTATTGATTTTTCACAGAGAGGAAGAGAGAGGGATAGAGAGCCAGAAACATCGATGAGAGAGAAACATCGATCAGCTGCCTCCTGCACGTCCCCTACTGGGGATGTGCCCGCAACCAAGGTACATGCCCTTGACGGGAATCGAACCTGGGACCTTCCAGTCCGCAGACCGACGCTCTATCCACTGAGCCAAACCGGTTTCGGCTAGACTGCTTCTTTTTTGAATGGCTGCAGTGTTTCATTGTGTGGGTGAAAATAATAAAGAAAACCTGATTCAAAATGGAGCCGGGAAGCAGTGAAGATAGGGATCGCATCACTTCACAACTAACTTTACATCAAGCATGTCAAACTCGCGGCCTGCGGGCCACATGCAGCCCACAACAAATATTTTTGCTGCCCAATCAATATAACAGTATGTCAGAAACGTTTTGATAAAAATTTCGTAACTTAATTTTCACAATATCCTGTTATACATAATTATTAATAACTAGAGGCCCGATGCACGAAGATTCGTGCAAGAATGGGCCTTCCTTTCCCTGGCTGCCGTCATCACCTTCGCTCTGGCCAGAGCCGCCTTTCTACCTTCCCACACTGCCCAGAGGCCTGGAGCAGCGGGGTGGTGCGGAATGCCTGCGTCGTCGCCATGGTGGTGACAAAACGCCTGCGTCAACGCAAGCGTCCCGCCCCACCCCCAGCTGCTCGGCGCCTGCGTATGCAAATTAACCCACCATCTTTGGTGGGTTAATTTGCATACTCATTCCTGATTGACTGGTGGGCGTAGCAAAGGTACGGTCAATTAGCATGTTACTCTTTCATTAGGTAGATGAACCACAATGTTTGCTAATGACTGATGACTATAATCGTGTTGCATTCATTTCCCTTACATGCCTTACACGCAGGCGCACCATTTCTCTCCACTAATACTAGCAGTGAATATTTTAGCAGCCGATTGCCACATTAGTCTTGGACTGACTTGTTTGGTGTGTGCAACAGGAAATATTTCGCTTTCAGAGAACAAGAAAAATAGGTTTATTTGTATTATGCTTATTAATTTCTGCAGGTAATAAGTGTCTGGCAAGTTAATGTTCAAGAAAAAATATTAATTTTTATTAAAATGTTCTATTACAGTATTTTATGTTAACAATTACTCATTTATTTCAGCCCTTTGTATTCAGCATGTCTCTATTGAAATAAACGTATGTTTCTATGAAAATTGAAGCTTTTGTTTTTTTGCGACCCACATAAACTTAAACCTTATTTATTTGGCCCGTGTTAGCCTTTGAGTTTGACACACTTGCTTTACATATACCAGCAGGAAGAAAGATTTTCTCCTTACCCAGCAGCAACCCAGCCAATGAGAATCTGCCACACACACACACACAAAAAAAACAAAACAAAAAAAAACCCTTCATTATCCTATAAGTATATAAGCTCTTTGGCTTATCTCTTCTTGTCCCCTCAACCCCACATGGATGTTTCTTCTATCTCTCTATCCCTCTTACTTCCTCTCTCTCTAAAAATAAATAAAAAACATTTTAAAAATGCAACCAATTTCTGGTATTTATTTTGTATTCTATACTTTACTGAATTTATTTATCAGATCTAGTTTTTTTTTGGGTGAAATCATGTCATCTGAAAATAATGAGTTTTACTTCTTCCTTTCCAATTTGATTACCTTTTATTCCTTCTTCTTGTCTGATTGCTGTGGCTAGGACTTCCAGTACTATGTTGAATCAGAGTGGTGAAAGTGGACATCCCTGTCTTGTTCCTGATCTTAGGGGAAATGATTTTAGTTTTTTTTACATTGAGTATGATGTTAGCTGTGGGTTTGTCATCTATAGCCTTTATTATATTGAGGTCTGTTCCCTCTATTCCCACTTTGCTGAGAGTTATCCTAAAGGAGTGCTGGATTTTGTAAAAAGGTTTTTCTGCATCTATTTATATGGTCATGTGATTTTTATCCTTCATTTTGCTTATGTGGTGTATCACATTAATTGTTTGGTGCTATTTTCCAGTTTCTTGGGATTTGGGAAAACATACATTCTCAAGAAATGCTGGGAAGAAATTCCCACATGTACACCCAAGAAGGAAGCCCAGAGGCACCAGGAGGATGAGAAGACTATGGGGCATGAGAGCTAAGTTACAAGAGAGGTTAAATAGGAAAACTGAGGGAATCAAGATAAAAACTAAAGTATTGATTTGTTAACTAACTTACCAGTCATCTTAAGGGACAGTTTAGGGGAGTAGTAAGTAGTACAGCAGCTGGCTTTGGAGTGAGACCTGGCTTGGAATCCTAGCCCTCAGATTTACTAGATATGTGATCCTGGGCAAATTATTTATTACTATATCACTGAGCCCCAGTCTCCTCCTCTTCTATAGGGAAACAATACCAACCAGCAGGTGTGCAGTTTGAGGTTACCCTACTTAGACGTTAGCAAGTTAGTCTGTAACTATTCCATGGATGCTGGCAGAAGACAAGAGCCTCCTATGTGAGAGACAAAAGATCTTATTCATGGCTCAACAAGCAGCCTACGCATCATGTATGCATAAGTTCTTTTTGCCTCCTCAGTTCCACAGAGGCAACATGGAGGGGCCCATATGGATGCCAGGTACACAGTGAGTTGCATTATTGGGGAGGAACAATGAGCTTGGGGAATCTCTAAGTGGTAAGTAAGCTACCCTTTGACCAGATAGACACATTACCTCTCCCTCAAGGTTGCTTGCCGGGAACACAATCCTGAGAAATGGCCTGGGTAAAGAGTGGCCCCAGCCTTGCCTTTTTGTTTTTGTTATACTCAAGGTTCTGGTTGATCGCAGCAAAAGGATACAGATTAAAACCAGCAAAGGGAAAAGGCGCATGTGGCCGAGTCCAGAGAAACGAGGCCCAAACTCCCAGGTGTTCTCTCCCAGTGGCGTTGATCAGAAATGCATTTAATTCTCCCAGTAACGATTTGTGATCATATATACAAATTGCTTGCTTCCAGAGAAGCTCACCTGAGCCTTGCTGTCCAGGATTTTTATTGGGAGTCAGTCACATAGGCAGGGAGTGCCTACACCACTGATCTCAGCTACTCACATCCCAGTCTCCCAGAGCAAAAACAGGCATTCCCCATTAATCACATTGTTAGGATAAACTTGTCTGGTCAGACTGGTACAGCATGGCTTAAGGCCTCCAGCATTCAAAAACACTAATTAGACAAAATATTCGGAGGGCTCAGAATTTATGCCAGTCCTAAAGATGAGCAGCTTTTTTATTTATTTTTTTAATATATTGTATTGATTTTTTACAGAGAGGAAGGGATAAGGATAGAGAGTTAGAAACATCGAAGAGAGAGAAACATCGATCAGCTGCCTCCTGCACACTCCCTATTGGGGATGTGCCGGCAACCAAGGTACATGCCCTTGACCAGAATCGAACCTGGGACCCTTGAGTCTGCAGGCTGATGCTCTATCCACTGAGCCAAACTGGCCAGAGCTGCTTTTTTTTTTTTAATGTGCAGGGTTTAAGCAACCTCAGTCTGCTGAGTAGCCCTTTTCTGCACACACCTGATCTCTAAGAATTAGAATCAATTTAGACCCAATGTCCAGTTCTCCAGGGCCCAACCACCCTGGTGAATGATTGCAGGTACATTTGGAAAAGGCTAGGAAGACCTACTGCATGTTTTTGCCAATGTTGACATGGTCCTTCATCAATAGGACCCAGCCTCCCCTCATTCAGTGGGGCTTTAGGGCTGGAGTTGGCTAATGCCTGAGAATTTGAGGGCAGGACCTGGCATTTTGGGCATATTCAGCAAGATATGTAGCAACAGGAGACACCCACGGAGGAGCATCTCCTAACACCTACTTTATGCAGTTCTTATAAAAATTAGATGGGAATGTACATCAAGTGTCTCACATAGTACATGGGACATCATAAATGTACAACGAAGTGACTGTAATGCTATTGCAGTAGGCTAAAGAATAAACAAAATGCCAGTGATCATGGACAACAGGGGGAGGGGGGCATGCATGTGGGGGGCTTTGGGAAGGGAATGGGGGGCGTTGATGACAAATATGTGATACCTTAATCAATAAAGTAATTAAAAATAAATAATAAACAAAATGGATCCAGTTAATGCAGACTACTGCATCAAGAAATGTAGCTGAAAATAGATGGGGCCAGAGGCCAGAGGGAAAGTTCTTTATTGTTTTTAAAGATAGATTTTAGCATGTTTGTAGACTTGGGTGTATGTGTTCCAGAAAAGAGAGGGACTCAAAAATAATAAAACTAAGAGGAGAGAGAGAATTAATAGATGGAGCAAAGTCCCTGAGGGGGCAGTTGATGAAATCCAGGCACAGCTATATTGATGAGCATTGCATGTGAGAGATTTCTTTTTTTTTTAAATATATTTTATTAATTTTTCACAGAGAGGAAGGGAGAGGGATAGAGAGCTAGAAACATCGATGAGAGAGAGACATCGACCAGCTGCCTCCTGCACACCCCCCACCGGGGGATCTGCCCGCAACCAATGTACATGCCCTTGACCGGAATCGAACCTGGGACCTTCCAGTCCGCAGACCAACACTCTATCCACTGAGCCAAACCGGTTTTGGCAAGAGATTTCTTTTTTAATGTTTTTATTGATTTTAGAGAGGGAGAAACATCCATTTGAAAGAATCAATTGACTGCCTCCTGCATGCCCCCTACTGGGGATTGAGCCCACAACCCTGACATGTGCCCTGACTGGGAATCAAACCAGTGACCTCTTGGTGCATAGGACTACACTCAACCAACTGAGCCACACTGGCCAGGGCATGAGGCTTTCTTGAGGTGGGAGGGAAAATTTACCAGTGAGTAAGCGTGGTCTCACTGGTAAATTTGGAGTCTGGGTGGGGAGTGGAATGCTGAAGGAGTTCCTATTTAACACCTTGTGTTTTCTTAGTGAAGAAGGTACTCACTGGCTCAAGATAGGTGGAAGACTTAAGTGATACTGAAGGTTTAGTGGAGGCTGGAGATCAGAAGAGACCAGTTTTTCTTCATAGCTCATATATAGGCATAAAGGCAGGTGGGATATTAACCCATATCGGGGCTGTGCATTAGTTAATTCTTTTGGTTGCAAGTAAAAGAAACTTGAACTACCTGAAGCAGAAGGGGGAAATTACTGGAAGGATACAGCTGGTCATCAAATGGACCCTGGGACTGAAGTGCTTTAGGAAACCCAGGAAGTTGGCTCTCATCTCTGCCCTCTGAGACCACATACTGGAACTTGGCCACCAATGGCTCCCAAGTGTTAATGAGTTACAGTCAGGTCCAAAGAAAGTTATTAATTCCTAGGTAAAGAAATGGGTCGGCCTAGTGATAAAAGTAGGGAAAAGAGCCAGTTCTAAAACGGGGGGCTAGGCAGTCATCTAATAGGTCTTTGCTAGGGTAGGGCAGGTCTCCATCAGAACTGTAAAAATTTCTACTTGGTTAAGGAACTAGACTTATATTTTATAAACAGTAATTCCGCCAAGACCGGTTTGGCTCAGTGGATAGAGCATCTGCCTGTGGACTCAAGGGTCCCGGGTTCGATTCTGGTCAAGGGCATGTACCTTGGTTGCAGGCACATCCCCAGTGGGGGGTGTGCAGGAGGCAGCTGATCGATGTTTCTCTCTCATCGATGTTTCTAACTCTCTATCCCTCTCCCTTCCTCTCTGTAAAAAATCAATAAAATATATTTTAAAAAAATTTCACCTGAACTCCACCCTTCCCCAAATCTTTAAAAAACAAAAACAAAAAACAGTAATTCCACAAGGAACATAATCCATTCAAAAGACATTTTAATGAGATCCAATCTGGTCCGACCCCTACCTTGGGGTAGCTCATCATCCAAGGAGAAAGTTACAATGAAACTTGCTGAAACCAGAACAGAGGCAATTACAAAAGCTGTGTTCCCCAGCTGCTCCCGGCTCTGGGGCTGAGATCAGAACTAAAGCGGCAGGATGCCCCCTTCTCGAGTTGTAATGAGACCAGTCAGGGTTGGAAATTCCAATTTGGTGCAGCAACCCAAAGCCAAGTGATAGGCCTGTTCAGTCAACTCAGCAACGCTTTACTGAGCACCTACCTACTCGGGTGGGTGCCCTGGAGGCTTCTCAAAGATTAAGACACATTGCTACCTCTGGAGCTTAAGTGAGGGGCAGGCATGAACACAGCTTGATGGACTGCATACTCTGCTTTGTTTGCAATCACCTAACTTTCTACCCTCCTTGAATGGCCTCACCTCATTTTAGGAAAAACATGTTGACTGAGGACTCATGGAAGGTTCTGTGCTGAAGTGAAATCTAGGCTCTTCTAACCACTGGCTGCAAGGAACCAATCCAAACCCTCCAGATAAAGGACAAGCCGGTCCGGCTTTCACTTCCTGCTGCTGGCCCATATGCCTCCCCTGCTTTTCCTTAAGATCGATCTTGTCCCAACGCTCACTGAACTTATGTCCCAGACCCAACTGGAACCAATTTTCCAAACAGAGTGCAGAAGGCTTAGCTTCACAGCATGTGGTTTAAAAAAGAACCTTAGGTTTTGGGGTGTCTCCAGCCCAATAAACCCCAGGTACAGGCTGCCACTCCTCCCAAATCCAATGCAATCTAGAGCTGTTAAAACAAGTCCAGACCAAGGAGGTACACAGTATACACTGTGGTGCTGGCTTATTTTTGTATGACCCTTTAAAAGGAACATTGAAGATCATGTTTGGAGATCATGTGTGGGAACTGAAACCCTATCTTTAAGGAGTGATTGACCAAATGCTGTTAACCTGAAAGGCTGCCACGTAGAGGAAATATTAAACATATTCCGGGCAAGGCATACAGGGAAGGAGTATGGCACTTAACCACCTTCTAAAGATCACAGCTATCCCACAAAGAAATGACCTGCCTGGTGAGGTAGTGAACTCCCTGTCAAGGGAGGTTTTTAAAGCAAGAGTAGAACACCACTTGGCAGGAGTGTTGTAAAAAGGGGGCTACACCTGGTATGGACGAAGAGGCAGAGTAGGGGAAGGTCCTGCCACCTCTAATTAGGATCCTCCTGACTGCATGCAAGGGGAGATCCCTACATGCAAATTAGAAAGGCAGACAGCCCTAAAGTATAAGGGAAGAAATTCTACCCTGATGGTCACACACAAATTCTTTTAGGATTGGCTAGCTTGTTAAACTTTAACCAAATGATGTTACCTCTCCTAATGGGACTATCGGTTCTAGACAGAGTAAGGCAGCCAGGGTGGTAGAACATACTCAAGTTCAGGTCTGTGGCAGGAGACCTGGGTTTTCGTTCTGAATCTGCCCCGTATGACCTAGGGCTTCTCCTTCCCTTCTCTGGCCTCTCGGTGAAATGAAATGAACTTTAGACAGTCCTCCCCATTCTAAAGGGTACTGCCCTTTTGACTGGTTCCCTCTATAGCAGATCGAGGGCTACAGTTTTGGACTCGGGGGCTACACTTGTGCACGGCCAGAGACCACCTCTGGCGAAAGCAACGGCCACACTCCAGGCAGGGGAAAGGCTTCTCCCCAGTGTGCAGGAGCTGGTGCTGGGCGAGGTGGCTCCACTGGGCAAAGCGCTTCGAGCACAGGTCGCAGGCATAGGGCCGCTCTCCTGAGTGGACGCGCCTGTGACTGGCCAGTAGCGAGGGGTAGGCAAAACGGCGGCCACAGTCATCACAGGCGTGCAGCTTCTCCTCGGTGTGCGTGCTGCGATGTATGGCGAGGGAGCCGCTGCGACGGAAGGCACGGCCACAGTCTGGGCAGGGGTACGGCTTCTCTCCTGTGTGCAAGAGCTGGTGCTGGAGCAGGGTACTTCGCTGGGAGAAACGGGCCTCACAGTGCTCACACGCATAGGGCCGCTCCCCAGAGTGCACTCGCCGGTGGCTCACCAGGCGAGAGGATGAAGAGAAACGCCGCTCGCAGTCTGGACACGGGTAGGGCTTCTCGCCGGTGTGGATGCGCTGGTGGATGACCAGAGCCGTGCGCTGGCGGAAGCGGCGGTTGCACTCCAGGCAAGTGTAGGGCTTCTCTCCGGTGTGTGTGCGCTGGTGGATGGCGAGCAGGGAGGGGTAGGCAAAGCGCCGCGCGCAGCTGGGGCACTGGTGGGGTTTTTCCCCTGTGTGCGTGGTCCGGTGATTGGCCAAGGACCGGCTCCTCCGGAAGCAGCGGCCACAGTCAGGGCAGTGGTAGGGCTTCTCCCCTGTGTGGATCACCTGGTGCTGGGAGAGGTTCTTCCGCTGGGAGAAACGTTTGCCGCATTGGTCACAAACATAGGGACATTCACCAGAGTGTGCCCGCCGGTGACTGACCAACAGAGACGGATAGGAAAAGCGGCGCCCACAGTCTGGGCAAGGGTAAGGCTTTTTTAGATTCTGGGCACACTTGTGGCTTTTTAGAGCCGGGTGATCAGGGAAGGTACAACCACAGTCAGGGCAGATGGGACCCCCAGATGTCTGTCTGGGAATCAGTCGGGGCTTGCTGGGCTTCCGTCCTCTCTTCCCCTTCCGGGGTGCCTCCTTAGGCGGGAATACTTCCTTCTCTCCATTCTTCTTTCTGGTTCTGGTTTCTACAGGGACACAGGAGAAATTAATTTAGCAAATACTGGGCAACTACTCTTGCCTATTATAGTGTTTACAGGTTATAAGACAAATAACTTGGCCCCTGTCTTCAAGGAGTGTTAGTGACACAGACAACTGAGTGTGACATACTGCTAATAAAGTATGGAGGGAATTACAGGAGCCCCTAAGCCAGCTGGGAGAAGTTGGGGAAGGTTTCTTGGAGATTAAGTTGACTTTAAAAATTAAAAGTTTTTGAAGAGGTCAGTATAAGGTAGGAAGTGGAAACAAGGTATGGGCTAGCAGAGACTAGGTCATAGGCCCTCTAAGCCAACGGTTCTCAGATTGTATAGTGATCACAATCATTGGAGGGCTGCTGGAACAGACTGCAGGGCCCTACTCCCAGTTTTTTATTCAGCCGGTCTGCATTTGTAACATGATCAGGAGTGATGCCCATACTGGTCTGAGGACCACACTCTTAGAACCACTGCTGTAAGGACCGTGAACTCTATTTTACCCAATGGCTCTCAAACCTAAACATACATCAAATCAATTGGGGCTATTAAAACACACACATTCCTAGACATCTATAAAGGTAAATAAATAGTTCTGGGATAGGGTCCCCCGAGTGACTAGTATAACTGGCCATTTGACAACCCTTCTTGGTAAAAAATGAATAGTGTTTTTTAATACTCACCCAAGGACATGCTTAGAGAGAGGAAGGGGTGAGGTGCGGGGAAAACATCGATGTGAGAAACATCAATAGGTTGCCTTCCCTACATTCCCTAGGGATCAAACCCTCAATCCAGGTATGTGCCCTGACTAGGAATCAAACTGACAACCTTTCCCTGCACAGGACAACACTCAACTGAGCCACTCCAGGTGGAGTGGACTAAATGGTTTTCTTTTTCCCCTTTATTTTTTTTCCCATCACCATTTACAGGCTGAATGGTTTTTGTTTTGTTTTTTACCGTAAATGTTTTTTTATTGATTCAGAAAGAGGCACAGAGGGAGAGATAGAAACATCAATGGTGAGAGAAAATCATCAATTGGCTGCCTCCTGCATGCCTCCTACTGAGGATCAAGCCCAAAACCCAGGCATGAGCCCTGACTGAGAATCAAACCATGACCTCCTGGTTCATGGGTTGAAGTTCAACCACTGAGTCACACTGGCCGGGCCTGGCTGAATGGTTTTAAGCAAGGAAATATCATGGTCAGATCTGAATCTTAGAAAGATAGCCCTGGTCTTAGAGAATCTGACATAGAAACTCCAGCTCAGACAGTTCCATCTGCCCCTGTAGGTGGATCTGGGGCCATTCTATCTGAATGGCATTAATCAGAGCCTTGCTTGATCCTGAGGAGAGTGCTGTATGTCTTGCACTGATCAGGGTCCTGCCAGAGGACAGAAAGAGGCCCCTGCACCCCAGGCAGCTGTTCTCCATGAAATCCCTTCAGCCAAAACACAGAATTCTCTCTCCAGGGAGGGTGGGGCAGGGATCCTGGGAAGGAGGCAAGAGGGTAGTAGCTTCTCTATTTACATAATAGAGAACTACACACACAGTCAAACCTCGGTTCTGGAAAGTTTCCTATCATGAACAATTTGCTTCTCAACCTGACAACCCTTTCAAGCTGATAACTGTACGGTCGTGACTGTGAAAGTAGGAGTCAGTTTATCACTTTTAAAATTTCAGGATATTGTGCTGTGAATATTTTCATGTCTTGTTTTGTTTTTGTTGCTGCTTATTATTATTAAATCTTCACATTTTACTGTACATTTCATTTCCTTTTTATTAAATTTAAATTTCATATCTTTTTTTGCTTTTAAAGTATCTATAAATATTTATAGATTAAACAGTACATTAGACATGTACTAGATATAAGAAAGGCTAAAACAGAATCATTTGGGAGTCTGGAATGAATTAATTCAATTTACATTATTCCTAATGGAAAAATATGATTCGGTTTTCGAACAGCCTTACGGAATGAATTAAGTTCGAGAACCGAGGTTCCACTGTAGTTGGTCTTCAAGCTGATATGTGAATCTTTGTGTGGTGGACCAAACCAACGCCATCATCCATGGTACCCTGAAACTGAACTGCAACATGGGTCATAGCCACCGGAACTCTGGACCGAGTCACCACAAGCTGCACGCCTCCACGGGCATTTTTTCACTCACTTCTTTGGACCATGAATCCCCTTGGGCACTCCTGTGGATCCAGGGCAGCTGGTTCCCAATCTTCGGTATTTCGTTCCAACCAGGAGATGAGGGCTGGTTTGGCACCTGCGCACCCTGGGAAAGGAGAACCAGGTAGAGGTCCAGTCGTAAATAACTGGGTAAATATGTTCCCGGTGGCATCTCTTGCCAAGCCCCCATTCTCCTCCACTGACACATCCTGGTCGCAGTCCAGGACCCTGGATATTCTGCCCTCCCTACCACCCCACCCCCCGCCCCAGCCAAGCTCCTCCATCCCTTCTGCCCCGCGGGAGCGGATTGGACCGGGCCTCACCGAGCGCGCCCAGGTGGCCGTAGTTCTCCCGCATCACGTCCCGGTACAGGGCCCTCTGCGCGGGCCGCAGACACCCCCACTCCTCCGGGGAGAAGTACACGGCCACGTCCGCGAACTTCACCGCCCTTGGCTTCCTTCCCCTTCTCCGGCCGGGTCCGGCCTCTCCCGGTCCCCGAGCGGAGAGTGGAGCGGAAGGCGGTGCCATTGGGCCAGAGAAGCCGGCGCCACGACCTCCCGTCCCCGGCCTCGGCCCCTAGCGGACCCCGGGACTTGGGAGCCCTCGGGGTACCGGGACTGAGGGTCCTAGGGCTGGCCGGGAGGAAATCGGAACCAGCCGCCTGCGGGGCTGACGGAAGCCTCTCGTTGTTATTCAGGAAACTCCTGCCCGAACTTGGGGGAAAGGCACCGGAAGATGCCTTCGGCGAAAATGGCGGCGCTGCTACTGCACCGCCTTTGCCTGGAACACAGGCAGCTTCCAGCTATCGATTTTATTGACCAGAGCGCCATGACGGCTTCCTACCCTCTTTGCCCTCAAGTGTAATGGCGCTGCGATTGGGCTTCACGCCCTTTTTCCTCCTATCCCACGCGCTCATTGGACGGCGGTCGAAGATCGAGCGTTCTGATTGGATGCTGACGAAAGCGGCCTGTTTGAACGAAGCCAACGGAAGTTTAAGGGCAGGAAACTGGCCCCCTGGTGTCGGGTGACGGAGTTTTGAGGCGGGAAAGCCTCGAAGTGGCCGGGATTAGCCACCGGTAGTCAGAGCGCTGCCTACCTGAGCGAGGGCGCCACTGGGTTCCTTTTCGTGTCTTTCTAAGAGGATCCTCCTCTTTGGACAATGGGGAACTTCCTTGTTGCCCTTTTGGGAAGGGAATTGCTGTTAAGAGTTTCATCTGTGCTGGCAACATACCCAACATACTACACATTCTGTCTTATTTATTCTTTGCCACCACTGTGTGAGGTGATGGTTGTCATTCCAGTTCCACTGATGAGGGAAGATACTGCTAGCAAAATAGAGGGAGGGATTTAAACGGGGGCGGAGGGTGGGGGAGCAGATGGGAGGCACTCTTCCCTCCCACTACCTTAATTTGCTTGGTAACTCAAGAATCCTCCTGAGCGCCTGGTCTCTTCTCAGGTTCAATCTTTTGTGTATCCATCCTTTATTTTTACGTGACATTTGTTCCATGTACAAAGCATAGTGGTAGATAGTGAGAAGAGAGGCTGGGTTGCAAAAATAAGTCATGGGCTGTGCCCTGAATGAAGTTTACAGTCCAGTGAGGCATAGAAAGTCACAACTAATAATAACAATGATACAAGCATGTATGGGCAAGGTATATTGGAAAAGAAAATTGCTGCTGGGACCAGTCAGCGCCTGCTCCCATCGGTCTGTCCCCACTTCTGTGTAAGTGTTGTGGTGCAAGGTTTCGCCAGCTCATCATTGCCCAGGGGGACTGGGGACAGGAGAATATACCATTTGTATACAGTCAAACATTGGTTCTCCAACGTCTCCCATCTCAAACAATTCAGTTCTAAGTTCTCGGCCAAGCTGTTCACTGAAAAATGTCTTGGTTGTTGACCAAAACTTCAATTTCGACCTGACAGCCCTTTCATGCAGATACCTCAGCATGACAAAAAGCATCTCTCAGGCAACAAAGGAGAGGATAAACCTACTGTTAGCACAATTAAAACATAAAGAGGCCATCAAGAGTGCTAATGTTGCGAAGGGTGTGAAGGTGCTCACAAAACAACAATCACAGGCAATTGAAGAGGTAGGAAAACTATGTTGATTGGATAAACAAAAAGCTGGTGATAGCAGTTCAGAGGCAGTGATGTATGAAAAATTCCTTTAAGGCTAGTAGGGGATAGTTCAATAAATTTAAGAAAAGAAGTGTTTATTTATAGATTAAACAATACATTAGACATGTACTGTATATAAGAAAGGTTAAAACAGGGAATCATTTGGGGATCTGAAACAGACTAATTCAATTTACATTATTATTATTATTACATCGACCAGCTGCCTCCTGCACACCCCCTACTGGGGATGTGTCCGAAACCTAGGTACATGCCCTTGACCGGAATCAAACCTGGGACCCTTGTGTCCGCAGGCCGACGCTCTATCTACTGAGCGAAACTGGTTAGGGCTACATTATTTTTAATGGTAAAAATGATTGTTTTCTAACAAATCGCTTCTCGAACAAACTTCCAGAACTAAGTTCTAGAACTTAGGTTTCACTGTATCTTTTTCTTTTATAATCCTCACCCAAGAATCAACTTTTTCCATTGATTTCTAGAGTGGGAGGGAAGGAGGATGGGGGTAGAGAGAGAGAAAGAGAAACATGGAGATGAAAGAGACACACGGATTGGTTGCCTCCCGCACACGCCCTTGACCAGGAATCCAACTGGTGACCCTTTTAAAACTGGCCAGGACTTCACTGTATCTCTTACATCAGCTGATAACATACACATTTATCTTTCCAACCCATTAATATTTTAATGATTTTTTAAAAAGTTATCTTTATTGTTGAGAGTATTACAAATGTCCCCCTTTTTCCCCCTCCTTGCCCCCCTCTACCCAGCTCCCACCCCACCCCAGGCCTTCACCACCCTATTGTCTGTGTCCATGGATATATCTCTATCAATGCATATCTCTATATATTAAAGGCTGGCCCTAATCGGTTTGGCTCAGTGGATAGAGCGTCGGCCTACAGACTCAAGGGTCCCAGGTTCGATTCTGGTCAAGGGCATGTACCTTGGTTGTGGGCACATCCCCAGTAGGGAGTATGCAGGAAGCAGCTGATCGATGTTTCTCTCTCATCGATGTTTCTAACTCTATATCCCTTACCCTTCCTCTCTGTAAAAAATCAATAAAATATATTTAAAAGGCTGTTATGCTAAGTGTCCATCTGACTGGTAGCTATGATGCACACTGACCACCAGGCGGCAGATGCTCAATGCAGGAGCTGCTGAGCTGCAGTGATTTGGCAGCAGTGGTTCTCGGGTGATGTACCCCAAAACCAGAGAGGAGGGAGCCTGATTCCTTGTGGGGCATGTGATTCCACCTTCGGCCGTGGGTTATGTTGTTGCTGGGGCACTGTCAGCCCGAATCTGGTTTACTGCACACTTGCGTTTGTGTTCCACACTCTGTACAACAGCAACTTTGCAGAGTGACCTCTCACACTCCGGGACCCCTTGGGGGATGCTGGAGAGCCGGTTTTGGGCCGATCCCTGCAGGCCAGGCCAAGAGACCTCACCTGCCGGAGGGACCCCGCTCACTCCTCAGACGCCCTTCTAGCCACAGCACTACCCCAGGTGCAGTGGCCGGGAAGGGACCAAGGGAGGTTGGCTCCAGGGCGTGTCCAGCCCGTCTTGCCCAGTCCCACCCCACTGGCCACCTTCTAATTAATTTCATTTCAACGTGCATGAATCCGTGCACCGGGTCACTAGTATCCATATAAGTTCTTTGGTTAATCTCTTCCTCCCCTCCCCTCTTCCCTTTGAGATTCTTCACTCTGTTCCATGCTGCCATGTCTCTAGATTTATTTTGTTTGTCAGTTTATTTTGTTCATTAGATTCCACATATAAGTGAGATCATGTGATATTTGTCTTTCTCTGCTTGGCTTACTTCACTTAGCATAATAATCTCCAGGTCCCTCCATGTTATCTCAAAGAGTAAGAGATGCTTCTTTTTTATAGCTGCATAGTATTCCACCGTGTAAATATGCCACAGCTTTTTTATCCACTCATCTGATGGGCATTTCAGGCTGTTTCCAGATCTTAGCTATTGTAAATAATGCTGCTATGAATATAGGGGTGCATATATCTTTTCTGTAATACTTTCAACAATAAAGATATATTATATATATATTATATATATTTATT
This sequence comes from Eptesicus fuscus, assembly GCF_027574615.1. Lineage (NCBI taxonomy): Eukaryota > Metazoa > Chordata > Mammalia > Chiroptera > Vespertilionidae > Eptesicus > Eptesicus fuscus. The sequence goes on along the minus strand of NC_072476.1, from coordinate 7,407,233 downwards.
ATTGATTTCAGAGAGGAAGGGAGAGGGGAGAGAGATAGAAACATCAACGATGAAAGAGAATCATTGATTGGCTGCCTTCTGCACGCCCCCTAGTGGGGATCGAGCTGGCAACCCTGGGCATGTGCCCTTGGCCGGAATCGAACCTGGGACCCTTCAGTCCATAGGCTGATGCTCTATCCACTGAGCCAAACCAGCTAGGGCAATAAAGAATTATTTGTAAAAATCTATTTACCATTGCAACAAAAATAAATTAAGATACCTACGAATAAACTTAACCAAGTAAAAGACCTGTACTTGGAAAACTACAGGACATTGAAAAAAGAAATAGAAGAAGATACAAACAAGTGGAAGCATATACCGTGTTCGTGGATTGAAAGAATTAACATCATTAAAATGTCCAACCCATTAATATTTTAAAGCACCTACTATGGGCAAAAGAATTCTCCAAAGCCTACAGGGAGTGAAGACAATGTGACTGGAATAACCAAAGCAGTAAGACATTCTGAGGATAACTTGGAGGGCAGAAAATAAACTGCAGTAATCCTTACATTGAGTTTTACTCTATCTAAGGATAGTGACTTTATTGAACAAACGACTGAGGGATGCCTGGCCGGCATGGCTACCAGTGGTTGAGCATTGACCTATGAACCAGGAGGTCAGGATTGATTCCCGGTTGGGGCATATGCCTGGGTTTCGGGCTGGATCCCCAGTGTGGGGTGTGCAGGAGGAGATCAATGATTCTCTTCATCATTGATGTTTCTATCTCTCCCTCTCCTTCCACTCTGAAATAAAAATATATTTAAAAAAATACACACAAAAACATTATGTTGAGTGAAAGGAGCCAGATTTTTAAAGGTGCATATCTTTTTATTCCATTTATATGAAATGTCCCAAATAGGCAAATCTGTAGAGACAGAAAGTAGGTTAGTGGTTGCCAGGGGCTGAAGGAGGGGAGAATGAGGGAGTGATGGCTAAGGGGTTTCTTTCTGAGGTGATGTGCTAAAATTGATTGTGGCATGGTTTTTCATAACTGAATATACTAAGAGCATTGAATTGTACTCTTTAAATGGGTGAATTATATGGTTTGTGAATGACATTGCAATAAAGCTGTTCGAGTCACTGCATTGTAGCCGTAGACATGGAAAGATGGTCATGGTGAATTATTCCCACACTATAAAACACAGGCCTTCCCAAGCCTGGGCCTGATACCAGCCATCTTAGCTCCTCCTTTCCCCAACCCCTAGGCATTTTGCGCTCTGTGGGTAGTCTCCGCGTCTGCAGCTCTCGCCCAAGAATCGGTTTGAGTAGGTTACGAATAAATGAATAAATGAGCAAAAATGGGCAGCGCGAGCCCCTAAAGGGCTTCACCGAGCGCCCCCAGGTGGCCGTAGGTCTCTTGCGTCCCGTCCCGGTGCAGGGCCTTCTGCGCCTTAGGCTCCAACACTCGCCCACGGCCGCGGAGCTTTGCAGCCCCTTTCTCCTCCGCTCAGGCCCAAGCTCCGGGCTCGGATGGAGCGGGGGCGGGGCGGGGGCGGGGGCAACGCTTTGGCTCTCTCAGTCCCCAGTCCTCGATGTCACAACCCCAGGCCACTGTCTCTTACGGGCTGAGGAGACACTGCTCCGCTGGACCCGGTGTCTGAGCCGGCCCGGAGCTGGCTCCGCGTGGGGCCACGCTGCGGCCAGAACCCAGGAATCGCGGCGTCGCGGCGTGGGTCACTCTGATACTGAGTGGAACAACGGTACCGGAAAACGCCCTCACAGAACAGGGCGGCCACCTGCCTTCCCGACCCCGGTCACTCGTTCCCTCCAGCTGCTCTTGTCAAATGAGAGTCCGCTCCGAACCTTGGCCCCGGCAGTGACCATTCTTACCCCTCAGTTGGTGCTCGCGAGGGCGTGGCTTCTGACAGCGCCCACTGATTGGATCGCTCTCGTCGCCGAAACAACTGTGTCTGCGCTGATTGGCCTCTTGGGCCAGACTCCGGACGCTGTTGCTAGGGAACGCTTGACAGGGGGCCGGGTTCGTAGAGACGGACTAGGCGTTCCGAGGGGCTTACCGGGTACTGAGCCGGCCTTGGCGCGATTCCACCTCGGCTCCTGATCCGCTGACCCACAAGGCCCCCCAAAGCGCGTCCTGGACACAAAATGAACTGGTTCATGTCCTTAGAGAAGGCATTTCTGGGAAGCTGAGCACGTTTATGGCATTTTTACATTATAGAACCCTCTAACGCTGAGCAACGCTCCACGTGAGGGTAGGCAGTGTGGTCCCTATTTGAGATTAAGAAAATTGAGACTGGCTGACTGGTGCCCAGCCTCTCTGGTTTCAAGTCCAGTGCCCTTTCTACTGACCTAATTAATCACTAGAATCCCCCTTCTGAGCCGCCCGGCCTGGGAGGAGCTCACAAACACTCCCGGATAAAAGTCCCTGGCCACCCGCAGGACTTCCCTGATTCACTGAAGCGCCCTGTTCCCTTTTCTCCCTCGTTTTAAGGGCTGAGTACACAGTCAGAATCTGATTCTTTGTTGCTCCCAAGCATCTAATAACTGTAGTGATAAGAAAAACAACCCACACAATGTGCTGGAAATTGTGCAAAACGCTCCAAATACATTATCGTTAATTTAATTTTAATGCTTGAGCCAGACCCATGAGGCTGATCGTCTCACTTTCCAAATGGGGGCGCTCAAGCTCAGTCCAATAAGAAACTCTTGCAGTAACAGCTTAATTGAGCCGGCAATGGAATCCAATGTATCTGACTTCGAAGCTCAAATTATCCTAACCATCATACTACACAGCTTCTCCTCGGCACAATTATTGTTCAAAAATAAGGAAGTAATGAAAAAAATTTTTTCTTTGCTTTCCCCTTGCCCCTGTGTCCCAATCCTAACCCCCAAGTAAGAGCCCCTCATTCCATAATTAACTTCCTTTACAGTTATGAGGTACAGGACCTGTGAGCTCAGCCTTGAAGTCAGGGGAAACTCTACTTCATGGTACCTGTCTAATGTAAGCATGGTTCTTCACCTTGCCATTGTAGGTTTCTTCTTTTGTAAAATTGAGGTCATATTATCTACCTCACAGACATGTCATTGACGTTTAAAAGAGTTAACTGTAAAGTGTGGGGCCTATGGTAGTTAATTTAAGGGTTATTGTCTGAGAGAGATGGAACTTAGCTAACAAGAGGGGTGCTGTTGGTTTGAAACCTGGGGAATCTGAAACTGGTTCCCATACACCGAGGGCAAGGAGAGACCAAAGAAAGAGGCAGACTACTCTAGACTGGTAGGTGGCAGGTTTAACAAGCCAGGGAACTTACATATGTCTTGTCTTGGGCAGCCACAAGCAGATCTCCTCCCATGCCCACCAGACTCTTAAAAGTTTATATAGAGGCCTTAATAGGGTTCAGTCATGTATGTGTCCAGATGGTCTCAACAACATGTTGCTCTCTCAAGTCTTCATCCTTGAATATGGCTCCCATTGTGGGACCAGTGGGCAGAACATACATTTCAAGGATAGGGGAGGGGGAGGAGCCTCCCAATTGCCCAAGTTGGGCTCACAGATCAACCAATAGTCATGTTCTCTTGATGACCTCCTCCAACAGATGCTTCCTAGCATGTTCTACTATCTTGAAGCAGTGATAAAACACCATAAGTACATAATTTTTATTCTTGGAGAAGTCTTGAAGGTTGGGGTATGGTTTTCAACCCCACCTTCTTCTGATCCTGTCCCTTGGCTAATCAAGTATCTTCCTCTTCCAAATCCCTGGTGCCGGGGCCCCTCACTCTCCCAGGCTAATCTAGACTTATGGGAGGTATCTGGGTAATGCTTAATTTCTGGATCTAAGAACTAAGACTCAAGCCTGGAAGTGGCCTGGTAGCTGAGAGAATGGAACTGACCTAGAAAAGGGACTGAAATTGCAGTGGGTGCCAGGCCATGGTTCTTTGTCTCAGGCTGTGGCACTGGTATCTCTATATCCCAATGTTTCCTTTTTTTAATTTTATTAAGGTATTACACAGTAGTACATATGTCTCCCCTCCCCCCCCCCCCACTAACCTTCCCCCTTTCCCAATGTTTCTTGACTTTTGGTCCCTTCCTTCTGCATCTCTTCCCCTTGTTTTCTGCTAGAAGAGGGAGAATCTCAGGACTTGGGCTGTAAGCAGTTTTAGTCCATGAGGCTTTTCAAGGTTTTTAGAGGGTGAGGATAAGGGCAGTGGGAAAATTCAAAGGCATGAGTCAGAGTTCCCCTGGATAGTTGATTAAGAGAGGCCCTCAAGTCCCCACAGCTGGCTCATAGTCCTATAGCATCCTGGGAACACTGACCCCTCACCAAGAGCCCATCTTGTGCGTGGAGTCTGAGAGAACGCCTCGGTCAGGGGCATTGTTCCTCACCTGTGAAAGTCCTCTCCTCATACTCCTGGCAAACAACAGGAACCCTCTAGGAACTCCCCTAGGATCAGCTCAGTGTGTGGTGGTGGTGGTAGGGGGGGGACAGGACCTTAATATCTTCAACCTGTAGAGAAGCTACTCTGACATTCTTTATATTTCAAGTTTATAAAGGTCCAAGATCAGTAACACATGAGTATTCAGAAGAGTGTACCTAAAAAGCTAAGAAAAAAAGAAGAGCCCACTAGATTTGAAGCTCTTTTTAAAAAATGTTTTTATTGATTTCATAGAGCCAGTAAAGGAGAGGAAGAGAAGATAGAAACATCAATGATGAGAGAGAATTATTATTACTTTTTAAATAAATATATATATATTTATTGATTTTTTACAGAGAGGAAGGGAGAGGGATAGAGAGTCAGAAACATCGATAAGAGAGAAACATCGATCAGCTGCCTCTTGCACACCTCCTACTGGGGATGTGCCTGCAACCAAGGTACATGCTGTTGACCGGAATTGAACCTGGGACCTTTCAGTTCGCAGGCCGACACTCTATCCACTGAGCCAAACCGGTTAGGGCAACAGAGAATTATTGATGGGCCGCCTCCTGCAAAGCTCCCCACTGGGGGTTGAGCCCACAACCCGAGCATGTGCCCTGACAGGGAATTGAACCGTGACCTCCTGGTTCATAGGTCGATGCTCAACCATCGAGCCACAGCAGCCGGGCTTGAAGCTCTTCTTAAAAAATATTTTATTGATTTTTCTTTCTTTTTTTTTTACAGAGAGTAAGGGAGAGGGATAAAGAGTTAGAAACATCGATGAGAGGGAAACATTGATCAGCTGCCTCCTGCAACACCCCCTGCTGGGGATGTGCCTACAACCAAGGTACATACCCTTGACCAGAATTGAACCTGGGACCCTTCAGTCCGAAGGCAGACGCTCTATCCACTGAGCCAAACCGGTTAGGGCTTGAAGCTCTTTTTAATGAATGGCACATTAAAACTCTGATCTTCACCTTGAAATGATTGTGAATGTCAACTGATTTTGCACTCTCCCACTCCAACCAAAGGATATGTACCCCGAGCTCCACACTTAAGTCATCTTTGGGCCTCTCTTCAAAGAGTTCATGTTTTGTTGAGAATTCCCATTGACAAAGCACTTTGATCCTTTGCCCCTCCTTAGCAAGGGACTCAATCTCTCTGCCTTAAATTTCTTACATGTTAAATGGGGAAAATAATTTCTTCCTCTTAGGGATTTTGTGAAGATTAAATGAGATAACGTGATTAAAAGTCCGCTGTAGAAGCAATGAGGTACAGTATGTGTTGAACAAAATTTACTTTCCTTCTCTACCCCCTCAAATTACACTCTCTCTCCGAAGCATTCACAAGAGAAAGAATGGTCAAGGGTTATTTTTAGAAACCTGTGGTATTATACTCCCCAAACCTGGAAGTAGCCTGGTAGCTGAGAGAATGGACCTGACCTAGAAAAGATACTGAAATTGCACTAGATAGTTCCTCCAGAGAGAGATCTTTGTAAGTGATGGGCCCTTGAGGCCTTTCAAAATAGTCCGACTTTAGGCAGACACAAGCTGCCGCATCTCAACAGGCTCTTCTGGGACCTGCCTTCTCTGTGGGATCCCCAGCTCCAGAGGATCACTCACCTCAACTTTTTGTTTTATCCAAGAAACAAAGGTGCTTTCATATTCTGGGGAAGAAGCAATGAGTCAGAGATGGTGTAGGAGTCCAGAAAGCGGGGCAGAGTGCAACTCAACAAGGTGTTAGTAGAAGCATTTTATGTTAAGGAAACCGAGGCTCAGAGAAATTAAATGGTTTGGCCAAGTCCACACCACATGGAAGGGATAGAGTCAGAATCAGAATCCAAGTCTGCCTGACATCAATCCCTAAGCACTTAGTCTGGACCCAGCGACCATTACCAGACCTCACCTCACCTTGGCTTTATGTATTACTTTTGTAATTATTTTGTGAATAACACAATTATATTGCAATGCCTTTTGTGTTAAAAGTAGCTTGCTGCCGAAACCGGTTTGGCTCAGTGGATAGAGCTAGAGCGTCGGCCTGGGGACTGAAGGGTCCCGGGTTCGATTTTGGTCAAGGGCATGTACCTTGGTTTCGGGCACATCCCCAGTGGGGGGTGTGCAGGAGGCAGCTGATCGATGTTTCTCTCTCATCAATGTTTCTAACTCTCTATCCCTCTCCCTTCCTCTCTGTAAAAAATCAATAAAATATATATTTTTAAAAAGTATCAGCTTGCTAAACGCATGTTAAAACATAACATTGTTTTAGGGTTCTGTTTTTTCATTTTTAAAAAATATGATGGCAGCTTAAAAAAAACAAAACAGCCCTGACTGGTGTGGCTCAGTGGATAGAGTGTCGGCCTGCGGACGGAAGGGTCCCGGGTTCGATTCCCGGTCAAGGGCATGTATCTTGGTTGCGGGCACATCCCCAGTGGGGGATGTGCAGGAGGCAGCTAATCGATGTTTCTCTCTCTCATCGATGTTTCTAGCTCTCAATCCCTCTTCCTTTCTCTCTGTAAAAAATCAATAAAATATTAAAAAAAAAAAAAAAAAAAGTAATAGCTAGGCCCTCTCCCAACTTGATAAAAGGCCCATGTCGGCCTTGGGCAGTGGTGAATTATGTCGCATGTGCCTTACTAAACCAGGCACAATGGAGCTCCTCTCCTCCGCACCCAGACCCTCTCTTTGTGAGGTGGGTGCTGGTCCCCATAAATGCGCTGGTGGATAGGACATTTCCAGTCAATCGCCTAAGCCAGGCGCGGTGATTGGGTCTCAAAGGGTGAAGGGTGAAGAGGTTTGAATGGCGCCTGCGTGGGTGTAACCTGCAACCGAGCCCTAAGTGATTCTCATGGGGCAAGTGACCTGGGTGCCTGGAGGAAAAGCCTAAGGAGGAAGATGGCTGAGGGAGCCTGCAGGGCTCCGTGTGCGAGTTTGGCATGTACAGATCCTCGATAACAGTCCATCTTCTCCTGTAAAATAGGGGTGTTGATCCCACAAGAGCATTGTGAAAAATACCTACAAAGACTAATCCTTGGGAAGTCAAATGAAAATGTGTGGAAGTTTATATGGAATGTCCAGAATAAACAAACCTGTAGAAGTAGGGCCAGGGAAAGGGCCCCCTGGGGAGTGACTGCTGATGGATGTGGGATTTGTTATGGGGGTGATGAAAACGTTCTAAAATTAGATTGTAGAGGTGATAACATACAAAAAGCCTTTGAATTATACTTTTCAAATAGGTGAATTATGCCCTATGTGAGCTCTATCTCAATAAAACTGTTTTTAAATGTGTGAAAGTTCTTTGTAACCTCACTAAAAATTTGGGGGATTCTACATATCATAAAATTTCCCCGAAATTGTCCTCCATCCACTCCTTTGAGGTGATCAGCATTAGAAAGAAACACACATAATTGCAGGGCAGAAGGGTCAGTGAGAAATGCCCTAGAACAGTGGTCGGCAAACTGCGGCTCTTGAACCACATGCGGCTCTTTGACCCCTTGAGTGTGGCTCTTCCACAAAATACCACGTGCCAGTGCGCACGTACAGTGCGATTGAAACTTCGTGGCCCATGCGCAGAAGTCGGTTTTTGGCTCTCAAAAGAAATTTCAATCGTTGTACTGTCGATATTTGGCTCTGTTGACTAATGAGTTTGCCGACCACTGGGCTAGAAGATTAGGAGAAGAGACTGAGGGATGCTTCAGGAGGAGATTCCACTTGAGCTGGGCCTTCAGGGATGGTAGAAACTGGACAAATGGAGACACAATGATGTCCTAGAAGATGGGAAAGCATCGGATATATATCACCATAATAATTAGATGTTTGACTCTAGCATGGAGTATGTGAGGAAGAATTTTCACAATTGTCTGTTTGGGTAAGGTCATGCTATACAAAATGAACATGATATCTGACAATCCAACTCTGATATTAATTAGCATTAGTAAATCACTAACATCTCTGAGCCTCAGTTTAATTATAGTTCCTACCTTGCAAAGTTGTCGTGATACTTAGATAGCACTGTTAGGGGTTAACCTGTGTCCCCATAAAGACATGTTCAAGTCCTAACCCCTAGTACTCTCTGAATGTGACCTTATTTGGAAGTAAGTCTTCATAGATTTAATCGCGTTAAGGTGAGATCACACTCAATTAGGGCGGCCGCTAATCTAATCCGAGCAGTGTCTTTGTAAGAAAGAAAAGCAGACACACAAAGACAGACACAAGGAGAACACCAGTGACTCCACAGGAGGAGAATGATGTAGCCAAGGAATGCCGGGGACTGTTGGCTACCACCGAAAACTAGGAAGAGGCAAGGAAGGATTCTATTCCGGGTCTCAGAGGGAACCCCTGCCGACACCTTGATTTTGGACTTCCAGAATTACGAGAGAATACATGTCTGCTGTCTTAAGTAACCCAGCTTGTGTGCTTTGTCATGGTAGCCCTAAGAAACAAATACACTTAGCAAATGGTAGGCACTGATACATGTTTCCCTTAGCATTTTGGTCTTCATACTGTAGGCAGCAGGGAGATAGTAGGTGTTCTTGAGCAAGGGAGTTATATGATTTTAAGATTTGGAAGAGGAGAATCTATAGGTAAACATAGGGTTTTGGCCCTGGGCGGGTAGATCAATTGGAGAGCATCATCCCAATACGCCAAGGTTGTGAGTTTGATCTCCGGTCAGGGCACCTACAAGAATCAACCAGTGAATACACAAGTGGAACAGCAAATCTCTCTCTCTCCCTATCGCCCCCCCCCCCCCCCGCCACCTCAAGAAAAATCAATAAATAAAAAGAATATGATTTTGCTTAAGTTCATCCACTTGAGAGTAAACAGGGGTTTTATCTCAGAGTAAGTAGTAGAAATGCACAGGAAGGTCCTTTCCAGAACCTTCTGTAGCCTACTGTGTTCTAAAGGAATGACACGGTCTGAGAAAATTCTTATACATCTCAACCCAGTAAGCCACTCTTGAAATTAGTCTGGGGAAACCAAGAGTTGGGTCCTAGATCCTATTTCATGGTTTTCTCCCACTTCATTTGCACTCTGCCCTGGCCAGGTAGCTAAGTCTCTCCCCCTTCCTCTCTCTCTAAAAATCAATATAAATTAACAAATAAATAAATAAATCTCTGTTCCTTTCATTCCTTCAACTAACTTCCTTCTCAAGATGGGAGGATGATTGATACTTTGTCTTTTCCAAGACTCTAGGGCTGGAGAATGCAGTGGAATGTACATTGCTCCCTCATTCCTCCTACACCCTCACCCTCGGCTTTGATTCTTCCTCACGGCCTTGACTTCGTTGTTCTGTCTGTGCTTCCTTCCGTGTCTGTCACTGGCTACTTGACTGCATCTGCTTTTTCATCACCTGTCCCACCTAGAACGCAGCTACGTGCCCCTGCTCACACAAACACACTGCAACCAGGCTTCTGGCCTACACTCCACTAAAACAATTCTCTCCGCGTCCTGCTGACCTCATTAAAACACTGCTGCTTTCTTCCGATGGCTCCTGAATCTTCGTTTTGTTGTTTGGTTTTTGTCTTCTTTATTACATCCCTCATTTTTTATTTATTTATTTTATTTATTTATTTTTTATTATTTTTTTAAAATATATTTTATTGATTTTTTACAGAGAGGAAGAGAGAGGGATAGAGAGCTAGAAACATCGATGAGAGAGAAACATCGGTCAGCTGCCTCCTGCACACCCCCCACTGGGGATGCGCCCACAACCAAGGTACACGCCCTTGACCGGAACCGAACCCGGGACCCTTGAGTCTGCAGGCCGACGCTCTATCCACTGAGCCAAACCGGCCTTGACACATCCCTCATTTTTTAAAGTGCATTTCCCAAAAGTTCAGACATTCAACCTCTTTCCCTTGGTTTCAATGGTCATTATATCCCCTAGGCCAGTATTCCCAACTGGCAATGTCTAGAGACGTTCTTTGGTTGACACAAGGAGTGGGCAGGGAAGGGGGACAGGGTGGGGATGTGTGTGTGCTATCGACATCATGGGGTATAAGCTGGGGATACTTCTAATAAACATCCTACAATGCATAAGGCAACTCCTCACAACGAAGAATTGTCTGGTTCAAAATATCAATAGTACTGAAATCCTCCTCCGGGCCTACACATCTAACTGGCTGCTAATATTTTCACATGGTTGTTGAACTGCAAGCTTGTTTTTTGTTTTTTTCCCCTACATATTTTCCCCTACATATGACTGTTTACATTTCACTCCTGTTACTGGCTTATCAGACATAATGTCTGTTATCTGAGTCCTTCCTTTTCCTGGCTTTTCCCTGCCAATCCCAACAGTCACCCATGTACTAGTAGCTTAGGATAAGTCAGCTAAAAACAAACAAACAAACAAACAAACAAACAACAAACAAAAAACAGGCAAAGATCCTCTTCTCAAGAAGCTTACATTCCGAAGGGGAAGAATGAACAATTTCTAATAATCATAGATACAGTGAAACCTTAGTTCTCAAATTTAATGCATTCTGAAAGGCTGTTTATGAAGAGATTTATTCAAAAACTGATTCATTTTTTTCTCCATTAGAAATAATGTAAGTTGAATTAATCCACTCCACACAAATGATTCTGTTTTAACCTTTCTTATATACAGTACTAACGTACTGTTTAATCTATAAATAAACATTTTAAAAACAAAAAGGACATGAAATGTAAATGAAAATTTAACCAAAAGGATATCAAATGTACAGTAAAAAATGAAAATGTATGTAAACACAGAACTGACCTTTAATGTTGAGAACTATTGATGACTGAATATGGAGAGGAGAGATGGAGGGATGTTACCGTTTGGAAGGGGAGTACCCTTCTATAAACACATCAGATAGCCCAGCCGGTGTGGCTCAGTGGTTGAGTGCTGACCTATGAACCAGGAGGTCACGGTTCGATTCCTGGTCAGGCACATGCCCGGGTTGTGGGCTCAAGCCCCGATAAGGGGTATGCAGGAGGCAGCCGATCAATGATTCTCTCTCATTATTAATGCTTCTCTCTCTCTCTCCCCACTTCTCTCTGAAATCAATAAAAATATATATTTTTTAAAAACATGTCAGGCAGCTGTTCTTCTGGGGTTCTTTCTTTCTTTTGTCTCTTTGGTCCATTTGCTTCAGGCTCACTGGGCCTCTGTCTCACTAAACACCTATCTAACAATGTTTGTTTTTGCCTGCATTTTGACACCTGCCTGAAGTGAAACACTGCATTGTTATTGAAGAAGTTTATTGTAAGGTTTGCTACTTCTTTGTCAGGGTGATATTTCTCAATAAAACTTTGCATTTCTCCCCATTTCCCAAGCATTCCCTTGATTAGTGAAGTAGGAATATCCTCCCTCTCCTCTTCCTCCTCTGAGGAGAGCTCCTCAGCTGCCGTCTGTTGCTGCTCCCTCTGAAGGTCATGAAGTTCCTTGGTGGTCAGCTCAGTGTGGCCCTCACCAACTCCTCCCCATCATATATACCCGCTCCCAAATCCATCTTACCCAGGAGTTGCTAAATCTTCACAAAGGATCATTTTAATTTTGCCTTGTCTTTCCTCAAAAACATTCACTATAAAACACGTGGGCTAGCCGAAACCGGTTTGGCTCAGTGGATGGAGCGTCGGCCTGCGGACTGAAGGGTCCCAGGTTCGATTCCGGTCAAGGCATGTACCTTGGTTGTGGGCACATCCCCAGTAGGGGGTGTGCAGGAGGCAGCTGATCGATGTTTCTAACTCTCTATCCCTCTCCCTTCCTCTCTGTAAAAAAATCAATAAAATATATTTTAAAAAAACCACCAACAACAAAAAAAACCTCACGTGGGCTAAGTGACATGTATATAAAGGTTACCATTGAGGCATCCTATATAATAAAAGGCTAATATGCAAATATAATGAATGGCAGAACAGGAACAACGGAACAACCGGTCACTATGATGTGTGCTGACCACCAGGGAGCGTGCGGGGACCATGGCAGGTGTTGGCAGCAGGCAGCAGAGAGTGGAACATGGCGGACATCGGTCACAGCGGGATGGTGGAGGTAAGCAGGGGCGCCAGACTAAGGTGGGGGCGCTGGTCGCTGTCATGGGGCGAGCCTCTGGTGGTTACTGAAAATTCTTTGCTCTCGCACACCGTGGTCCTGCCCAGCCCTCGCACCTGCTGCCGGTGCTGCCCCCACTCGCACCCGCTGCCCCGATTGCTCGGTGCCGTCAGTGGGTACAAGTGGCAGCTGCCAGCTCTGATCGCCCCCGAGGGATTCTCCACCTCCCCCTGCTCCTGAGGGGCTATCAGTGCAGCAGCTGCTGCTCGCACCCACTGATGGCACCGGCCCCAATCGTTCCACACCGTCATCAGGTGCAAGCGGGGCGGCGCTGTCAGCGTGTGGGAGCTGCAGCAGTGGCAGCAGTGGGAACGGGACTGCCAGGAGACAGGGGACCAGGGCCACAGCAGGAGGGGCCAGGCGGGGGGAGCAGAGGATGGGCAGAGACCCGCCCCTGTGCCCACCGCAGCCTTGCGGCCCACAGTTCCTTTCAAGGTGCACAAATTAGTGCACTGGGCCCCTAGTTGTTTATAATGCTGAAGGATAGAAAACAACTTAAATCCCCATCGATAGGAGAGTAATGAAAGGAACCGTAGTATAGCCACACAATGGAAAACCTAGGCAGCTGTAAACAATGCAGAAGTGCTCTATACATTGCTAAGGAACGAGTTCCTAGATACAGTAAGTGAACAGCAGAGCACTATATGTAGTATAGTATACCTCCTGAGCATAAACAAGCCAGGGAGGAGAAGAGATATGGATATTTGCTTTTCTATGCACAAAGAAACTCTAGAGGATAGGTATTAATCTAATAATATGATTTCCTATATAGGGCCAGGACTGAATAAAAAATTGTTTCTAAAATGTAAACCATATAACTTTATTACTTAATAAAAAGTAAATTTTAAAAGCCAGTATAGTTTCTTATTTCCTGCAGCATCCATTCACTCATTTATTTATTTAACAAATCTTTATGGAATCAAGCCCCCACTTTTCCCCACTATAGTACTTTTTTCCTCTATGTTAGCTGACCTTCACTGAGCCTGAATAATCTTTTCACCTCCCATTTATTTTTTTAAAAATATATTTTTATTGATTTCAGAGAGGAAGGGAGAGGGGAGAGAGGGATAGAAATATCAATGATGATAATCATTGATTGACTACCTCCTGCACGCCCCCTACTGGGGATTAAGCCTGCAACCTGGGCATGTGCCCTTGACCGGAATCAAACCTGGGACTCTTTAGTCTGCAGGCCGACTCTCTAGACTGTCTATCCACTGAGCCAAACCAGCTAGGACTCCCATTTCTTTGATGATAACTTCCCAGTTGCTAAACTGAACTTCATGCCCTAAATCTATGGTCCCATCCCTATGGCTCTCAACAACTAAATGTTTTGTGATTTTTGTGGGAGCATTTCTTTGGTCACAGTGATGGAGGACCTACTGACATTTAATGAATGGATCCAGAAGTATCAGTTATCTTACACAGTATCAGACAGTCCTGTTCAATGAAAAACTGTCCCTCAGCAGCTTGAAAGGTACGAGGGACATATGGGGAGAAATGGAATCCTATGGCTTCAGAGCTAGGACTGAAGGAGCAGCTGTTGTTCCTATGTTGAGTCCTCCTCCCACACAGCTTGCATGTGCAGGTGCAGGTGAGCACCAAATCTGAATCTGCATTTATATGGTAAATACCACTTATCCCACCCTGGTCTCCCTGAGACCCCAACTCCACCCAACTCATGCACTGTCCAAGGCTCTTTCAGCAGCGGATCCTCACAGGCAGCTGGCCTCAGTTTGCAGCATGGCCTCTCCCACGCACTTCTGGGCCCACACAGGCAGTTACTAACTGTGGATACCTTTGTAGCTCCTACCAGGTGGCCCCGGGTGGGCACAAGCAACAGCTGACCTTGGCCTGCACTGGAGTCTCTCCCAATGGGCCCCAGAAACAACATACCTGGCCAGCTTCAGACCATAACAGAGCACCACCCAATTAGCTCCAGAAATGACACAACCAAAGGGTGATCTTTCTGAAATCAATAAACATACTAAAAAAAACAAAATCAATAAAACATATTTTAAATTTTTACTTATTTATATTTTTCTAAATATGTTTTTTTTAATTTCAGAGAGGAAGGGAGAGGGAGAGAGAAACAGAAACAGAAACATAAATGATGCCCTCTGCTGGGGGGTGGGAATGGCTGGGGAGAAGTCAATGGGGGAAAGAAGAGACATATTAATAAATTCTTTATTAATCAATAAAGAATTTTTTAAAAATGAAATACAAATTGGTAGTTACCGCCCCTGGGGCCGGGTGAAGCTAGATCCCAGGTCCGGGTGAGGCCGTGTGCCCCTGGATCTGGATGAGGCTGGGTCCCGGGCCCGGGTGAGGCCACGCGCCCCTGGGTCTGGGAGAGGCCACGCGCCCCCGGGTCCGGGTGAGGCCACGCACCCCTGGGTCCGGATGAGGCCACGCGCCCCTGGGTCCGGGTGAAGCTGGATCCTGGGTCCGGGTGAGGCCGTGAGCCCCTGGATCCGGGTGAGGCTGGGTCCCGGGTCCGGGTGAGGCCACGCGCCCCTGGGTCTGGGAGAGGCCACGCGCCCCTGGGTCCGGGTGAGGCCACGCGCCCCTGGGTCCGGGTGAGGCCACGTGCCCCTGGGTCTGGGTGAAGCTGGATCCTGGGTCCAGGTGAGGCCACGCGCCCCCTGGGTCCGGGTGAGGCCACGTGCCCCTGAGTCCGGGTGAAGCCGTACCCCTGGGTCCGGCCGAGACCAAACCAGAGGGAGTCGGACCTGCATTACCTCCATTTGTCCACCATCCAGAGCTGAGGGGTCAGTGCCAACATGTACACATAAGGGACTGGTGGACATTGATATTGGGTCTCAAAAGAACTGTTGGTCCAGAAAGAAACTCACTACAGACTGATTCATTTGCCTGTCAGCATAACTATTATTACTCGTCTCACATTCAGTTCTTATAAGTATATCTCTAGGGACACATGATCTCGCTCATCTAGGGGAAATGATGAACAACATAGACTGATGAACAAGAGCAGAACCAGAAACAAGGAGGCATCGATCGGACTATTGGGCCTCAGAGGGAGGATAGGGGAGGGTGGGGGGAGGGGCGGAGAGATCAACCAAAGGATTTGTGTGCATGCATATGAGCCTAACCAATGGTTAAGTTCAACAGGGGGTTGGGGCATCCGTGGGGAGGGGTGCGCGATGGGAATGGGGGGATGAGGACAAATATGTGACACCTTAATCAATAAAGAAATTAAAAAAAAAATAAAAGTACAAAAAAAAAAAACAACCAAATTGGTAGTTACAAAATAATCATATGTAAAGTACAGCCTAGGGAATACAGTGAATAATATTGTAATAACTATGTATGGTGTCTGGGAATGACTTTGTAAATTATATAAAGGTCTAACCATTATGCTATACACCTGAAACTAATATCAAATAATATTAAATGTCTACTGTAATTAAAAAAGTAAAAGTATAGTAAAATACAAATGACAATTCTCACACATACACACACACAAAATAAAATAAAATAAAATAAATAAAAATAAAAGAAACATCAATGATGCCCTAGCTGGTTTCGCTCAGTCGATAAAGCATCAGCTTGTGGACTGAAGGGTCCCAGGTCCAATTTCGGCCAAGGGCACATGCCCTGATTGTGGGCTCCATCCCCAGTGGGGAGCATGCAGAAAGCAGCTAATCAATAATTCTCTCTCATCATTGATGTTTCTATCTCTTTCTTTTCCTCTCTGAAATCAATAAAAATATATATTAAAAAGAAAAAGAAACAACAATGATGAAAGAGAATCATTAATTGGCTGCCTCCTGCATGCCGCCCCTTGAGACTGGGCCCGCAACCCGGGCACATGTCCTGACCTGGAATCAAACCATGACCTCCCAGTTCATAGGTAGACATTCAACCACTAAGCCACACTGGTGGGCTAAAACATTGTTTTAAGACTAAGGATAGCCTTGGTCGGTGTGGATCAGTGGTTAGTGTTGGCATATGCACCAAAGGGTCACTGGCTTGATTCCTGCCCTTCATTGGGCATGTACAGGAGGAAACCAGTCAATGTGTCTCTCTCACATTGATGTTTCTCTCTCTCTCTCTCTCTCTTTCCCTCCTCCCTCTCACTCTCTCTGAAAAGCAATGGAAAAAATATCCTCATGTGAGGATCAACCCAAAAAAATTGAAATGAGGATAATTTAAGGAACCTCTGGGACAGCATCAAGTGCACCGACATTTGCATTATTGGAGTACTGGAAGGAGAAGAGAGAGAGAGATCTTCAAGGGATTGAAAACCTATTTGAAAAAATGACTGAAAACTAACCTGATGAAGGAAATAGACATACAAGTCCAGGAAGTGCAGAGTCCCAAACAAGATGAACCGAAGAGGCCCACAACAAGATACATCATATTTAAAATACAAAAGATTAAAGACTAAGAGACAATCTTAAAAGCAGCAAGGGAAAAGCAGTGAGTTACCTACCAGGGAGCTCCCATAAGACTGTCAGCTGATTTTTCAACAGAAACTTTACAGGCCAGAAGGGATTGATACAAGGTATTCAAAGTAATGAAAAGCAAGGACCTACAACCAATACTACTCTACCCAGAAAGGCTATCGTTAAGAATTGAAGAAGTGCCAGGCTGGTGTTGCTCAGTGGTTGAGCATCAACCTATGAACCAGGAAGTTGCGGTTCCATTCCCAGTCAGGGCACATGCCTGGGTTGCAGGCTCGATCCCCAGTGGGGGGCATGCAGAAGGCCGCTGATCAATGATTCTCTCTTATCATTGATGTTTCTCTCTCTCCCTCTCCCTTCTTCTCTGAAATAAAAATATATTTTAAAAAAACAAATGAAGAAGAGCTCAGCCAGTGTGGTTCAGTGGTTAAGTATCAACCTATGAACCAGAGGTCACAGTTCGATTCCTGGTCAGGGTCCTGGTCAGGGCACATGCCCAGGTTGTGGATTTGATCCCCAGTAGGGGGTGTGCAGGAGGCAGCCGACCAATGATACTCTCTCATTATTAACTAGAGGCCCGTTGCATGATATTCATGCAAGAATAGGCCTTTCTTCCTCTGGCTTTACTCCCAGCCGCCCAGGAGCCGGCACGTCCTCGCTTCTGTCTGGAGCACCGCTCCTGTAGCTCCCTCTGCTGCCCCACCCCCACCCCCTCACCTGCTCATAGAAGGCGTCCTGCCCCTCCCAGCCACTCCACCTGTATATGCAAATTAACCCACTATCTTTGTTGTGTTAATTTGCATACTCACTCTGATTGGCTGCAGGTATATTGGAGGTACAGTCAATTTACATGTTTGTCTATTATTAGGTAAGATGTTTCTGTCTCTCTCTCCTCCCTTCCTCTCTGAAAACAATAAAAAAAATATCTTTTTAAAAAAAAGAATTGAAGAAGAGATAAAGAGCTTCCCAGACAAGCAACTCCTTGATAAAGGAGTTCATCACCACCAAACCAGCACTACAAAAAAATGTTTAAAAAGGAACTTTTTAAGAAGAAGGGGGAAAAGATTGTAAGTATGAATAACAAAATAGTTACATGCCTATCAACAAAAACTTTATTTTTTAATTTTTTTTTTTTTTTTTAGAGAGAGAGAAAGAGGAAAGGAGAGGAAGAGAGAGAGAAACATTGATCAGTTGTCCCCCATATGCACCCCAACAGGGGATCAAACCTGCAACCCAGGTACGTGCCCTGACTGGGAATCGAACCAGTGGCCTTTTGGTGCATGGGATGATGCTCAAGCAATTGAGCCACACCAGCCAGAGCCAATAAAAACCTTAAGTGGAAATGGATTAAATGCTCCAATCAAAAGATATAGGGTGGCTGAATGGACAAGAAAATAAGACCCACACATATGCTGCCTACAAGAGACCCATTTCCAATTGAAATACACACACAGTTTAAAAGAAAAGGAATGGGAAAAGATATTTCATGCAAATAGAAAATAACTGGGATAGCAATACTTATATCAGACTAAATAGACTTTAAAATAAAGGCTATAACAAGAGACCAAGGACACTTCATAATGATAAAAGGATCAATCCAACAAGAGGATATAACCCTTGTAAACATGTACACATCCAATGTAGGAGCAGGTAAATATATAAAGGAAATGTTGATGGACATAAAGAGAGAGAGCAACAGTAATACAGTAATTGTAGGATACTTTAACCTTTTGCACTCGGATGTCGAGTGTGACTTGATACGATTAGCATCGGTAGCAGCTCAATGAAAAAAGCAAGCGAGTGCAAAGGGTTAATACCCTTTGACACCAACAGACCATCCAGACAGCAAATCAACAAGGAAACAGTTGCCTTAAGTGACACATGAGACCAGATGGATTTAATTAATATATTTAGAGAATTTTACCACAAAGCAGCAATATATACATTCTTTTCAAGAACCCATGAAACATTTTCCAGGATAGACATTAGGCCATAAAACAAATCTCAATAAGTTTAAGGAGACTGAAATCATATGAAGCATCTTCTCTGATCACAATAGTATGAAACTGGAAATAAATTTCAAAAAGAAAACTAAAAAAAACACAAATACATGGAGGCTAAATAACATACTACTAAACAAGAATGGGTTAACAATGAAATCAAAAGATACTCTGAGACAAATGAAAAGGAAAACACAGTAACCCAAAATCTATGGGACAGAGCCAAAGCAGTTCTAAGAGGGAAATTCATAGCAACACAGGCCTACCTCTAGAAACAAGAGAAATACCAAACAATCGTACATACATCTGAAGGAACTAGAAAAAGAACAAAAAACAAAGCACAAAGGGAATAGAAGAAAGAAAATAATAAAGATCAGAGTAGAAATAAATGAAATGAATTCTAAAAAATAATATAAAAAAATCAATGAATGTCCTGGACAGGTCACTCAGTTGGTTAGAACCGTGGTCGGCAAACTGCGGCTCGCGAGGCACATGCGGCTCTTTGGCCCCTTGAGTGTGGCTCTTCCACAAAATACCACGGCCTGGGCGAGTCTATTTTGAAGAAGTGGCGTTAGAAGAAGTTTAAGTTTGAAAAATTTGGCTCTCAAAAGAAATTTCAATCATTGTACTGTTGATATTTGGCTCTGTTGACTAATGAGTTTGCCGACCACTGGGTTAGAACATCGTCCTCATAAGCTAAGGTTGCGGGTTCAATCCCACTCAGGGAATATACAAGAATCAACCAATGAATGCATTAAAAAATGGAACAACAAATCAATGTTTTTCTCTCTCTCTACAGAATCACAGATATAAAGAGCAAACTGATAGCTACTTGCCAGTAAGCTACTTGTCAGTTACTTACTTGAGTTTGGGGGGCTGGGTGATAAAGATGAAGGAAGGGATCAAGAAGTACAAATTGGCAGTTACAAAACAATCATGGGGATATAAAGTACAGCATAAGTAATATAGTCAATAATATTGTAATAATTATTTATGATACTTCGTGGGTACTAGGCATATCCAGGGAATCATTTTGAAAATTATATGGATGTCTGACCACTATGCTGTACATCTGAAACTAATATAATATTGAATGCCAACTAATTGAAAAAGAAAAAGAAAAAATTGTCCCTTGTCCTCCAATGTTAGAATGCCCCATGGACATTTATGTAAGTGAAAACAGGTTATCTGAGTACAAAACCTAAATTCATTTTATATATGAACACAAACGTATAAGTCCAGTTTTAATCCTGACTTTTCCAGAAAGACAGCACCTGTATAATGAAGGAAGATTGGAACTTCACCAAGATTATTTGGAACTTGACCAAGAATTATTAGTCATTCTGGCAAAGCATGACACAGATGGCCACACTTGAATTTGAATCACCAACACAACTCATCTGTGATTATCTGCATTTGTAGCTGCTGTATTCAAGAAATCCTATATGTAGGTGAAAACATATGACTAATTCAGTATGACCACTTCACTAAACCTTATGGCAAAGCCCTACCCAAGCATTTACATACTGAGATAAAAAATTTAAAAACATGTGATACAGAAGAGTGTATTCTTTAAATCCTAAGTGTTAGCTCAATGAATTTTCACAAAATTAACACTCACATGATCAGTACCCAGATCAAGAAACCAAAACATTTCTAGTATCCTAGGTTCTCCTCATGTGCCTTCCAGTCACTACCCTTCCCAAGGATAACCACTAGTCCAATTTCTTTTTTTTTTAATTACTTTATTGATTAAGGTATCACATATTTGTCATCAATCCCCTCCCCCCATTCCCTTCCCAATCCCCCCCACACGCAAGCCCCCCTCCCCCTGTTGTCCGTGATCACTGGTTAGGCTCATATGCCCACTAGTCCAATTTCTAACGTTATCGTTTTGCCTCTTTTTTTAACATAATGCAAATAGAATCTGCATTTTATTAAGGGGTGTGTGTGTACATATTCTTTTGTGTCTGGCCTATTTTGCTTCTTAAAATTCATTCATATTGTTACCTGTAGTTAGTTTTTATTCTAAGTTATGTATAATATACTATTGGATACACACTTTTAAATAAATTACTTTAGCCCTGACCAGTTTTGCTCAGTGGATAGAGCGTCAGCCTGCGGACTCAAGGGTCCCAGGTTCGATTCTGATCAGGGGCATGTACCTTGGTTGCGGACACATCCCCAGTATGGGGTGTGTAGGAGGCGGCTGATTGATGTTTCTCTCTCATCGATGTTTCTAACTCTCCCTCTCCCTTCCTCTCTGTAAAAAAATCAATAAAATATATTTAAAAGAAATAAATTACTTTATTTGTCCTTTAAATCATAGTAAGATCTATATATTTTTTAAAATTTATTTTAGAGAGGGAGGAAGGTGGAGAGAGAGAGAGAGAGAGAGAGAAGGAGAGAGACATATCCCTGGACCTCCCAGAGCACAGGATGATGCTCCAACCAATTGAGCCATAGTGGCCAGGGCAAGAGTTATATTGATTTTTTTTAAAGCAGGACTGTAAATGGTTATATCATTTTTTTCATAAAAGTAGCATTCAAAATATTTACTATTCTAAAAAGCATCCATTAGTTCTGATAGGTTGATGGTCAAATTACATGTATTTGAAGCCTCCTGAACTTTGCCCTCTGAACCTGTGCATGGTTATGACCTATGTAGCTCCCCCACCCCCTTTTTGACCCCCTTTCCTTCAATTATCAGTTGACTCATCACTTTTTCTGGCAAGTCTTCTCCTCTAGCTCTGCTTATGTGCTCTTTTGTGAAACCAAATATAAGTTGAGTTTAGCATTTATTTCCCTACGCACTTGCCTCTCTCTAAAAACAGGACTCTCACTTGTCTTGTTCACCATATTTTGCCTGTCACATTATTGGAGTTCAACAAATGTGTTGAACAAAAAATGGACACCTCAGCCCATATTTAGAGCCTTCCTGACCACCTGGAGCCTTTGCCATCCCACATTCAGCCCTCTGTCTCTGGACAAAAGGTCACAGCGGTGCATCTGTTTTGTGTGTGTGTCTTGGACCTCCCTGCCCAGCATTGCCACTCTAGCCCTGAGTACCACTGTCCCTCTGCCTTCCCAGCCTATAACATTAGACAGTCACTTCCAGAAAACTCCACCTGGACTTGTTTTCTGAGTGTTGTCTAGAGTTGGCCTCCATTTGAAACCATAGACGTGAGGCATTGCCTTTAGACAACATGGCATTTGTCCAGCTCAACTTCTTCCTCTTCAGTGAAGCCAGCTGTCTTCACAGGCACCTTGTGCACTCACTGTTCATTCTTTCTCGGGTCGATAGAACATTCGAATGCCTTTAAGGAACATGTCTACAATGTAGACATTATTCCTCTTTCAAAAATGGCTTACTTCTTAAAGCTCTTCATAGCGATTGTGGTAGGGACTTTCAAGATTCAGATATTCCATTTGATTTAATGCTGAGACACTAGTATTTTTGTTGGTAATGGCATAAGTCTAGGTCCAGTCAGAAGAGAAAGAACCTATATAGTAATTCCAACAAGCACAAGTTTAATACAAAGAATTATCAACTATAATAGGTAATTAGAGAAATGAGGGGTTGGGTTGTGTATTTGTTTCTTAGGGCTGCTATAACAAATTGCCACGGGTTGGGTGATGGCTTAAGACAACACAAATTTATTTGCTTGCTGTTCTGGAGACTAGAAATCTGAAATCGATGCAACAGCAGGGTCATGCTCCTTCTGAGATCCAGGTTAGAATCCTCCCTTGCCTATTTCTACTTCTGCTGGTTGCTGGCAACCTCTGGCAGTCCTTGGTTTGTAGATGCATCACTCAAATCTTTGCTTCTGTTGCCACATGGCATTCTTTCCATATGTCTCTGCTTGTCTTCACATGGCATTCTACTTTCTACATGTCTGTGTCCAAATTTTCTTCTTCTTATAAGAACACCAGTTACTGGAATAGGGCTCACCCTAAACCAGTATGACCTCATAGAATACATCTGAAAAGTTCAGCTTTATTTACAAATAACGTCACAGTCACAGGAACTGGGGGTTAGAACATATCTTTTGGGATACACAATTCTGCCCACTACAGATAGTAAGAAGTAAAGAGAATTCTAAAGAATACAGTGATATCATATATAGGAGCAGTCACTACCCCTCATGCTGAGATATAGCACCCAAGAAAAAGCCTCTACCTGGGCCTCCCTAGAGCTGAGATTCAGAACTTTTTTTAAATCCTCACCTGAGGATATGTTTTGTTTTGTTTTGTTTTTTATTACTTTTTAGAGAGAGGAAGGGGGAGGGAGAGAGAGAAATATCAATTGGTTGCCTCCCATACACACCCTGACTGGGGATTGAACCCACAACTTGATATGTGCCCTGACTAGGAATCGAACCTGCAACTTTTTAGTGTACAGGACGATGCTCCAGCCAACTAAGCCACCTGGCCAGGGCAGAGATCCAGAAGTTTTTGGAGAGAAGATAGAAATCACGGAGATGCCACTCCAGTGTAACTTGCTGGAAATCTTCCCTCTAGGGCAGGGGTGGGGAACCTTTTTTTTTTTTTTGCCAAGGACCATTTGGATATTTATAACATCATTCTCGGGCCATACAAAATTATCAACTTAAAAATTAGCTTGCTGCCCTAACCAGTTTGGCTCAGTGGATAGAGCATCGGCCTGTGGACTGAAAGGTCCCAGGTTCGATTCCAGTCAAGGGCATGTACCTTGGTTGAGAGCACATCCCCAGTAGGGGGTGTGCAGGAGGCAGCTGATTGATGTTTCTCTCTCATCGATGTTTCTAACTCTCTATCCCTCTCCTTTCCTCTCTGTAAAAAATCAATAAAATATATATTTTTTAAAATTAGCCTGCTGCAAAAAATAAAATAAAAATTAGCCTGCTATATTTGGTCAAACGTTTAATTAACTCACCCCTAATGTCTTGGCAGGGCCAGACCACATGATTTCCCGGGCATATACGGCCCATGGCCTGGATGTTCTCCACCCTGCTCTAGGGTGTCAGGGAAAACTGTTCATGGAAAGGTATCTCACCAGAGGCACCCCACCACAAAAGTGTCCAAGGGGTGCCCTGGCCGGTTTGGCTCAGTGGATAGAGCGTCAGCCTGGGGACTGAAATGGATAGAGCGTCAACCTGGGTTCAATTCCAGTCAAGGGCATGTGCCTTGGTTGCGGGCACATCCCCAGTGGGGGGCGTGCAGGAGGCAGCTGATCGATGCTTCTCTCTCTCATCGATGTTTCTATCTCTCTATCTCTCTCCCTTCCTCTCTGTAAAAAAAAAATCAATAAAAATATATATATATTTTTAAAAAGTGTCCAAGGGGTATACCAGGGGGAGCTGTTAGCCACCGGGTGCTGTTGGCCACTTCGCCCTGCAGGAGCCTGGTACTGGAGAAGCTGCCTGCACTGCAGAAGCTGGGGGCTGGGAACCCACGTGCACTGCAGGACCCTGCCAACAGGGCTCACTGGAACCAGGAAGCAAAACCCTTTCTTCCTGCAATGTCTCCCTAGCTGACAAAACTTAATGATTCCAGCTAGCAGAGAAAAAAATATTTAAAGGGCCCAGATCCATTTTTTCACAGAGCAGGCAAAAAGAATAAATTCAGAGTTGAGAGATAATAAATTGATAACCAGCACAGTGACATATCACTGTTTCAGATAAGCAGCTCCCTTCACCCTTCTTGACTTTTTCTCCAATCCTTCAAACCTTCTCCCCTTCCCCATCTTCACTTTACCAGTTCCTCCAAACTTGACCCCGGCCTATCACGTCCCCCCCCCCTCCCCGCCCCGGCCCCCAAAGTAAAAGTGAAGGAAAAGATGGAACGGGTGGTGGGCTCTCTAGATTGGGGAAGAGATAGATAGGCCATGGGTAGTACTAGCTTTCTCAGATAAATTATAACAATTTGAAGTAGCTGACCAGAGTGGAAGAGCCCCCAAAGGTGGGTCTTTAAAAGCTCCTCAGGCCCTAACCGGTTTGGCTCAGTAGATAGAGTGTTGGCCTGCGGACTGAAAGGTCCCAGGTTCGATTCCAGGTCAAGGGCATGTACCTTGGTTGCGGGCACATCCCCAGGAGCGGGTGTGCAGGAGGCAGCTGATCGATGTTTCTCTCTCATCGATGTTTTCGACTCTCTCTCCCTCTCCCTTCCTCTCTGTTAAAAAGTCAATAAAATATTTTTTTTTTTTTAAAAAAAAAAGCTCCTCAGGCCATAGCCAGTTTGGTTCAGTGGATAGGGCATCAGGTCCCAGCCTGTGGTCCCAGGTTCGATTCCGGTCAAGGGCACATGCCTGGGTTGCAGGCTCCATCCCCGTTAGGGAGTGTGCTGGAGGCAGCCGATCAATGATTCGCTCATCATTGATGTTTCTATCTTTCTCGCCCTCTCCCTTCCTCTCTGAAATCAATAAAAATATATTTTAAAAATAAAAGCTCACCAGCAGAGGAATTAAATTGGGCAGGAATGTGCTGACACCTGGCTAGGCTGAGTGCTTGAGGATGGAGGGGACTGAAACTGAGGTAATCAGCAGAGACAATGGCGCTTTTGTATATAGGGATAGAAACTCCAAACTCGTAGGGAAAGGTGAGAGAAGTTAGCTTGAAATGCAGGCACACAGGGCAGAGGTCCAGTGGGAAACAAAGGCAGGTGAAACATAGGCAGGGGCAGACACAGCAGTTTGAGCAAGCCTGATCACAAAAACCAAGCAAGCGGAACTAATAAAACTTTTCTGGACTCGCCGAAACCGGTTTGGCTCAGTGGATAGAGCGTCGGTCTGCGGACTGAAAGGTCCCAGGTTCGATTCCGGTCAAGGGCATGTACATTGGTTGCGGGCACATCTCCGGTGGGGAGTGTGCAGGAGGCAGCTGGTCAATGTATCTCTCTCATCGATGTTTCTAGCTCTCTATCCCTCTCCCTTTCTCTCTGTGAAAAATCAATAAAAATATATATATATATATATATATATATATATATATATATATATATATATAAAAAACTTTTCTGGACTCAAAGTGGGAGGCATAGGAATCTAGGGAGGGTCTGCAACAATAAGGCGAACTGACTTATAAGAACAGGCAAAGTTCAGGTCCGTTGCTGGGCAAGAACAACTGAGGGAATCACTCAGGTGATGACATGGGTAGATATAGAATAGACTTGTAGCAAATATATACCCCTAGACAGGCTTTAACGGGCAGCCCGTTATTGGCCCTCCCCCCCCCCCCTCATGCGGGGGAGACTGAATCTGCTTGTAATAAAATTCCCACTTTTGCTTAAATCTTCTGGCCCAGGGCGCTCATTCTTGGGAGAGGTGAGACGCGACCCTGGGGGGGAAAAAACCTTGGCTCACCATTCTGGTTATCACAGGCACTTATCTATCCCCAGGACATAGCATACAAGTGGCACTGACATTTTGTTGCATGGCTGATGCCAACAAGAGCAGCAACCCAAATTCATCTCAACACCCTAAAGCCACATCCTAACCAACCCACCCTGGCTGATATGGAGATCAGGCTAGAGGCTTCTGCAGAGAAAGGGACTTAGCAGAGCAGCTGACTTGGGAGCACAAGGCATAGGACTCTCTGAGAGGAATAGGCGGTTTTTATCATCCCCTTTTTACCTGTAGCCTGAGGCTTATTTATCAGGCACATTCAGGAGTGTCTACTCACTTGATCTTCCAAGTCCATTTTGAGATAAGGCCTGGCAGGGTTTATTGTTCTCATTATATTGAAGCCAGGGAACAGTTAAGCAGGTGAGAGACCAGAGTCTAAATGGGCCCAGAGTTTCTGAAGATGATACACTGAAGTGCCCTAACAGCCAATATTCAGCCACATCGCCTGGCTTGCTGGAGACTGTGTGGGGCCTCCTGCCACACCGTAGAGTGAGTACACAGGTGATGGGTAAGATAGTTTTTGAAATGGTAGTCACAAAGAGGGCCCAAATAAGATCTTGAAGCTATGAAGGCTGGGAGTTGCTGGCCTGGGCTGGGGGCCAAGACACCGGAGTCTACTTTAGACTTCAATTTGATGAACTCCAGCACCCCAGTTAGGGTTGTACCTACCAGATTTCTCAGTTCCAGGCCCTTTCTTTAAAACTACCTCCTTTGCCCTTGGCATTGAGTTCTTCAGGAGATCTAGAGCAGGGGTCCTCAAATGTTTTAAACAGGGGGCCAGTTCACTGTCCCTCAGACCGTTGGAGGGCCGGACTATAGTTTCAAAAAAACTATGAACAAATTCCTATGCACACTGCACATATCTTATTTTGAAGTAAAAAAACAAAACGGCAAAAACACCTGCATGTGGCCCGAGGGCCGCAGTTTGAGGACGCCTGATCTAGAGAATGAAAACTCAGATCTGGCAACTTGTCTTGCCTTGAGGCCTGGGAAGTACCTGTGTGTTTAAGCAATTAAGTGAGAGCTTACAGAGGGTCTCTTAACTTGCCAAGGTAGAGAAGGATCTCCGAGCATTACCAGACAGCCAAGGAACATCCTCAGGTACTATGCAGCCAGTCCCGATCCAGGGGGAGAGAACACTTCTAGCTGAAAGAGCTGCTGCCTACTTCTACCAGAAGCCTTATAATGGAATTCCAGAGGGCCCAGCAGGCCATTAGAGTCGCTGCTATAGTCCTGGAAGAGCTATTGATGAGTCCTTATTTATAGAGTTGGAGAGCTTTCACTTTCCACACCAACTTTTGCTAATTCTGCTCTTTCTATATCATCTTTTGTAAGGAGGCTATGGGGTCAAGCCTCAGACTGACCTGTGGCAGGGCCACAAACAAGTCCCAGCTTGGAGGGCAGAATCCTTAGCATAATTAAGCTTGACCTTATAGTCCTCCCTTGCTCCTACCTAGGTAGCTAATGGGCTGTGGGAAGTGCTGCCAAAACAAGTGAAACTCACAAGAACATTGTAAACAGGTTGACCATTACCCTTAGTTTGCTTTGTGTGCTGGACTATAAAATAAAGACTTGGCTTGCAGGCCATAGCGCTGTCTCTCCATCAGGGAAGCAGTGTTCCACCGGGCCCCAGCTGTATTCTCTTGTCTGTCTTTTCTTTAATCCTTCACCGCCCCTCCTCGGGCTCACGGAACCTGCCCATGCTGCATGCGGCACAATCTTTTGTGTAATTACTTTTATCATTTAATCCCATAAGAGAGAATCATGCTGAGCTGGGGAGGCACCTCAGGCCAAGAATTCTAGGCTTCAGGCTCTCTTATATAAAGAAAATCTGATTGGGTAGCTCAGTTGGTGAGGGCCTCCTCCCCATACATCAACCTTGCAGTGTGATCTCTGGTTAGGGCACATACAAGAAGCCACCAATGACACCCTAACTGGTTTGGCTCAGTGGATAGAGCATCGGTCTGCGGACTGAAGGTCCCAGGTTCGATTCCGGTCAAGGGCATGTACCTTGGTTGCGGGCACATCCCCAGTGGGAGGTGTGCAAGAGGCAGCTGATCGATGTTTCTCTCTCGTCGATATTTCTAACTCCCTTTCTCTTTCCCTTCCTCTCTGTAAAAAAATCAATAAAGTATATTTTTAAAAAAGAAGCAACCAATGAATGCAAAACTAAGTGGAACAACAACAACAACAACAAAATAGATGTTTAGAATCCTGGGGAAGGAGAACTAGTGGAGGCACAGGCTTTGGTTAGACGGTGAGAACGCCTTCACAATGCAAGAGCCAGGATTTACCCACTACCTCCCATCACCAGGCCCGCTCCTGGTAAGGTTCTGTGATGCAGCCTCTCCAAGCAGCGGGATTCCATCCCTCATCTCTTACTACTAAGAGCCACTTACACGCCTCATCAGCCAGGCCCCTTTTGAAAGAGGGCTCATGGGAGCCTGTCTCAAAGAGGAAAGAGGCTAGACCCCACAGCGCACGCCAAGTTGGTTACTGGTCTCCTGCAATGACGCCCCTATTCTGAGCCCTCTGCCCGGGCCGCAGCAAACCCCACTTTCCCTGAAGAGGTGCACGGGTGAAATTAAGCTCAACGCCCCCAGTGTCCTCCCCACTTTGGCTCAGCCCAGTCTCTCCAGGACCCCGCCGAGCAACGGAGCCTGAAGGGGCACCCGTCCTCGTCTCTGGCCCTCACCACCCACTCCCAAACGCTTCCCTGCTACGTGGGAACCCGGTTGAGGTACCCAGGACGGTACCGAAACCGGCCTCGATGAGCCTCTCTAGGACACTGGGAATTTCACAGATCGTTAGCACTCCGTTCCCATTGATTGGCCTAATAGCGAAAGAACCGGAAGATGCCCTCAAAAAACGTGGCGGCAAGCTAGCTTCGCTACGGTGGTCTCACTGTCCCAGAAACGTGGCATGGGCTTCCGCCCTGCCTGGCTAGCAGAAGGTGACGCCACCCGTTCACTGTGGTTCCTCGAGAGCAACGACATCTGCCCTCAAACACAAAAGCTGCGCTGCCGCGTGTGGCTGCAAACCTCCCGGAGAGGATGGCTCTCAGGTGGCTTCACTTGGTGCCTCACCACCCAGGAAGACGCGGGCCGCCGATTGGGCACTGCCCGCAGGCTCCGAGAAGAAGGCCCTCGGCGATTGGGCAGCACTGGGTAAGGCTAGTTTTAAAGGAGCCGCAGGTGGGAGCCGTCGAAGACCCGGGTTCGGCGGGAGGCGGCGGTAAGCAGTGAGCGGGGGAGGGCACGGAGCGGCTGGAGAAAGGGCGGGAGGAGGGAGGGAAGGAAACTTTTGAACCTTCTGGTCCCGGGCTGGGGAGAGAGCTGGGCGGGGATCCGGGGAGGGTGGAGGGAGGGGGTCTGTGGGCGGGACCTCCCGGGATTGGAGTGGAGGGGTATCTGCTGGACAGTGGATCCCCGGGGATCCTGACAGAGTTTGTGATGCTCAAGTTCGGGCCGACCGTGAGCGGAGCTTTGCAGAGCCGAAGCTCCCAGGGAGAGGAGGGTCCTCCCGCGGCGTCTGATTGGAGGAAACGCGCTGTAGGATTCCTTCCGCTCGGATCCAGTCTGAGGGATCTGGTGGGAGGGGGAAGCGTCGGTGTGTGGGAGTATTGCTTCGGAGCCCTCGGCAACTCGCCGGCTGTGGATGGGGATCGCAGCGGGATCCAGCGGAAACTGAGCCTCTCCTGACAGGAGCCCAGCTGATCCCGGGGTGGGGGTGGGGGCAGTTCTCAGGGCAGAATCTACAGGGACAAAGGCCCCGGGAGGCTCGGGCCGTGGGAGATCTGGGGCCGCTACAATTCCGGTTCTTGCGGCAAGTGCCCAGCAGTGATCCTTTGATTGCGGCGGCGGCGGCGGCGGCGGCAGTGGGAAGACATACGCTCCGGACGGCCGACTGGGGGCGCTTTTTCGCGCCCCAAGTCTCCAGCCCCGTCGGTTACCGAGAACTGCTTACTACCATGAAGGGCGGAGCCCCAGGGAAAGGGCTGGCCCTCACTCCCCATTCCCCCGCTCCCCACCTCCCACCCCAGGCTGCAGCCTGGGATCCCCCAGGGACTCCCCGGAGCCGCCGCTTCCCCCATGGACTTGCCCGGGGACTCCAGGTGAGAGTGTACCCTGCCAGCGTGCCTTGAGCTCGGGAAACGGGGAGCCTGGTGACCATACAGGGGAAACCACGAAGCCAACGACAGGCTCAAGCGACTGTCCTCTGCTTCTTTCATCCTGCAGCCCCCCTGGCCAGCCACGTCTGTGCCGCCAGCCCCTGACTCGAGCATTATGGGGAGCCAGAAGCCCGAAACGGCCGAGGCTACAGATCCCCGTGGTCCCTTCACCCTTGGAAAAAGCCTCTCGGCGGGTCCTAGCCGTGGTGCTGGAAGATGTCATGGCTGCCCATATGGTGAGCCCCTTGAAAGGAGAGGCTGCCTTCCCCACCCAGGTCCCTTCTCAGTACCCATCGGGCCAGATCACTGGTGAGGATAACTGAGGTACAAACACCTCATTCTCACACACATTGCTCAGCAGCCGCCCTAATGCTGGAGTGTGCTTGGCTCTCTTTAACGCCAGCCTCAAAATGGGCAGGGTCTCCAGTGCCCATTCCCCACCACCAGCCAACCCCCTTGGGCTGGAACCACATCCCTACTCTCCCGCTTTCTTCCCAGCCCAACTTCTAGGCAGACCTTAGGAAGCGGACTGAGACCGCTTGCTCCATTGCACAGAGACAACCTGAGGTCCCAAACCGGGCAGTCACTCACCCAAGATCACTCACTTTTTCATTTCTTTAAACAGCTTGGGTGAGATTACCTAGATCCCGCACCAGCAGCTCAGAACACTGATATTTGGGCCCAGTTCTGTTTAACTCACCTCTCTGGAGATCTTGAGTGAATATTAGCCACAACCCCTGTCAGCTTTGTGGCCAGGCACAGGGAGGCCCTGTCCAGTCCAACCTCATTCTTCACCTTGCTCTTTTTGCGTTTTTTTAATCCTCACCTGAGGATATTTTTCCATTGTTTTTTGCTTTGTTTTGTTTTCTTTTTAAGAGAGAGAGAAAGAGAAATATTGATGTGAAACACATTGATTGGTTGCCTCCTGCACAAGCCCCAACCAGGGCCGGGGCTGGGGAGGAGCCTGCAACCAAGGTAGGTGCCCTTGACCGAAATCAAACCCAGGACCCTTTGGTCCGCAGGCCAACGCTCTATCCACTGAGCCAAACTGGCTAGGGCCATCACCTTGCTCGTGACACCTCCTCTCTTAGGTCCCCCTGGTGCCCCAAGAGGAGACCTCCACCCCACCACACCGCAGCAACCATTGGGATTCTGTTCACCAGCTGTCTGCTTCCCCACCCCAACAGGCTGTGTGGTCATCGAAGGCCAGGTGAGCAAGGCAGGATAGGGGTAAGCTGGTAACACAGCTGAACCCCTCTGATCTTTGTGGTCCCTTTCTAGGCCTCCCTATCCAATGCACTTATGCCGAGAGCCCTTGAGCCGCATCAACCGGCCTTCTCCCACCCTGAGGTGTCGATCAAAGACAACCTCTGGCCCAGAAGACCCTTCAGAAGAGGTGGACCAGGCACCGCAGCCTACTCTGGTGGTGATGCTAGAAGACATCGTCAGTCCCAGACCCCCAGCTGAGGTATGCGAACTTCCGGTAAGGATGTCAGGGGTGCAGCTGGGGTCAGGCAGTCCAGTGAGGGTAGAAGACAGGAGAGCTGAGTCGGGGGTAGATTTTGCTCAGAGAAAAGAGGACAGCATTTCAGGCGGAAGATACTGCTTGAGCAAAGCCCAAATGAAAAAGTCTTTAGTGCAAACCCAGGCAGGCATCTGGAGGCTGAGAGATGGGATGTGGGGAGCTGAGGAGGCTTCCCTGCCTCCCCACAAACATCCCATGTTTATACCCAGGACTCGGCGGACGAGACTCCCAACTTCATCGTCCCAGCGAGGAGGTGAGAGGGCTGGGGACGGAATTATTAAGATAACCAGACAACAACCAATACACAGGCAGCCAGAACTAGGGGTATTAGAATTTTCTTGTTCAGTAGTTCCATGTAGCACCTTCAGTAGCCTTAAGGGACAGGGGAGGTGCTGGCTCAGGTGGGATCTGGATCTGGAAGCTTCCCTAGCTTTTACCTTGCCCCTTCACCCCAGAGCTGAGTCCATGATGATGATTCACCAGACAAAGCCTCCATCCAGGGACCTGGAACCCCCATTCCAGCCGTCTGCCCTGCCTGCAGACCCTCTGGAGGACCCATCACCAAGTAAGGACTGAGACAGAGGGAGGGGATGGGGCTCTGGGAAATCTGGCTAGCTGATCAGTGTCAGATGCAGAGGGGCTTCACCCCTCCCAGGGCAGAACTTGGTGCGTGAAGAAGGGATTTTGATGTCCAACTCTTAAATTTAGGGTTTTTTTTTAGGAATAGGCTTCCTCTGCGGGCAGTTTAGTGTTTGGGGAGGGGCTGAAGTTACTAAAATGGGGCTTAGACACTGCAGCTGAGGAATGCCCACCTGTGACCCTCTCCTTTCCTCAGCCCCAGATCCGGTTCTGGAAGCCCCATCGACCCCACCGCCGTCCAGCCTTTTACGCCCTCGCCTCAGTCCCTGGGGCTTGGCTCCTCTCTTCCGTTCTGTCCGCTCCAAGCTGGAGAGCTTTGCAGACATCTTCCTCACTCCGGTCAAAGCCCCACAGCCCCCACCCCCATCACCGCCCATGAAGTTGGAGTTGAAGATCGCCATCTCAGAGGCTGAGCAGTCCAGGGCTGCTGAGGATACGGCACTTGTCAGTCCCCGCCCCCCTATCCGCCAGTGGCGAGCCCAAGCCCACAATCCCCCAGCATCTCCCCCTAAGCCATCTCTGGGCCGAAGCCACTCCTGCCCGGACCTGGGGCCTCCTGGCTCCGAGACCTGCAGCTGGCCCCCTGCCCCACACCACCCAAGCCGGCCACGGCCTCGACGGCACACTGTGGGTGGTGGAGAGATGGCCGGACCCCCACCACCCCCGCGACCCTGTCTCCGGAAAGAGGTCTTCCCTCTTGGAGGAGTGGGAGGCTCTCCTCCCCTCGTCACATCTTGTCCGTCCTCTGCATCTACTTCCTCCTTCTCTGAACCTGCAGAACCCAGGTAGTGCTCTCAATCAACCCTTAAATCCCTGGCCACAGTCTGGGCCTAGCCTCCTGCCCTCGTGTCCAATGGGCAGGAGATGGGGATACTGCTATGAATAGTTTTTGTCCCTGAGCCTTGATCTTCTCTGTAGGTTGGGCTCAACCAAGGGCAAGGAGCCACGGGCCTCAGAGGACCAAGTGCTTTCAGACCCTGAGACCAAGGTAGGTGTACAGATGAGGGGGAGGAGCTAAGTGGGAGCCTGTGCCCATACTGCACTCTTACCCTCTGCCCCATTTTTGCAGACCCTGGGAAAGGTTTCTCGATTTAGAATACGCAGGACACCGGCCCGTCCTCAACTAAACCTTACACCAATGGGGCTGCCTCGACCGATCAGGTGAATGCTCATTGTATATGGAGCTGCCTTGGCCAAACAGATGTTGACGCACATTCCCATAAGTGTGGCTTTGTCTCCACTCAGGGAGCACAGTCCAATCTGGTGGTTTGTGCTTAGAACTGTCTGCCTCAGGCAGTACTCCTGGCATCTGACCTGTCCCAGCAACTGAAATACAGACCAGGCCCTGCTTATCCCTTCTCCAGACTCTACTGGCCCCAGGTTTTTCAGTGGCCTCTGCTCTTTGCTCCCAGGTTGAACAAGAAGGAGTTCAGTTTGGAAGAAATTTACACCAACAAGAATTATCAGTCCCCTACAACCAGGAGGTGAGAAACTGTGCAGGCTTGGGGGTGATAGAGGGAAGGCTAGAACCAGAGGCGTGCTGGTAACCAGCACCTCTCCCTGCCTGGTCCAGGACATTTGAGACCATCTTTGAGGAACCCCGGGTGCGCAATGGGACTCTGATTTTGACCAGCTCGAGGAAGCTGCGGCGTGCTGTGGAGTTTCGGGACAGCAGCCTTCCTCGATCCCGGCGGCCATCTCGTGGGGTCCGAGCTGCTGCTGGCAGGACCCTTACTCCCAACTTGGCCCCCAGCCCAGATGTGGGACCCCTGCTGCAGCAGCGGCTGGAGGAGCTGGATGCCTTGCTCCTGGAAGAGGAGGACGTGGATTAGGGAGCAGCCCCATGTGCCCTAGGAGCTCCATCTGTTTATCTGTACATCCATCCTGGAAGGAAGGAAGCCTCTGACACCCATTTTATTTTTTTCTCTGTATTTCTAGTAAAATTTTCGGTATGTTTCTGATGCTTTTGTATGTTCCAAGTTGAGTTTAAAATTGATTGGCACTATTGGCTGATGTGTCTACTTTGGCCCTCAAGGACTGGGAAATAGGGATGGTGTCACGGAAGGCAATGAGGGTTAGACACAGGGAGGGAGTGGGGAATGGTCATTGGAGATACTTGATGTACTTGTGTATTCTTGTGTGGAGGAATACTTCTGAATCTGCTCCAGAAGATACTGTGATATGGGACCCTGGTCAGGGTTATTCCAATTCACTTACAGCAAAGAGGAGACTGAAAGTCCCACGGCCTTGATCGAGATGGCCCTGAAGTCCTCTTAACATGCAGGCCAGCACCTGCTGCTGGGTTCCAAAGCTAAGAGGAATCAACTGAAACGGCACCTACAACAAACTGTCAGCGGTGCTCGCTGTGCACCTAACCCAGTGAGAGGGCGTTTGTACCCATTTTATACGGGGTAAGCACGTTGAGTGCATCAGTGCCGTGTCTACATAAAGAATAACCAGCCAACAGAGGCAACACAGGGCAGTGGCCAAGAGCACAGACTAGAACGAGGGCTAGGCCTGAGTACAAATCCTGGTTCGGAAACTAAGTATTTGTGTGTCAGTCCCCTATCCCTCTGTAAAATGGGGCTAAGAAGAGTATCTTCCTAAAAACGTTCTTACGACCCAATGAGTCAATACGTGAGCAAGTGCCCGGCCCGGAAGAGCAAGGTGCTTCTTTTTGTTAGCGCGCAGAGCACAGGCCGGCGCTTTCCCACGGGACCAAGAGAAAAGGCGACGCGGCCGCCTCCCTGCGCGTCCGGCGGTCGCCACGCGCCGCGAGTTCCGGCCACTCCATCCGCCGCGGAGCTAACCCTGCCGCGCGAGCTGCCCGCCGGACGTCAGCGCCGCGGCGCGTGCGCGTGAAGCTAAGCCCAGCGGCGGAAAGAGACGACGTAACTGGCTGCCGACGGGGAGCTTCCCCAGCGGCGCGCCGCCCAGCGGCCAACCGCCCCCCACGCCTCGCGCAACGCGACTGGACTCCTCGCCCGGACGCCGTCAGAAGGTGGGCCAATGAACGGAGGACGGGAAAAGGCGGAATCACCTGCAGAACCGCCCAAGCACCTACTCCTAGCCAGTCGAGTCACGAGACTCGGTGGAGGACGGAACTAATGTGACGTACGTCCAATCCAGAACTTGAGGGCGGTTACAAATTACCCACTCCCCGAGTCTGACTCCGCCCCCGCCCTGACGTACACTTTTCCACCAATCAACGACCTAACCTGTGGAGGGGTGAGGGGAAGGGGGCGAAGAGTGGGAGGAGGCAGAGAGAGGAGGAGGCGTAGGCTGAGGAAGAGGGAGGGGGGTAGGGAAGTCCTGGCGGAGAAGAGGCCCAAGACTCCAAAGGAGACAGCAAGAGGGTGCGCTGAAGCTCCCCCGCTGACCAACGGCTGTTTCGGATCCCTTAAGGAGCGAGTCACACAGAGACGAGGAAAGGAGGAAGAGACTTTTATGTCGGCAGACAGAGAAGCTCTACCCGTCACTGTTGCCTCACATCCGGGGCTTTGGAGGGCTGGCCCCCGCGGCCCCGCCCCCCTCGCGCCTTTCATGGCGACTGGAGGCGGAGGCTGGAAGAGCTGGGACTGGAGGAGGCCCCTTTAAATCTCCTTAAAGGGGTGGCCACCGAATTCGGCAGACTACAACGCCAGCCTTAAAGGGGAAGCCGCCTAACAGGAGCTGACAAATTGAAAACTGCTGTTGGGAGAATTGGAGCGAGTGAGGATTCTTACCTCCTCTTCCTCCCCACTCCAGAAAGTCCTTTAAATTCTGCGTGAAGGGGAAGTGGCCGCTTGTGGAGGACTGGAAACAAACTCGCGAGCCTTTCCAGCAGCGGCCTGCTGTTTTGAGGACCCAGGACTCCTTAAAGGGGTGGCCTCTTTTAGCCGGAGGACTTGAGACACTTTTAAAGGGGAGGTCTGCGTTTCGGGGAGAGCTTTCGGTCCCTTTTAAAGGGGTGGCCCTTCCTCTTCTTTGGGGAGACTAGTCTCGACCCCCTGGCAAGGGGCGGCCACCGCACTAGGCCGGCCGGACACCGTCGGGTCGTCTTAAAGGGGCCAGGGACTGGACAACTTGAGATTTCGCCTTAAAGGAACGGCCGCCCCGTTTTCGCCGTCTTGGCCCTGCCGGCCCCACTTGGGGGGTGGGGACCCTCGGGCTTGTCGCCCCGGGGGCGGCGCCGGCTCCCCAGGCCTTGGCCTTGGGGCAAGCTCAGGGCCAGCAGATCCTGCTTTCAAAAGGAAGCCGTGGCCCTCTCGCCCCTGTGCAGCCGCCAACGCCGCGCCTGCGACCCTGGGCCTGCGGACAGGCCGCTTCGGGCCCCGCCGCCTCCGGATGCGGCACTGAGGGCGGTCGCCATGGAGACGGCCGCGGCTCCGGGCCCGGGCTGGGCCGCTGAGGGAGAGCGGCGGCGGCGGCGCTGCTCGCGCCGAGACCGAGACCGGGAGCAGCGGCGCCGCCGAGGTCCTGGCGGCGACGCGCCCCGGGCCCTGTTGGCAGCCCCGCGCGGCTCCTCGTCATCGTCATCGCCGCCGCCGCCCGCCAGGCCCTGGTCGTCAGCTTCGTCTGGAGAGCGGCCCGGAGGCCCGAGACGGCGGCGGCCCCGTCCCAGGCCTCGGCCACCGCGACCCCGAGCTCGGAAGCGCCCTGCGGGCTCCGGCAGCCGCGGAGAGGAGGAGGAAGAGGAGGGGGGGTGTGCGGACGACGGGGAGGCCGAAGAAGAGCCGGAGGAGGAGGAGGAAGAGGAGGAGGACTTGATCGATGGCTTCGCCATCGCCAGCTTCGCCAGCCTCGAGGCCTTGCAGGTGGGGCCTGACGGGGCTGGGAACCTTGGGGGGCTTCACTGGGGCAGAGGGAAGGGTACAGTGCCTGGAGGGGGTGGAGTTGAGGGGGGAATGTTGGCACCCCAAACCAGAGCAACCGGCTCCTCTGGCCAGGCCTCTGCCCCGCCCTGGGGTGGGAGGAGGTAGAGCTCGTCTCCGGGGACCAGCCGGTGGTCCGTGAGGTCCGAAAGGTTGGCGACCGCCGAACCCGGCCTGAGCCACTTCGGTAGCCTGGTCACCCCTAGAAGGTCGGGAGCTTTCCTCTCTCCATCTGCTTTAGCCCCACTTCCTCCTCCACAGAAGGATGCCTCTCTCCAGCCCCCAGAGCGACTGGAGCACCGGCTAAAGCATTCGGGGAAGCGGAAGAGGGGGGGCTCCAGTGGGGCCACTGGGGAGCCAGGGGACAGCTCTGATCGGGAGCCTGGCCGGCCCTCCGGAGATCGTGCCCGAAAATGGCCCAATAAGCGGAGAAGGAAAGAGGTGAGTTTGTCCTACCTAGATCCCTGCCCTTTAAAACTGGGCAGAACATCCTTCACGGAGACCCATTTTCCATTAACACTGCCACTACCCATTGCAAACAGTGATCGCAATCTCTAGGACAAAGATGAAAAGCAGAGCCAGTTTGAGCTTCTCCCCATCCAAGTCCGACAGAGATATGTCCACAGACCTGCCTGCTTCTGGCTGGCACTAGGTCCACCTCCAGCATATCAGAGGGACTTAGTTGAGTCATAAATGAGTTAGATATGTCTCTGCCATCCCCCTCGAGGTGGTGGCAGTCCAGTAGGAAAGAAACAGTCTTGGAGCAAACACCTATACCAAACCCAGAGGAGCTGGGCCGAGTCTGGGAGAGGTGCTTAGAAACCCACATGAGGAAGCCACTCATTCTGCCTGGGGGATGGGAGGAGGTTGTGGTTAGGGAAAGCCCCCTAGGATATCTTAGTCAGGCCTTGAAGAATAGTCATAAGTTTTGCTCAGGGGAGAAACCGGGCAAAGTTGTTTTGGACAAAAGCACAGAGATATGCGAGTCCGGTCTGTTTGGACAGTGGGCAGAGCATTGGGAACAGGGCTGGGCAGTGGCAGTAGAAGCAGCTAAAAAGAAGTGGAGAGGAGGTGACGAGGGGCCCTCAGTGCCTCGCTGGGGAGTTTAGACACGATCCAAAGGCCTCGCCAGTCAGCCTCCCTTACCTCTGGACTCTGGTCTCTCTCAGGTCTCCTCCCGGCACTCTCTGGAAGCCGGATACATAGTAAGTGCTCTCCACCTGCACGGTCCCTCCCCGTCCTCCCTCTCGGAAAGCCCACACTTACTTTGGGCCCCACTCCTCTTCCTTTTTGTGACACCTCTGTCTTCTTTCTCCCCAGTGCGATGCGGAAAGCGATCTGGACGAGAGGGTGAGTTGGGCTAGAATTTGTTGGGAGGGCAGCGGTACGGCTTATAAAATGAACTGCAGCCTACAGGGCTCCTGTGTGCAGCCGACAGAGCCTCCTCTTGAGTGGGAAGTATGAGTTAGTTGAGCCAGGATTAGATTGGGAGGAGGGGGGTGGACTGAGAGAGTAAATGACTTCTTTTCCTTGGTCACTAGAGCCAGTTGTCCAAAGCATAGAAGGCCCCTGCCTTGCGCCATCATTTCTAAAGCCCTTGGAGATACCCTGGTTCTCTACCGAAATTGGGAGTAGCTCCGGAACAGGCTGGTCCTTCCTGCTGGCCATTAGTCAGTCTTTAATAGATGAGAGTCTCAGCAGAGACTGTGCTCGTGGCATTGAGGCTACTAAACCATTGTAGTCAGTGTAAGGACATACGCTATAAAGGTGTTTTTCAGCTTTGGCTAATTTGCTTATTTTGAAATAGTGGATCCTAGCAGTTGGGACTCTACCCCTGTCACTAACTAAATTTGTACTCCCTGATGTGTCTTGTTTTAATTTTTAAAGTTGGCTAGACAGGGAATGTGATGAACCAGAGTTCTTGTCCATATAAAGCGGGCAGCCACTATCTAATACTAGCTCATTGTTGCCATGTGAGACTGCAAGTCGGAATTTTTATGAGGAATCTGGATATCTAAATACCAGCAATTAGTTTATAATTTTTCTAAAACTTACGAACCAGACAAATAGACCAGGTAGGCCTATTGGCCAGCAGTTAGTGATATCTTTTTGGTTTTATTTCCTTGCTTCTTTGCTGTTTTAGTGCTGCTGCGATTTAGGCCTCCTGGTCGATCAGATTCTCAGGCTCAGCTGCTCCACCCTTTTTCCTCAAGCATAGGCACCCTAGAGCAGCGGTCGCCAACTGGTGGTCCGTGAGGTCTGAAAGGTTGGCGACCGCCGCCCTAAAGTATAGTCTTTGATGGATTTCAACTCGGGTGATGGAATAGACTTGCCACCACTGCCAGTTGCTGGCAGGCTCAGAAGTTGTTGGCCTTCCTGGATAAGGGCTTGGCCTAACCAGAACCTGACCCTGTCCCTACCCTTCTTCCCCAGGTCTCCGATGATGACCTCGACCCATCCTTTACTGTTTCAACCAGCAAAGGTTGGTTCCAAGGGCTGGGGCTGGAGACAGGGGAGGGAATCAGGGTGAGCATGGGTCTTAATGGAATGTTTGCTGTCCTGCCTCCACAGCCTCGGGCCCTCATGGCGCCTTCAATGGGAACTGTGAAGCTAAACTCTCCATAGTCCCTAAAGTGTCGGGCCTGGAGCGGAGCCAGGAACAGCCCCCAGGGCCCGATCCGCTGCTAGTGCCTTTTCCCCCGAAGGAACCACCACCTCCACCAGCCCCTCGGCCTCCTGTCTCACCCCCTGCACCCCTGCCGGCCACCCCCAGCCTGCCGCCCCCACCCCAGCTGCAGCTTCGGGTCTCGCCCTTTGGCCTCCGCACTTCTCCCTATGGCAGCAGCCTGGACCTCAGCACTGGCAGGTGAGTGGTCTGGGGTTCGGTCCGGTCTGGAAAGGCCTGGTCATTTTGGCAGTAACCCCTACATTCTGTGGCTGGGACATGGGGTAGTACCTTTGGAATATGATTTGAAAAGGGATTACGAGAATGAAAAGTTTGAAAGATACTGGGTGAAACAAATTTAAAGAGATTACTACAGAGCTCATCAGATCGCTTTATACATTCACACGCAGGGGAATCCAGTTTGTGCCGTGTCTCAGTATTATTTGCTGCTGAGACCTCTTTGCAAGGCACATCTGCCAGAAATAGTGTTCTTAGAACATGCTTTGGGAAATGCTGTCATGCTGATTAAGAGTGCTGGCTTTGGTGTCAGACCTGAATTCAAATTCTTGCTCTGCCACTTACTGGCTATGTGATGTTCGAGAAGTCACTTAAC